>NC_043713.1:5411890-5520464 GCF_006229205.1 Suricata suricatta
GGCTAGGATCAGGCAAATGGCCCAAAGCAGTTTCCATAAATATAAACAAAACCACACAGAACAGAACAAAAACAAGCCGATATATAGAATTTCAACCTCACAGTTGCAATATACCAAAGGTATCTGGAAAACGATGACTTTTTTTCTCCTTGTTCTGGTGGAATCGTTCAGAATTTAGATAGACTGTGAAATAATCTTTAAGCTTTATTGTTTAGGAAGATGTCTACATTTATATAAATAAACGTATATTGGGGCACCTGGAGGCTCAGTCGGTTGAGCCTCTGACTTCAGCTCAGGTCATGATCTCATGTTTGTGGGTTGGAGCCCCACGTTGGGCTCTGTGCTGACAGCTCAGAGCCTGGAGCCTGCTTTTGAGTCTGATCTCCCTCTCTCTCTGCCCCTCGCTGTTCATGCTCTGTCTCTCTCTGTATCAAAAATAAATTTTTAAAAAACATTAAAAAAACATACCGAAGGGGCCCCCAGGACCCCATTGAATAAGTGTCCTCATGTCCATTAATCCTTCTGAACTAAATCCAGCGCGTCCGTCTCCCAGCCCTGACGACTCCCTGTCATGACCTCAGACAGCCTCGGACCGGTCTGAGTTATTCTGTCCCATAACCCCCAGCTCTTCTGACAGCATAGCTTTATGCAATTTCACTTGGATAACTGCGCACTCATGAGTCAAAAAATAGTTCCTTTAGTACGCTTTACAAGTAACGTTAGACATAGTCTCAGATACAATTTTGAGGCCCATAGGTAGGCCATGGTGACATTTAGCCACAAGATCTCTCTCCCTCCCTGCCAACACCCTCCCTCCTCCCCCATGACAAGCAAGCAGCCATTCCAAAGACTGAGAAACTTCAAGGTGGAAACAGTCCTGTGGAATCGAGGAGGAGTTTTTAATATCTTTGCAGAACTGGGACGTTGCTGTCCCCTTCAGTGGATGTCAGCGAAGGTAACAGGCTGAAATGTTTGACATCACCCTGTGTGATTGAAGGGAGTATGGCTGGGTGATGACTGAAGGTTCACTGTCTCTTCCAGCCTCACGATTCCGTAAAATCCTCAATCAAAAAGTGGGTTTTCTAAGTAAACTTGGAGTGATAGAAGTGTGTGTGTGTGTGTGTGTGTGTGTGTGTGTGCGCGCGCGCACTCGCATTGCTTTCACACTAGTGAAAAGTGACTTATGTGAGGCTTCTGTAATGTCTAGGAAGAAGTATTTGCATGTCTGTCAGCACCAATAATCATTTCTAGTTAGGATGACATGATCAAGGCATATTAGCAGCGTCTCACCCCTGTGTGCGCAGAGCCCTGCCTGGGGTGTCCCGGAGGGGGTAGGACATACAGGATTCGCTACTCCCTCCTCCCTCATGTCCCCAGCTCCCTGCCCTTTCTGCCACCTTCTTTTCTGCGTTCCAAGGTCTTCTTGTACCTGTCGGTTGTCTCCTGCACAGGGATTCGTAGTTGGAAGAGGGGGAAATTGGGAAGAATGTGGTTACTTCACCTTTTCCCAGAACTGATCAATCTGCTTTTGAGACACAATTATGCTCCTGTTTTCTGTCCATCTATTGAAAATTAAGTGCACACTTTAACAAGCGGCATCCAGTACCAAACAGGGAGTAGGTAATTGGATACAATGATTTATGGAATAACAGGAGTTATTCTAAATAGCTCATGGAAACATTGTGAAATATATTCACTTTGAAAGCAGCGATGAGATTGCTTCAAAAGCTGTCAAGCCCACATCTGTGCTTTCTTGTTTCTGTTCACTTACTGGAAATCCTGTCTTTGAGCCAAATCTTTCTATCTCCCTTTGAGGCTGAGTGGCTGTCAAACTGGAAAGATACAAGGATGTCTGTGAGGGGAAACAGAAAACAAAAACAAAACAAAAAACCCCCAAACAACAAAGATTAAAACCTTTTGAGGAGATATGTGGGTCACAATGCATCATCTCCCCCTGGGGAGAATTCTTAGGGACTTTTGAGGACATGGAGTAATAGAAAAGTTAGCTCCATTTGGGAACCTCTCAAGTTTGTTGGGGCAAATACAGCTACTGGGAGAGAACCCACAGCAGGAGGAGGAGTGGGGGGGCATGGACGCTGGTCAGGGACACCTGGGCGCTGCCTTGGTTTACCACATGGATGGCGATGTCACCTTGCAGGTGCTGCATTAATTTAAGTGTAAGACCCTCCTCGGGTCAAGCTGACCCTAATGAAAAAATACCAATCATTGTTACACTCTACAACCCTTTTCTGCTTGAGCAATCAAGGGTTGGAAAATTGAGCTCTGGGAGTCCTAAATTATAACTCTTTACAAAGTATAACTTAGGTTAGCTTGTTTTCTAAGATACTGTCGCTAGATCCCACCGTTTAAATGCAAAGTTCTCACTTCTGTGCACCTGCTTTGCCTCCCCGTCGGACCTATGATTGCTCGCTTCAAATCTCTCCTGAGACAAAGAACTCTAAAATTGATAGGTCTTTGCCAAATCTTACGTTTGTGTGTTGAAATATGATTGACCACGATAGAATGCTGTAAACTATGATTGGTTAACTAAATGATGACTTATTTTGTCATGCCAAAGCTCTTAAAAACCCTGAGCTCCTGCTCAGCAGCACTCTCTCCCGAGGACTTGCCACCACTCGGGAGGGGCTGTTCGGCCGAACTAAAATAAAACCCATTCTGGGACACCTGGAGGGCTCAGTCGGTTAAGCATTTGACTTTGGCTCAGGTCATGATTTCATGGTTTGTGGGTTCAAGCCCCACATCAGGCTCTGTGCTGTCAGCTAGCTTAGAGCCTGGAGCCTGTCTTCAGATCTTATGTCTCCTTCTCTCTCTGACCCTCCCCTGTTCATGCTGTCTCTCTCGCTCTCTCTCACTCTCTCTCTCTCTCTCTCTCTCTCTCAAAAATAAATAAAAACATTAAAAGAAAAGAAAAGAAAAGAAAAGAAAACCCATTCACCATCTCCGTTTGTGTCCGTGGGATGGACAGGTCTAACATAAGAAATAGGAGAGCCTAGGGTCACTGGGTGGCTTTGTTGGGGCAAGTGTCCGACTCTTGATTTCGGCTTACATCACGATCTTAGTGGGGTGTTGGTATGATGGGGGTCCAGAGCCAATGGCCAAGAAAGAATTCTTTTCTTAATATAATAGTTTATTGTCAAATTGGTTTCCATATAAGAAAGAATTCTTGAGTCATCTGTTTTTCAGTAATAAAACCACAGGGACAGGACTGGTGAGCAGAGGAGTTGCCTTATAAGTGTGAGAGGTGACTGTTTATACCCTATGGAGTTGGGATGCTGAGGACAAGAGGAAGTTTCTTAAAGGGATTTCCATATGCTAAAGAAGACTCATAAGTTACTTGAAGCCCAGCTATTGTCAGGCTAAGGTTGTGTTTCCCTCTAGTGAAGCAATAGCATTCAGATGGTGGACGGTTGGGTCGGGAGTTCCCAGAGATGAGGTTCCCTGGTCAGATTGCCTTTTTCTTGTAATTTACTAAGATATTTGTAAAATCCTGTAATTTCTATCAGTTCCACCATTCATTTTCTGTTCTTCCCTTTGTCCTTGTGCCTGAGGAACATCACACATGTCCCACCTGGAGGGGGGCTGTTATTAGCTTGTGCTTTGCCCTCAGCTGCCCTCATGCTCCCTCATTAATCTCACGGTTCATGAGTTTGAGCCCCAAGTTGGTCTCTGCACTGATGGTGTGGAGCCCGCTTGAGATTCTCTCCCTCTCTCTCTGACCCTCCCCCCACTTTCAAAATAAATAAACAAACTAAAAAAAAAAAGAGGAAATAGAGAGCCTAATGCTCACAAAAAGGCAGTTCTTTCAGAATGGAAAAAGGCAAATTAGAAAAGTCACACGTACAACAAAACTTTGGCTCCTTTTCCTACCCTGTGGGCTATGTGGCTGCTGGCTGGGATTGTCCTCAGAGGGCCGTTTACCCCTTATGAATCCAGCAGCAGAAGAAAAACTTCCCAGATGTAAGAGTCTGCTGCACCTTGCATGAGGCTTCCAGTGAATTTAGAGACGGAAGCCCTCAGCTGCCTAAGTCAGGAGTTTAATACAGGTACAAATGTATATGCCTTCGTGAGTGCACCCCTCACCCCCGCACCCTGGTCTGCATCTCTGCATCTCTCCATGCAGCCCCGCACTTCTGTGAATATTTGGGTTGATCTATACACCTTTGTGTAAAATGTAAACCTATAGCTTCTATATCTAATAGGTATTTATTACATACTCTGCATTTGTAAATTACTGTGGATAACGGAGAAGGGAAATTAAACTATGTTCCATGTGATTCTGACTTTAACGTTATTTTCACATTTGAGGTGACTGTTAAGAGAGGGAGGTGGCCAAGGCACGGAGCCATCTATTGGTTCAAAATGATCACACTCGGGGAACCACAAGGCCTCCTAATTTTTGGAGCCCGTGACTGTGGTAGGCAAACTTCTGAGGCTGACCTTGCTCCCAGACCCTGAGGATTCAATCACATGTTAACCTAGAGGTCGTTTTGAGGGCACTTGGCAGATCAAACTTGGGTTAAAAAAACCGCTGACCTCAAGAGAGGGAAATTATCCCTGAGGAGGGGCCAGTGTGAGCAGGTGATTTCCCCTCGAAATGAGAGGGACGTGGGGAACAAGCCTGGGGAAAGTCAGGTGGGCGAGGGGGTGGCGGAGAGGAGAGGTCTCAGAGGCAGGGTTAGGCCCCCTGCCTGGGATGTGGGCAGGCAAGCTCTCCACCCTGAGAATGACCCCAGCCAAGAGCGATGAAGAAGCCACCTGGGTCATCCTGAAACCACAGGGAACTGAATTCTGAGAACAGCCTGAACGAGATTAAAAGGAAATTCTCCCTCAGATGCTCTGGAAGGCCAATACCTTGATCTTTGTCGTTGGAGACTCTTGAGCAGACAGTGAGTTGACAGTCTGTACCCAAACTTCTGTCGTTTGCAGAACGTGAAGCGGTAGGTTGGAGAAAGCTACCTCGGGAAGTAGTGCAGCAGTTGGACCGCACTGTGTCGCTGTTCAACTGTCAGCAGAAGCAGGACTCCTCCCTGCTCCCCCTTCTCCTGGAGCCGATGTTCCGTGAGGCAAGGGGCGGCTCTTTTCAAGACAGACAGTCAACTTGACCTCTGCTTGTGTGGCCTGTGATGTTGGGAGCCATTTCTGAACTCACTAAGTTCAGAAAACTCCTTGTGAGGTTAAGTCAGGTTTGAAAGGCCTCCTGCTGTCAGATGGTGACTGACTTCTGCCTCCACTCAATTATTTTTGCCTGAGTATCGAGACCCCAGACACCTTGTTGATTGGTATCGGGAGTGACTTGTCCCCTTATTCTGTCCTTAAAATACGCTGATTGCACCTTGTGAAGGAACTTATTATAGGAATTTCTTCTCTTGTGATTATGGGAACAAATATTACATTTCCTGAGAAACCTGTCACCCCCCACAAGAAAACAGGCTATTGACCCCTGCCTACAAAAACTAACTCTTGCCTTTGCTATGCTAAAAACATTGTCTTGTATTTGAATGCTGAAGAGACCTTTCCCCATGTGATGAGCATCTAAATCACCTACATCAATCACTACTGATAAAAATTATGTATGAGTCTTCTAGCAATCTATCTTCTGGGAAATTTTTACATACCAAAGAAATTTGTCATCAGAAATCATTGTCTAAGGCTAATGCCACTTCTGTGCTGTGCTCGTACATTTAACTATAAATAAAACTGAGTCTCAGTGCAGAGATGTCTTCCTGGTGAGCAGAAAGAAACTTGAGGCTCTCTCACTCCCTTTCACTGACACTGTCCACCCTTCAGGGAGCCCTGGACCTGCTGGAGCTGGACTTGGCACAGTGACACGTTGCTATCAATCCAGGAACCAAGTGTATCTTGATCAGCAGAAAGACTGTCTCTCCCAGTCCAGTTTTAGCCCTCTTGGGGGTAAAATACCAGCCACCCAAGATGTTCTGTCGAGACCCCTGAAAGGATGCTCATCAGCCTGTCTGCAAGTGCATGTCCACCATCCTTAGGGGCGCCTGCATGTCAGTCTTGTGGAAGGAAAAGAGCCGAAAATCCCAGCTCCCTTGGGCTGGTCTCAGGGTTCAAAGGCCTCTGGAGAGTCTGCTCTTGCCATCGAGGGCCTACCCAGCTGTGAAGGGGCGACAAGTCCTCTCCTGGCTGCTTGGATCCTGCAGGTGAACCTGTAACTGCAGCGGGGACAATCGTGCCCCAAAGACCCAGAGGGGACGCTCACATCAGGCAGCCCTGGGGATGCGGGTCCCTGGCGAGCTGTGCCCAGGGGCATCCGTCCCTGCCTGGGAGCTCCTTGCTGCGCTGCTCCGAGCCTCCCAGAGAGACGCACCTTCCAGGCCTCTCCCTGCCGGGGCCTCCCTCCCCATCTCTCGCTGCCAGACTTGCATCTGGCCTGAGGTCTTCCGCCGCTTCCCTGGCTCCCTGTGCCCTCGTCTCTCACAGGCCTGGCCCTTGTCAACCTCCTTCCACTTCTAATTCTCCTCGGTGTGCGCTTCCTGGAGCCCATTGCCGGCACCAGCGTTCTGGGGCAATACTGGTGCTGCCCTTCAATGCTCCTGCGATTGTGCTACATCAGGGTCTCTTGCCAGCACAGGACACAATGGTCTTCCCCACATGTGTCTACTGGACGATAGAGCATTTAGCTATACCTAGTGCTTTCTTGTGACCGTGTGACTTCTCTCATGTCCTTTGAATAAGCCCCCTTTTTCTGTCTAAAGTAGCTACCTTCTATTTCAGTCACTTGCAGCCAAGGACCCCACAGATCGACCATCCCCAAACACTCTCCAAACTCGGACAGAACGCTTTTCAGGGTGCTTTCAATGATGTTATAACAGAGAGAAGCCTATTTTTTATTTACCTCGTATGAGAATTACAACGAATAACTGCTACCTTGTTGAGGGAAGACCCTAAGAGATACAAGTCTGAAGGGGAGATTCCATGTGTGGAGACAGGTGAACTTGGGTCTGACAGCAGGAGGGAGGCAGCTCCCGGCTCAGGGAGACTGCCCACTCTGCTTTGGGACCCTGCCACGTTTTCATACCTTCCCTGATTCATATGTTTTACTCCAAAGGCCCGTTACATCCACAGATGAGCCTTGCCTTGTCGTAGAGATAGTCTCTTTTAAAAATACTCATCATATGTAAAACTGTGGTTTCATTACTATTTGAAAGTTTGGTAAAAAATCACAGCAACCACATCCCCTGGGTCTTGGGAACCGTTAAGTATTTTTAGTCTTTTTAAACATTTTATTTATTTACTTTGAGAGACGGAGGGAGAGTGAACATGAGTTGGGAATGGCCAGAGGGAGAGAGAATCCCGAGCAAGCCCTGCGTTGTCAGCACAGAGCCCGATGCACAGCTCCAGTTCACGAACCACGAGATCATAATCTGAGCCAATACCAAGAGCTGGTAGCTTAAATGACTGAGCCCTCAGGTGCCCTGCACTTGTCCTCTTGAACATCTTTCATGAGACTTGTCCCCTGTACCAGCGTCTTGATTATAAAGCTTCAAGGTCCTTGCTTCTTAGTTCACCAGACTTTGTCACAAGCCATGTCTCACTCACTCATCCCAGTAGCTGTCAGGTAAGCTCGTCCCCATGACAGTGACAAGGCCATGCAGGTGCTCTAAGGTTAACTGACTTGCCCGGGACCACACAGCTCACAAATGGAGTCACCGAGATCCAAAATTAGATGTCTTTATGGTAAATATTGTTTGTCTTCTGGAAGAACATGCTGATTTTCTCACTGCATGTTAATCTGGGTCAAACTCATTTCTGGCTTTGGAAGGAGTTAAGTTCAATGACACTGGGAGGTTTTTGAGACTATGTTTCGATGAAGAAACTATGTTCTACTTTTCTTATGACGTCTTATTCCAAAAGTAAGTTTATTTTTGCTTTCAGGATATGATTATACAGAAGTGATTCATGAAGAAATGAAGGAACGGCCCTCTTCCATTCTTTTCTACATGCAAACTTGAAGGGGGCACTCTACTAGATCTATATATATAAAGCTTATCTCTATTTATAAACACTCTCTCCATATATATATATATATATATATATATATATATATACACACACACACACACACACACACACACACTATATCTATAGACCCAGATACAAACATCTAGTCCTATTTTATAGATATAGATACGAAAATATCCATTCCTATATATATCTTAATATATAAAGTTGACATGATGATTTCTTCAAATAATATGTTAAAATCATGTAAATTGCTTTATTAAAATCCCTTAAGAAGACTTGAGAGCTGTATTTTGATGGTGTTGTTTTGAAGTGGCTCCGCCATGATGCAGAGAAACTTCTGTGGAGAGCGGCACCGCCTTCTGAAACCTGGGCACGAAGTCCACGATGTGAGCCGCTCACGCTGTGGGCGCACCTGCCACGTCTCTCAGGCCCTCGGGGTGTTGCGTGCGCTCCTCCAAGGGCAAGTACACCGCCTGGCCCCCGTGGAGTGAGGCTGCACTGGGCCTGGGGTCCGGCTGAAACTCGGCCTCCGGCGCCTCCCCACGTGACTCAGGAGGGGCGGGTCTCACGTGCCCCTGGTCTCCGGAAGTGCTCGCGGGGAGTGACGTCATCCTCTGCATGCCAGTCTTCCGGTCTCAGCGTGTCAGCCTCTTCAACTCAAAATTTCGAGGTGGTCGCTGACACACTTCTGCTTTTTGCTGTTTCGAGGACTGCTCAAGGTAAACATGGTTTTTAAAAGCCTCAGTGAAAAGCATTACATGGGCCAAATTTGTCAGAGAGGCAGACTCGGGGCGCCTGGGTGGCTCAGTTGGTTAAGCATACGATTTCAGCTCGGGTCCTGATGGTGGGGACCCCCACATCGGGCTCTGGGCTGACACCTCACAGCCTGGATCCTGCTTCAGATTCTGTGTCCCCCTCGCTCTGCCCTCCCGGCTCACACTGTCTCTTTCTCTCAAAAAATAAATAGACCTTTAAAAAAATGCAGACTTGCTAGGGAAGAATTATTGGTTTTGTTAAAACTATGTAAAATTAAATTATTTAGAAGAGTTTAAAATGGGCTACAGTTGTGGAAACAAAAGCATATTTTCAATTATTTGTTTCAAGTGTCTTCCCAGGAAGAGAAAATCCATGCACTTCGTGAACCTTGTAAGGTGAGTGGTGGTAGTACCTCAAAGCCACCACCAGAGGGGGCAAATGACCCTCACACCGATTCCTGTAGAAAGGAATCCAGAAGCGCTACAAACACCGAACTTCTAAAATCTCGCTTTGATTGCTGGATCTCATCTGATGAACCATCATTCCAGAACTGTGTACTGATTTTTCAAAAGGGATTAAAAGCCTAAAATACAGCTATTTATGTCAACGCCTGCCCCCTTCGCTCTCTGCCTCCAGGAGGGGCGCTGGAGTAGAACCCGGATGACAGAGGGAGGATCGCCCCCAAGTACATGCTTCCCCGTCCACACTCCACTCACACCCCCTCCAGACTGATCACCAGTGAAATAAAATGCAATCTCAGTTCTGAAATACATGTCGACATCCTGTTTCCAAATCGCATTAAAAATTCATGGTTCGCTTCTGGTTTGTGGATGCATTGACTTTTCGTAATTAGAAAAGAAATGATAACCGACTTGATTATTTCGCCTGCGGGTGATTGAGCGGCGGGGGCGCGGCGAGCCGACCGCACCCCCTTCGTGTGCGCGCCCCCCCCCCCCCAAGCCAGGGCAGCTCTGCACTTGGCATGGCCTTGGGGTCTCCGAACTTCCGCTTGATTTATGCTTCCTGGAAGACGTCAGGGCGATCATTATCTCAGAAGTTAATTGGCGTTAATGGAGGTGTTCTCTTAACGGATTATCATTTAACCCAGATTGCCTCCTTTACTTATCCTCCTATTTTACTTAGTTTTCCACCTCTTGGACATACTGACGTGAGCCCATGATCCAGCCGCTTCCGGCTCCGCTGAGCGCTGTTTTCCGGGTGTGGGATTTCCGCTTCCTGTATGTAGTTCACTACTTCCCAGAGGTGTCTTTGCTTCTTCACGATGTCTGTGCGTGGTGGATGAGTTTACGACTTTAGTTGTGGGATGGAGTCAATGACCAATTGCGGGGACACATGGATTTTGTTTTTCTGTAAAAATTTTATTGAGTGGTTTTGAAAAGATTGATAGGAATCGATGACAAAAAAAAAAGCTCTATTATGTAGGAGTAAGAGATTTAAAAGACTGAAGAGGACACAAAAATTCATCCTGATTCTGAAATCAGATGGCGTCACTATTCTGCGGATTCCTGAAGAAACCGAACGTCATAAAAGATGCCACACGCTCCATCTGATCTGGACACGAAGGGGAACGCAGTCCAAGCAAGCATAAGGGTTGGTCTTAAAATGTGCACAGTATATTTAATTTTTTTTCCTGTCTTTGTTCTTCCAAAGATGAAATTAGCTTCTTTGTGAGTCCCTACCTGCTAGGTTGTGGAAAACTTTTAAATTTACCTTTTTTTTGTTTTGAGATTTTCTCATCTATTCCAATTTACACAGTCATTTCATGAATGAAGGTTGATTAAGTAAGTTTCAGCTTCCTGCCATGCTTTCCCTGCCCTCTCAGATACCTTTCTTTCCTTCTATTTTCCTGAAGGAGGTGGTGTCCTCCCAGTGGTCCTGACAGAAGAGGGCAGGGTCCCCTCTGCCCTAGGGCTCCATGTGGATGTACTTTCTTCCTTGTGTTACCCTCCCCAGCTCCCACCATAGTCAGTGGGGTCACGGCACAAGGACACCCTCCTCTCGATGGTCTTGAGACCCTTGATCTCACATTCCTCTGGTTCTGGTCCTTTATTTCATGGCTTCTGTGTCCCTTGTGTGATGGAGGCAGCTCTGCATATATAGACTGAATCACCCTTTGCAGTGGCTCATGTTACCAATGTCCAACTTCCGTTTGGGTCTCTCTCTTGCTCTCGCTCTCACTCTGTGTGTGTGTGTGTGTGTGTGTGTGTGTGTGTGTGTGTGTGTGTGTGTAATTCCCTCTACTCTTAATGCTAACAGAAGTACAGGCTTTGTATGGCTGTCCTCACTAATACCAATCTTTTTTTTTAATGTTTTATTTATTTTTGATACAGAGAGAGACAGAGCATGAGAGAGGGAGGGGCAGAGAGAGAAGGAGACACAGAATCCGAAGCAGGCTCCAGGCTCTGAGCTGGCTGTCAGCACAGAGCCTGACGCGGGGCTCGAACCCACGAACGTGAAATCTGACCTGAGCCGAAGCCGGAGGCTCAACCGACTGAGCCACCCAGGTGCCCCACTAATACCAATCTTTAAGCACGTGTTTTGAAAGTCAAAGGTCAGCAATGGATTCTTTACAGAGGGGGTATCCACCTTCTTTCTGAAACAAAGAATACGTCGTCCCTGATAGGTAGAGTGCCAAAACATTTAATGGAATAAGAAACACATGGAAAACAATTCAAAAAGAGATTTTCTGCTGTATTTAACAGTCAAGGATTAGAGCAGGATTGTAGTAAGACTGAAACAAAATTATCAGAAACAAACAGAAGGGCAAATCCATTGTGTTTCCCATGTATTACTCTTCTGAGTTTGAAGAGGGAAGAAAAGGTGATAACAGGTGGGGAAAAATGTGTGAGTAACGTCACCCTGATTTTACAAACCTATTTCTGTCCATTGGTTTGTTTCATGGCTCTCCCTATAGTGTTTTCAGAAATGAGTAACTGAAGATCATTTCTTTAAAAGCAAGAGGCTAGGGGCATCTGGGTGGCTCAGTTGGTTGAGTGTCCTTCTTCAGCTCAGGTCATGATTTCACTGTTCCCAAGTTTGAGCCCCGCGTCGGGCTCTGTGCTGACAGCTAGCTCAGAACCTGGAGCCTGCTTCAGATTCTGTGTCTCCTTCTCTCTCTGCCCCTCTCCCACTCTTGTTCTGTCTCTCTCTCAGAAATACACATTTAAAAAAGTTTTAAATAAAAAAATTTTAAATGCAAGAGGCTAAAAGAAATATATAAAATAAGTCCAGAAATATGAGTGCTTCTGTGTAGAATTGAGTTCATCTATTTACCCGTCACTGCTGTGATTTCAGAGCTATTTAACTACATTTATTTAGAACAGAGTGCTATACGCCATGTGGAAGGAAGTAGAAGGAGCCTTCACCTGGCAGAGAGGCCACACAGGGATAAATCCGTGGGCTGTTACCCCTTGAATTCTGCTCTGGATATGACAGGACGATTTAGTTCCTAAATGTGCTGTTAATTAGTGTAGAAGACCCTGATCACCTTCCCAGCAGAAGGTTACATGTTTTAGCTCCTTGGTATTGGCTCCGAAAGTGATTCTAGATTTGTCTGTTTTGACTGTGGGGAAAAAAGCATTGTCATCTTTGGTTTCTTTGAGTTCTTTATCTTATTCTAATGAAAAGATCTGAAACCTCAAGCCTAAGCTAGACGTATTCTCTTCTAGGGTCTTACCTAAAAAGAGAGAGAAAAAAGAAACACAAAAGAGCAGCACAAATGAGTCCCTTTTAATACATTGTGATATTGTAACAATAACACGCATTTGTACCAAACAGTATGCCTGTTTGACTAGGTATTCTCAGATCCATAGTTTTGTGCTTTTTTTTTTTTAAACATGTTAGGCATTGCATCATTTCACCTGATTCCTGGTGCTATTGTGTAAGTGCAGTGACTGACGAGGAGAGGAACTCAGTGCATCCCATTAGTAGAACTTTGTGTCAAAAATAATAAAAGTAAAACTGTCCTTTTACTATAATATAATATAATATAATATAAATAACTGACCAAAGGAAATGCGTTTCAGCAAGGATCAACCACAACCTCAGAACATGAGAGGAAGCAATTTCCTGATAAGAAGTCTGATATCATAACTTCATTTGATGAAGAAATAATTCTATGGACAGAGACTTCCTATCTATGTGTGTATCTGTAATGCCAATCTCATAGTATGTAAAGATGGCTTGGAATTTAGGTGATAAATACACTGATACTTTTATTTCTATAAATGTTTTCTGGCAGCAGATATACATTGTCCAAAAATTCTAGGAAGAAGCAACAACAAAGAATGTTTTCATGGGCAGATATATCCAAAATGATTAAGTTGAGGGCAGATATACTACAATTTCTGATTGTAATAATCAGAGTAGCCCCGCACTCAACAATATTTGTGTCCAACTGCCTCTTACGTACCCCACTGAATGGGCAATCACCCTTACTTTGGAGTTTTCTTTGCATCCCTTCAACATAACACTATTTCTGGATTTGTGAGCATCAGTCCCACGTGGCCTTAGGAAACACGGGACCCAGCACGCAGAAATGTGTGCATAGCTACCAAAGCCAGTGGCTTTGACAGTCACATGATATCTCATAATTTGACCCCTGCTGCAGGGGCTCAGCAGAGCAGCAAGGAAAGATGCGGCATGAGTGAGATACTCGTGTGTCCATTGGAGAGTCTTCTCCTAAGTACATGTCAATGAATTCTGATGCCCAGTGGTTCCAGGAACTGAGGCCCAGAAGTGGAAAACTTTAATTGTTTCTCCAAAGTGAGAAGCCACTTGAACAGCAGAATCAATTCCAAAGTAATTACTCTTCCTCGAGGTATCTCTTTAAAGTGTATCTAGTGGGTTGTTGTTTTGTTTCATTTTGTTTTGTTTTTGTTTTTTTAAATACAGTCCTTGCACTCTAGGTGGAAAGTGTGAATTGAAGCTCAGAATCAAAAGAATGTTGTTTTCTCTAAGTAACCATGGGGTATCTCCCCCAGGAAAGCTGAACCACAATGAGAAGCAGAATTCTTTTCAAACCATTTCCACAGTCAATGTCGGAAGTGTGCTATGTGGGACTTGCATACTGGGTTGAACTGCTGCGGAAGGAAGCAGAAGGAAGTGGTAGAGGCTCAATGAAAAGTTTACCTTTATTTCTTTTTTTTATAATTTTTTCACATTTTTATTTATTTTTGAGAGAGAGAGAGAGACAGTGTGAGCAGGGGAGAGTCAGAGAGAGAGGGAGACACAGAATCCGAAGACCGGCTCCAGGATCTGAGCTAGCTGTCAGCCCAGAGCCTGATGCAGGGCTTGAACCCACAAACTGTGAGATCATGATCTGAGCCAAAGTTGGACGCTTAACCCACAGAGCCACCCAGGGGCCCCAAGATTACCTTTCTGTTTCTCCGTGACACAAGCTTTCATCTTTCATTTACTTGCCTGGAGTTCCCTAGGAATTTTAAAATACATCAACATTATGCACATTTGTAGGATTAAACAATTATGCCTGCTCCCCGAAACCTATTCTCATCTCCCCAGAGCTCAAACTTATCCAATATGAATCATGAGCCAGGACTGCATGGCAGATGTGAGAGGGAGCGCAGGTAGAAATCACAAGTTCGAGAAGCACCCACGTTGCAGTCAGAATAAAGCTCCTCCAGGATGGACTGTGTTCCGGGAGTGCCGTGAAGACAGACTGTCGGAGGGAAATAAAGGTTTTTGTGTTGAGAGTGACTGAGAGAGAGGGTTGGTTCTCTGTCCACTGTTGACCAAGCTCCTCAGAGAGAGTGATGACAGGACTTGTAAGTAGGTGTGGGGAACCTGGGAGCAAGAGGTACTTTTGTTTTTCCTGCAGACTCTCTGGGAAGAAGGGGGAATGCCGGCTTAGAAACTGCCATGATTCATCCAGGCAGCTGGATCGTGCATGGCCCCACGGAGGTCCCCGGGGTCACAAGTTGGCCATAGGATGCACCGCATGTGACATGGGTAAGTGTGTAGGGCATGAGTGGGAAGAGACGAGAGGCCTTGCATGTAGATTCTAGTTATGCCCCAGTAGAACCCGAGAGGGACATTGAATGACAACCGGATGCCACTGAAGACCAGGAGGTCTCCAGGGAGGCCACCGAACAGAGATTGACCATGAGGAACAGAAGGTTGCTTCCCAGGAAGTACTACCCATGGTGCTTGAGCAAAGCCCCTTAGAATTCACAGAATGGATTTGCCAACATCTCCAAATAGTCAGTGGCACTGGGGCACCTGTGGCTCAGTCGGTTAAGCTTCTGACTTCAGCTCATGATCTCACGGATCATGAGTTCAAGCCTCGAGTCTGGCTCTATGCTGACAACACGGAGCCTGCTTGGGATTCTGTCTCCTTCTCTCTCTCTGCCCTTCCTGTACTCTCTCTCAAAATACATAAATAAGCATTAAAAACAACCCAGGAAATAGAGAGAACATCCCCAATGCTTCAAGATTAAGTTTACGACAACCTAGAGAATAAAGGTTCATTAAAAAAATTATAAATGGGGCGCCTGGGTGGCTCAGTACGTAGAGCGTCCGGCTTCGGCTCAGGTCATGATCTCACAGTTCATGGATTCGAGCCCTGCATTGGGCTCTGTGCTGACAGCTCAGAGCCTGGATCCTGCTTCATGTTCTGTGTCTCTCTCTCTCTCTCTGTCCCTCCCCTGCTCACGCTGTCTCTCTCTGTCTCTCAAAAATAAATTTTTAAAAAACATAAAAAAAGAACCAGCTCTTAGTTTCATTAATTTAAAAAAATAATAAATGTTTGATAGATACATCAAAAGCTGTATCTTTTGTACCTATGAGTTTACGATTTGAGATCTGTATTCAGGATATGCATTATTAGGAGAAAATAGAAAAAACTGCATGAACATAACAAAAAAACTGGTTTTTGATGATGGAACCATTGACCATCTCTCTGATTAGTCAGTCTTAAGTATAAATAAATAAATAAAAGGGAGAGGAAAGTTATTCAGGTAAAGAGTAGAGGGGAAGAGTCTTCTCGAAAGAGGGAGGTGTGGCTTACTGGAAAGTATGGAGTAGGGGTGAAGATGGGTAGGCTCAGGATGGGTAAGTGCAGGGTGAACAAACCCAGCAGAGGGTGCAGGGCCACTGGAGGCCAGATCAGGCCACATGTCCCCCACAATGGAGCAGGCATCCGTTTTCTCCTAAGCAAAATGGTGGAAGGGATCCCAGCAGGGAAGTGACATGCACAGATTTATGTGTTAAGAATCCTCCATGGCTGTGTGACAGAGAGATTAGAATTCATACAAGAATGCAATCAGGGGAATCTGCTAGGAGGCTGATAAAACAGTGGCTTTGAAATGACAGTGGTTTTGACCAGGACTTTCTGCTCAAGATAAACTTGGACTTGGTGATGCACTGAATAACTGGGATCCCGAGATGCTTTTTGGCTTGAGCATCTGGGCAGGTGCAGAGGGGGTCTCCTAAGGTGGTGGGATGGTGGGGCCATGGGGGCGTGGAGGGAAGTGAGGCTGCGGTGGGAAGGCAAGGATTCCTTCTGGATGGATTCAGTGTGAGATGCCCATGAACCAGGAGTTACCGATTTAACAGGCAAGGTTTAAATCTCTACCCACAAGATAAGACCAGCAACACCGCAACCAACTGAATATTCAAAATTTTCTTTTGCGTGTATTTCTCTCTCTGGGCTGTGTTTGACTCGGAAACTTCCATAATTTATCTATGCAACTACAAAAGCACTACTTTTCTGATATATTTTCCTATATATTAAAGATCAGTGTGGTCCTAGAAATGTGAGCCAATGTACTCACTTAATTATTTTTAAAGGTGACTACATAATTCTGTTTTGACCCATTATGGATACCCTTATAGCTAGCTCCATGGAAACAGATA
The DNA here is from genome assembly GCF_006229205.1 of Suricata suricatta. Taxonomy (NCBI): domain Eukaryota; kingdom Metazoa; phylum Chordata; class Mammalia; order Carnivora; family Herpestidae; genus Suricata; species Suricata suricatta. The sequence continues at coordinate 5,428,550 of NC_043713.1, forward strand.
TGTCCAGGGTTTTACTTTATCTGTGTGTTTTCTCAGATTCTCCATTAATAACTCTGTTGCTCTCATGGACTTTATTGGTAAAAGTTGGAGCCATATTTGAAAAGAAGAGGGTACATTTTAAAATGTGTTACAGACATTTTGAGGCACCCTGTGGCTCGGTTGGTTAAGTGTCCGATTCTTCCTATCGGGTCAGGTCATGATTTCAGGATTGTGAGAGCAAGCACAGCGTGGGGGCTTCATGCTGAATGTGGAGTCTGCTTGGGATGCGCTCTCTCTCTCTTAAAATAAATAAACTTAAAAAAAAGTTTCAGACATCCAATACCCAGATCTTGATTTCTAACTGTCATTCTCTAATATTTACCACTTGTTACTAAGGCTCCCTGGAGAAATGATAGTTGGTAAGGCTGAGATGGTGAATGCCCAAGGTGAGACATGTATATAGATGTGGCACTTGACAGAGATGCGTAGGAGCCAACATGAAAATGCTCCCAAATGGCTAAAGTTGAACCCGTTTGAGCAAAAACATAGACAGAAACTATCTGAAAGGTATTGGATTATAACACAAAGAATTAAAAAAATAGATCCACATATAAATAAATAGTTGATTGAATGAATGCAAAAAATGAAGGAATAATAGATAAATAAATAAATGAAAAAGTGACTAATGTCCCTTATGGTTGCATCCTAGTTAGCAAATACAGAATACGAGTTAGAAAGAAAATTGCTATCATAACTGCTCTAGGCAGTATCAGTGATGAATGCCAACATTTGTGGGCAGAACTTTAAGGGAAAGCTAGACACCTGCATATACTCCAAGTATCTTCCCCAAATATCTATGAATTACTGTGACGGTTTTCATACATGTCTGACCATAAATTCTCCAGAAGGTAGTAGAGCTTTCCTCCACTCCCCTTGAATGTGGGCTGTATTTAGTGACTCTCTGCTAAGGGACAGCAGATGCAAACAGAAAAGCAGTAACTGTAGAGGAGAAACATCTGGCCCACATGACGTCAGCCAGGTGCTCAATGCTGCCATCATTATCTGTGTGTCAATATTCTCACTTTCCTGATACGATTCAAGGAGATGAGCACATCGCCTCTGAGTCGTTCTTATCCCAAATCATAACCTCCGTGTAAGGTCCGGGAGAAAGCATTAAATAAACCCACATTGAGGGCTAGTCTTCAAAACCCCTGGTGACCACTCTTCACAAGGTCAAGATCATGAAACCCCAGAAAGACAGAGCAATGTCATGGGTTAGGGCATCCTAAAGAGGCAGCATGAGGAATTCAAGGTGGTGTTCTGGTTGGGATCCTGGAACAGGAGAACGATGTTAGTGGAAACACTGGGTGATCCAAACAAAAGTCTACACTTCCGTGAGGTTCTCGTATCAACGCTACTTTCCTATTTCTGATAAATGAGCTGTGGTTACGTAAGGTGCTAACATCAGAAGACCCTGGGGACTATTTTTTTGTAACTGTTCTGGAAATCAAAAATTATTTCAAAATAAAACTACTGAGATGACAAATAGGATTTAGAACTGGGATTTTTCTAGATTCTCACAGCCCAAGAGCTGACTGGAAAGAAAGATGTTGAAGGCTGTTCCTATGAAAAAAAATACTGTATATGTTACTTTTTTTTCTTTTGTTAGTGTGGCTATGGTCCTTCACAATGACTTTTGGGAGCTGGCTGTGTTATGAGGTGTGAAACAGGCTATGGACAGTCTAACTTGTAGGAACAGGAGAAATGTGTGCGCGGGGCTCAGCTCCTACTTCCTTTGACTGTATTGGCACATGTGCAGATGGTGTGGAATAGAAGCTATTCGTCAAAGGGGACCTGCCAGTCAAGGCTAGCTCATCTTCCAAGTCGCTAACAGCTTTTGTTCTAATCCACCGAACTGTGGTGAGAAATGCCTCTGAAATCATTATGAGAACGGAAATTCTAGGTCTTTCATCCACAGCAAATTATCAGTCTCTTTCACTTTTCTCTGCTTCTCGGTAGCACTTGGCAGCCTCGCTTATTTCTCTTCCTGGAAGAGGCTTCTTGCTATTTCTTTCTGAGACCCCACTTGGTACACTTTCCCAGCTCACCCAGGTCCCTGGCTGCACCTGTTCTGCTCCTCCACCCCCTCTTCCTCCTGGAGCCCAAGGGACCCTACTCGATTCCATGGACACCTACCCCAGGGTGGTTGCCCTTGTCCATGGGTGCCCACCCCGGGGCCTTGTCTCTGGAGTTAAAGACCCACCACGTAAGCTCAGGAAGCCGAGTGTCTCCAGGCAGGCAGACTTAGATATCTGATAGCATACAGACATTTCCACCTACATCCAAATTCAGTTGTTCCCACAGGATACCTTCCTTGGTTTTGTGACCAAATATGGGCAGGTCCCAGGTCCCCATTTTGTTTAGGCAAATGCTCACATTCCTCTTCAGAGAATCCTTCTCTCTACTCCCCTCAGATTCACTATCTCCTTATTGTTTACATTTATTTTGAGAACATCTCACCACCTGCCATAACATAGGTATATCCATCCATCTGTTGCTGTTTCCCCCTTTGAAATATAAGTCTCATGAGGACGGGTGTTTTGTCTTGCTCACCTCATAAATCCTAGCATCTAAACCAATGTCTACAACATAAGAGGTATTTAAGATATATTTGTCCAATGAATAAATATAAATGAATACATGAAGGTATAAAGGTAATAAATATATTAATGAATCAACGAATCCAAGTCCTCAACGTTGTTTGTTTGCTTGTTTTAATCTATAATGAGCATGACCTTTCTAACCCATACGTATCTGCGTGCACAGTGTTATGTTAGGGAGCTCAGAGAATCACATCAGGACTGGGGATATTTCTATGCTTAATGGTCACGATCTTTAGAATGCCCCAACCCGTGACATTTCACTGGGGTCAGCTTCAGTGAGACAATTTCCTTCTTCAATTTTTTTCTTATAACATGATATCCTTCATGAACCTTTTTCTGTTTGTCATGCATAGTCATCACTGTTTTAAAACCTGGTACAACACAATTATTGCGCTTATCACTGAATTATAATTATTATAATCATTTAATATTTCTGTCTCCACAGACTTGAAGTATTCTAAGATCAGAGGCAATTTTATTTATTTTCTATTGAGGATCCTAGAAGAATGTCTATTATGTGTCGAATCGACCCAGTCCTCAAAGTGACTCTGTCTGTAGGCTCATGGCAAGGATTGTATAAGATATTCACTGGTGCTGGTGGCGGGAAGCATTAGAACTTCTCTTAATATTTCTTTTCAATGTCATTATTTTAACATTTCTATTTTGCATGCAATTTGTAATATAAAGTATACATGTTTAATTGCTAATTTATAATGCATAGGTTGAGAGAGGTTGCTTGTTTTTTTTTTTTTTTTTTTTTTTTTTTTCTGATAGAGGCATGAACATAATCGAAGGGTTTGGAGCCACTCGAAAAGACCAGTTCAACGACCTTGTCCAGACCCCGCCAGCTTATGGGGTGGGTCCCACTGCAAGTAACACCCACCTCACAAGACCTGGACCCTGGCTGTCTTTGGTGGTGGGTCTCATTCCCTTCTTCGTCTTTCAAAATGCCTCTTTAGTTGGGGCGCCTGGGTGGCTCAGTCAGTTAAGTATCCGACTTCGGCTCAGGTCATGATCTCACAGCTCGTGAGTTCAAGCCCCGCATCGGGCTCTGTGCTGACAGCATGGAGCCTGGAGCCTGCTTCCGATTCTGTGTCTCCCTGTCTCTCTGGGCCCCTCCCCTGCTCGTGCTCTGTCTCTCTCTCAAAAATAAACATTAAAATAATATTTTAAAAATGTCTCTTTAGTTCTCAGCGTGCTGGCCGACAGGCCCATGAGCTGTCTCGTCTGTGCTGTTCACCACGTGCCCACACACGTCCAGTCTTGATCTATCCCGCCATCTTCCCCAGGGACAGCGTTCACTGTCCCAGAGCTGGGCGTTGGGCCTCACTCTTGGTATCACTCATGCTCATAGCATCCAGACACCGTGCCAATGTTGCTGTCAATGGACAGAGATTCCAAAGCCGCAGACTCTGGGGAGTGAGATGGGTCCCGCACTCTGTCTGGACATGAGGAGATGGGCCCCATAGCAGACTCTGACGCATGTACATGCTCCACTGTCTCCTTCACAGTGCCACTCAGTTCTACAAAAGACCAAGTGTGAAGCCAGCTAAGGGACTGTCTTCTCTGTTCCCTTACAAATAGATATGAATACATGTGGCAAACTTTTAGCCAATTCCATGTGAGTGAAAGCATTGTTGATGACATCATGAAAGACGAGGTTAAAAGGTGCCGCACCATATGTGGTATGCATCTTTTTGCCTTTGATCTTTCTCATCCCTCAAGCTTGGATAATAACTGTAATGTCTAGAAATTCAGCAGCCAGCTTGTGCCATGAGTTGATCTGAAGGATGGAAACAAATTCTGGGAGGGAGGAGTAGCCCACCAGCAGTGGGGTCCTGGATAAGTTGTGGGAATTTCCATACTAATCATAGAGGGCTGATCTCCAGATCTATCTTACACGGGAAGTAGAATTTATTTTACATTTGGCTACTTTACTGTATTTTATTTTTCTGATAAATGCAACAGAACATTAAGCCTGTTGCTGGGTTTGGAAGGCATGTCATATATGCACTCTCAAGTAGCTCTTCTAAGTTCAGTCCGTTCAGCTGTTTGGTGTGTCCTTTGTTTCCTGCGGCCACTCAAGTTGCTTTCCTATTTGTCTCACTTCTCAGAAGGATGCCACAGTCCACAAAAACAAGCAATAATTAAAACATAGTGAGGTCTCAATTCATATGCTGCCCAGGGATAGAGAGAGAGGAAAAGGACAGAAGGAAGGAAGGAAGGAAGGAAGGAAGGAAGGAAGGAAGGAAGGAAGGAAGGAAGGAAAGGAAGGAAGGAAAATCCAAAATTTATTTTACTAACTGAATGGAACACTTAGATTGTGTGCATCTGTGTGTGCGCATGTGTGTCTGTATGCATTAAAAATCCCACATCTAGATAAAGAAAATGTTAGCAATTAAGAAATTCAAAAGCATAGCAAGCAAACAAAATGCATAGTAATGAGAGTTTTGTTAGTTTTGGCTTTTCATTTGGTTGTTTGGTGCCAGTTTATATTGTAGGAACTGCTCCTTCCTCATGAAATTTCTTCCACCTTAGGACAGAGTATCAGCTACAAATCAACCCTAGGTCTAGAGAAAATGAAGCCAAGGCTTGTTTTCTCCAGCAGGCAGGAACAAATAGAAAAGAAATGGATTTTTCTAGCTACTGTACAGGCTCTTGTGTTAAGTTGGGGCAAGCATTTATTTTTATTCCACCCTATTATGAAGACTGTTGGTGAAAGGATCCAGCCCGTGAATGGGAGAAGAAGAAAAAAAGAAGAAAGTTGTCTTGATCATGTCACTGGATGTGAGGGAAGAAATGGAAGCCCATCTTTATAGTAACCGCACTGGGTGTAGTTGCCCTGCCAACGGGCTGGGGAAACTGCTGTTTTGGATCGCGGAGAAGATGCTGACTTTCACACGTCCCAAAGTGTTAAAGCAAAAGTAGGCTTCAGAAGTGTTCGAAAATGCATCTCTTTAAAATATGCAAGATTTAGACGGAAAGCTAAAGCACCTGCATGTCCATGAATTGATGCGTGGATGACAAATGTGGTCCGGACAGTGATACAGTATTTGCAATCAAAAGAATGAAGCTCTTTTTGTTTATTGTTTATTTATTTTTGAGAGAGAGACAAAGTGTGAGCAGGGGAGGGACAGAGAAAGGGGAAGTCACAGAATCTGAAGCCGGCTGCAGGCATCGGGCTGTCAGCACAGAGCCCGACTCAGGGCTTGAACTGAAGCACATGAGATCATGACCTGAGCCAAAGGCGGATGCTCAACCAACGGAGCCACCCAGGTGGCCCAGAAGGATGGAGTTCTGATTCATACAACCTGAGCGAGCCCCAAAAACATGACGCCGAGTGATGCAGGCAAGACACGTAAACTGCAGGACACCCTTTATCTGAGGTGCCCACGTGGGCTGGAGACAGGAAGTAGGGGCTGTGTGGGGCTCACAGGTAGGAGTAATGGGAGTGACAGGAGCGGGGTGTGGGGTTTGCTTTTTGGGACTGACGCAAATGAAAACAACCTGGATTGTTGTGAGGGTCACACTACTCTGTGGGTATATGAAGGAACACAGGCTGGTGTATTTTTAAGTAGGTAAATTTTTTGGTATGTGAATTGTTTCTGAATACAGTTGTTAAAAATAGGGAAAAGGAGACAGGAAATCATTTTAAATAATGTAAGACCAACCTCTTGAAATAAAAGTCTTCTTTTTCCCTCTATCGGAAATGAACTGCCCCTCCTTTGCTGGGGGGGGTGGGGGCTCGTGTCTTCGGACTATAAAGCAATAATATAGGTTTCTGCATATAGCCATCTAAATTATGCAGTCTGGCTAAGTCTATGGTTACGGAATGACACAGCAAATCTTCTCCTGTGGAACAGCAAGTCCATTTCAAAATAACACGTTTATGCTTAATTTAATAAGAGTGTCTTTTGAGGGGATAAGTACCCAAAACCCAAGTTAACCTAAATGTGCACAGTTCAGCACAAATGGGAAGATGTTTATGTAAGTTACATATGAATTATTCAGTGTTCAGACACCAATCTTATTTTGCATGAAATTACATTGACAGAGGCTACCCGATCCTGACACAAATGAAACATTCACAGAGTCTGTCCCTCTCTTTCTTCCCTGCCCTGAATGGGGATCAGGGGATGACCTTCATTATATATCCTCAATTCTTTCCATTTTCCCAAAAATGGCAGGTAATCAGCCCTGCCTGAGGCTATTACTTTAAAGGACATCAACTGAATATCATTATGTCTATCTGCAGGACGCTCTTGTGGGGAATGCGGGGAATAAAGAAAAGCCCAAAACACTTGCCCTCAAAGATCTTAACTTCTAGTTGGAGACAGGTAATTGACCAATAAGACTTAAAGAACCAAAAACAAGGGTGACCCCCTTTGATGATGCCCAGGCATGTCTGTGAAATGGCCTGATGTTTATTTAAAGTCTGAAGAGATCCTGAAATTACACATGAAGAATGAAACTTGAGGAACCTGGAGGATATAAATATAATCACATTTTCAGCTACAGGTTTGATATGCATAATTAGCCATTTCTGCTGTTTTCCTACTCTACCTGGATTTTAAGATCTCTGTGGCTCTTATCTAGGCCCCCAAGTTACTGGGAAATCATTTTAGAAAATGATCCACTTTCCTTCCACTCTTCAACTCTGGATTGACTTCCTGTCACTAAGCTCTTTGCCACGGAGTTGATCTTAGAAAGAACAATTGATAGGGGGCAGCAGTGGAGGGGAGACAGTCTGACCATTTTGGATTCTAGCCCAAATTTCTATTAGCTTGCTAATTTCTCACACCGTTTTTTTTTCCTATTTATTTTTATTTCTTTCTGGCCACTGACACAGACATTCCAGTTATTTGTCTTTGGGCCCTCTATCTTTGGTGGCATTGCCTCTGTCCTTTTGTCCTGTGATGGCCTAGTGCTTGGGGGAAGGGAAGCTGGCATTCTCTACGTAATTACAACTCTTCCCATCAGACCTCGAAGATGCTTGTGTATTTCTATCTCTCTTCCCTGTCTCGTCTCATTGTGTCCACCTATTGTCTGCTATATCCATTTTGGTGTCCAAGATTTCAGACAATCACCTTGCACGTAAATATTCTTCCTGAAATTTACCAAAACTTTAAAAATACATGATGAGTCTGGGTGCTCGGGTGGCTCAGTCAGTTGAGCATCCGACTCTTGACCTCAGCTCCCGTCATGATCTCACAGTACATGAGTTCGAGCCCTGTGTCAGGTTCACTGCTGTCAGCACGAAGCCCCCTTTGGACCCTCTGCCCACCCCTTTCTGTCCCTCACCTGCTCGCTCACTCACTCTCAAAAATAAATAAGACATTAAAAAAATACATGCTGAGCGAGTCAGGTGAATTCTGAGTGGACTAGTCACCTCAGAAATTCTCTGATGTCCAGATCACACTCAAACTCTCCTGGGCACCATGGCACTATAAAACATAAATTGCAAAAGAAACTGAGGCTTAGGAACCACTAGAGGATGGCGAAAAGAGTGGGTCAGGACCAGGATCACAGGCGCAGTCTGGATGCTGTGGGCGAATGAGGCCTCCACAGCTTAAGAAAAGGATCAGGAGACCCCTCTGAACTAGGTGTTTGATTCTTCACTTTGCCTCAGAGGTTTTCGGATAAGCTCTGAGGAGCCGGGGCTGCCCTGGTACCACATGCCCCTGCAGCAGGCGCTGTCCTCTGACCGCTGCCATCTGAAGTCACTGGCAGTGAACAGTAGTGAGGCAAGGCCTCTTCTGTCTGACTTCTGTTCTCCCCAGTTTTTCAAACCCATGCCGGCCTCTGTGGCCATCTTCCTTTTCCAGGCCAGCATGGCTCCGTCCTTCTGAAAATCAACAGCAGTCCCATCTGAAATTCTTTATAAAGAGGGTGAGGGAGGGGAGATTTGGAACTGGCAAGTAAATACCCAGAGAGGAGAGGAAATAAGGCTGCCTGGGCAGGGGCCAGCTCAGTAGTTTACACGGAGAACACGTGCAAAGAGCTAGAGCCTCTCTCTCAGTTTTAAGTTGCCGGGGACATTTTCCTACTTACAGACGCAAGGCCAGTGTCAGGACCTCAAAGATGCTGATGGGCTGATCATTCCTCACCAGTCCCTGAGAATGGGAAACTGGCTCCTTTGTTAGGAAGTCCAAGCCTCCCTTCCTGAGGGTGAAAAATTAACATCAATGACTTGGAAGTTGGGTAGCTAGAGTTTATCACCTAGCGTTCATAACGGGAGGTCTGCATCCCTAAGTGACCGAGTGAGCAGGTGGACAGAAGCCAGAGCAGTGATAGCCCCAGAGCTGGTTTCCCAAATCCAGGAACCAGAGTGTCAGCAGCACTATCATGAACCTCCAAAGCCCAAGAAGTGAGCAGAAAATGTACCCCTGCCTGCACACGTGTGTCATTGTGCAAATGATCTGACAGGCGAGGCATCTAGCCTCATGCCATGTGGCCCTGTGTTAGACGGGCGACAGCTCTGAAGCCTGAAGACTCGTCTGCTGACCTTCTGAAACACATCCTGAGTTTGACTGCTTGTAATGTCTGTTCGCTGTTGGAGCACTTTCCAGAATTCTCTGGGTTTGCAAAATCCTTTACGGACCAACTTAATACATATTTATTGAATCCATTCTATATGCATGACATTCATAGCATGTTGTAATGTGGTTTATATTCAGGCCACTGTCAAACATCTACTTACGTTAACTTACAGGCACAAAGGAAATATAGTATAGCTTTTCATATTCTACATCTGATTAGTCTCTTTTATAAGCCCCCCGATGCAAGTGCCCGGATGGGTGCTGGAGGGGTTAGGACAGCCTCGTGGTCACTTCCCATTTTAACAGGTCCCTTTGCTCAAACGATTTGACATTTGATGTCAGGGATGATGTCAGTCAGATAACATGGTCCCTTAGTTAATGTTCAGTCTTTCAGAGTTCTGCCTTTTCCACCTTCTCTCCAAAATGGGGTCGAATGAGAAAGTGCTATTATGTGCTCAGGGCACTCAAAGGGGGGCCTCTTGTTGGTGTGGGAGGTGGGTGCTGTCAGGATCCACCAAACAGCTCTTCTGATGCCTTTCCCAAGCTCAGCTGATGCCTCTGACAAGGACCATGACTTGATCAGGACACTGTCCTTCCTTTGGCGCAGGTCCCCGCACATCATACATCTTGTAGGCGATGACATGTGATTGCAACTGTCATTTGATCTCTGGCTTGAAGTCCACCCTCAAGACTTTTCCTTCTTGTCTATTCCACCCTAGCCCCCACAGCTACTTGGAGTATCAACTAAAAAGCTTTGGGAAACTCCAGGATCCTTCCTGCCCCACTGAAGACTCATTAGTTTTCTCTGTCTGGCCAGGTGGTGCTGTCACAAGGGAAATGCTCTTCCATCCACATTGGTGCAAGGTCTGCCTGGCGTGGTGCCACCTGCAAGATCCCTGAATGTGCAGCGGTCACTAGGCTTCTTCTGTTTTCAGCTCCCTATTTAAGCTGTCGTGGTTTTAAAGCAGATCTACAAATTGTTTGACACTTCTTCCACAAGCAGCAGTATTCAACCTGCTTCCATTGCCGACGACTCATCCTAAATAACTCTTGTCTGATAAATTGATATCTTACTTTTCAGCTGGCCAGCCCAAGAGGAAACTGTTTCTACTTCTGCTCTCTGTCTCATTCTTGCTCCATTTCTCTCTCTCTCTTTCTGTCTCTCTCTCCATCTCCCTCCTTCTCTCCCACCCGCCCTCCCTCCTTCATACATGAGCCACTGTGTAAGAAGTCCAGCTGCCCTGAATACATCTGTCTGGAGTTAGGGAGAAATGGGTGAGGGGCCTCCACTGCTTTCTCCCACCTGCTGGGGTCTTCCTGCCCCAGCGCTGCCCTGTGAAGAGCCAAGTGAGCCTGCCTTCCGATGACTTCAGTGCCCTCTTAGGGTTGACTCTCGACATGTTGAGGGGCAGTGCCTTCCCAGGATGCAGATTCGAGCTCTGTTAAGGGACTGCATTTCTGGGTGGTACATAAAAAACCTGTACCAACTGGCTCACACCTTCACCTGCCCCCCTGGGACTTATATTAGAGAGGGAAGAACACGATCTCCACATCCCAGCCCTGCTTTTTCCTGGTGAGTCTCCAGCCAGCCCTTTCACCCCAAGTCTGAAGGTGTACGCTTTCTATCTCCTCAAGTCTGGCTGAAGTGTTTCCTTCTTAAAGTCTAAGATTAAGTTAACAAAGCCTGCTATTTGGTCTATTAAATAGGAACTAATTAGTGGGACTGTGGATGTTGGTGTAGCTTCCTTTCAACAAAGCTAGACTTTCAAGATTGTTGTCTAGTTTCTTCTTTATGTCTCAGAGTGGATCTGTAGCTTTTTTGGTCAATACCAGACTTTCCCAGATTTCTCTGGGATCTTCCACCTCTTTGCTCAGCCAAGGAGAGAAAAGGCAGCAGCAAGGAAAGGCTACGTAAGGAGGAAATGATGATGTACCATTTCATCAGACCTAAATTAGTATCTGCATTAGACAAAGAAGCATAAGACAGATTCCTTGTCCTTGAAAAGCTTTTGAGTTATTTCCAGAAGTAAGAAACAAATACCAAAAAAAGAAAAACTCACAGACTAAAAGCTCTTTGTATTGTTAGTTTCCAAATGAGAAAGGCAGACAGCACTTGCATATTCAGTGAGTGAGATCACTGGGGATTGTAGCTACTAAAGACAGTTTCAGGGGGCAGGACTTGAAGTGGTTTCTAAAGACAGGCAGGGAGACAGGGTGGTGGAGTGGGAAGGTGACCGGGTAGGGGACACAGCATGGCAGGGACTCCGCGGCAGGCAAGCAAGTACGCACAGGAAGCACATGGCTGAAATTGAGAGAAGTGAGTGTGTGCACGTCCCAGGGACCAGAGGACGATCGGAGCCAGTGAGTAGTAGTGCTTTGAATCAGCAATTGAGGAATTTGAGTGTTATTTTGGAGGGAATAATCGGGATCCAGGAAAAGATTTTGAGCAGGAAGATGCCATGGAAATCTGATTCTGCCTCTAGTAGATAGGATGAGTTAGAGTGCTCAAAGCTAAGTATGAGAATCCAAGAGAGGGGGCTCTGTTGGAATATATGTAAAGCTCTTAAGGCATAGTAGGGCAGGTTGCAATTGTTCAAGTAATATTAGTTACATTAAAAATATTCTCAATTTTATTCTTACCAAGATGAAGTGGGAAGATGTACTCTTAAAGATAATGGCCATGGATCTAGGTTTGAAAGAATTAGTAGAATTTGATAAGTGGACACCCAAAGTGTGAATTAGGAAAATAGAGTAACAAGAAAATAATGGAAACGAGTACATGCCATGCTTGTTGAGAAACTATCTGGGAATCAGTTTGGTTAAAATATAGATTGAGGGTACTAAGACTAAAAATTCTGTCTGGAGTCAAATCACCAGATGTCTCCAATATTCTGACAAATAAAGTATAATAATAATAATGGTTTAATATATGCCAACTAAACACGGAGTAAGGAATATTGTTACACTATTAACTGGAATTCAGGCCAGTCTCAAATTTAAAAGGTGGTATATTTAGGATTCAAACCTGGCTCTGTCTGACTGAGTCTGCATTTTAATTATTCTCTTCACATTACTTCAGGTTTTAGTGAGTCCAAAAGAAGCCAATAAAGTCTGCAGAGCAAGAATGCAATACAAATAGAACAGTGATTTAGGAAGATTCTGCTGGATCTAGTGTATGGGACAATTAATTTGAAAGGAATTAGTAGCTGGAGCCAGCGAATAGGGTTACTGCACTATTGGGTGCAGCCATCAAGGACTTGAACCACGATGGGTATCATGGGATTAGAAATATGTTCAGGGTAGATACAAACAGGAGATGGGAAATCAAACGCAATGGTGATGTTTCAGAGCATGGTAAGATGCTAATGACAATATTCAGTAAAGGAAATACAATATAGGAGGCAGATGTGGATTATTAGTGTCTGAGAAGAAGGGATGGAAGGGGCAGAGTCGGCAGTGACCTTGATTTTGAATGTGCCTTAGTTCAAGTGGTTATTTTTTGGCAACATGGTGGAAACATGTCAACCTAAACAGTTGGAAGGCAAAAGATAGGTAGGAAGCAAAGAGTGATCTACAGAAAGACTTGGAAAATGGCTAGTGGCATTCAAGGTAAAGTGAACATATGTAACATTGGACGAATGAAATCAACACACAATGGGTGACGTGAGCTGTTTTTCATAAATATTTCTCCAGGTAACCCAACTTAGAAGCCACCACATTCAGTGTTCTTATAATAGAACTAGGTGGTTTCCTAAATGTCAGTAAGAGGTCAGATGTCTTTTCTTATAAGAGCATCTCAATTCCAAATGTGACTAAATTAGAATAAAGCTGTGCTTTTGGCAATAGGAATAGATGTAGCACAAGGAAGGATTATAATGAGGAACACCTACCAGGTGACTGGTAGGAAACCCTGAGTTAAGAGGCTGGATCTGGAAGATTTGTCAGTATTGCACCAGAGATGTCTGGCAGAAAGAAAATTCTCTGATGCTAATGACTCGTCCTGATATCTAGATAAAAATTACTGTAGAATAGATAAATGTGATTCATTTACTATCATAGCTGATGTTTCTCTTAAAACTTGCTTAACATCTTTTCCCTTGGCTCTAATAGCAAACTCTTGATCATTGTTTTTCTCTCAAAGGGGGCAGAACAGTGTGTCTGGTCACTCAGCAATCAAAAATATCCACAAACAAGGAAGACTTCTTCCTTGGGTTGTTCTTGTCTCTAGGAAATGGATAAGAAATTTGTACATGGCATGCCAGGTGATAAACTCAGGAGTACATCGAGATGCAAATGCCCCTTGAGGTAAATCCTTAAACATATGTGGCCATCTTTTCTTATAGCTTTTTTCTTGAAACATAACATAGACATGATAACACAACCATGATTTAAATCTTTGTAGTATAGAAGATTGCCGATTGGGTGAGGGTGGAATGTATGGAGAGGGAGGGAAAGGAGTTAAAATTCATAAGCTTAGACTGGCACTACAAGGAGATGAAAATGGGTTTGGATCCACTGAAAGATAGAAAGCAAATTAGAGAGGAGTGTAAGAAAGCTCTCATGTCTTAGCAGCCAATGCAGGAAATCACCCATAGGTCAAGTGCTGCACAGGATCATGTTACATATGGAAAAATTATAAACCTTGAGTTTTGTGGAAAAAAAAAACTGGTAAAGAAAACCATAAAGAGTAGTTGGGTAGAGGGTCAGACACAAACCAGATTTTAAAGGTGTCTTAAGCATAGAAAACATTAAAAGTCGCGATGGTGGTTGATTTTTTGCAGAAGTTGGTTGTGTAGAATTAGGTAAAATATGAGACAGTGCCTTGTGGCCATGAGGAAAGGTCATGCAGGGGTGGGTGGCACAGTGGGGAAGGCACAGGTTGGCGTAGAACTCAGCAAGGAAAGTGCAGGCTGATTCTTTCCCCAGGGTGGATATTCGCATTGTTTCCCCAAATAGAAATTGTGCTTCACAATTGCTGCTGTTGTAGGAGATGTCCTTATTCGGGGAGAATGCTTCTTGAAATTGCATTTTCAAAAGTAGAGATCTATAAAATGTTATGACAACTTCTTGAACAAATGTCACATTTTGAATGTTCATAGCCGATGTTCATATTTCCACAATCTTCCCTGTGTCAGGATATTTTATTTTAGCAAATTCTGCGTTGCAGGGAATGGAGTGATAAATGTCAGTTTCTTAACTGTATTAAATGGGATTGTCCACATCCCTCTGTGGCTCTGCAGGTGATAGTTTGAGTCATTAGCTAGGACTTATTGTGAAAGAACTGGATCATTGGAGTGGCAGCTGAGGATCTTACAAAAGCAGATCAGTTCGAGTGCCTTTTTCTCAATCTTTGTTTTTCTCTGCAGCTCCACATTCTATGACACTCTTAATGACTGACTCTCCTTCTTGAATACAGTCTTCCCAAGAAATTTGCTTTCTCGCTTGCTGACTTTATCTCTTCCCTGGAACCTGAATGCTCTTCTTTGTTCTTCTAAAATATCTCCTCCCCTTTGCTTATTCCCTGGTTGGGATTTATTTCACCCTATTTTCTTTTTTCCCTCAAGATATTTTCCATCAATATCCCATCCAATCTCATGTCTATCACATTTATATGACTTGCTCTATGTTTTATGAACACAATCTTTTCTTTTTTGTAGAGCTTCCCAAATTGTATTGTAAAGTTCATCATTGCTTCAACAGGTACATGTATAAAGCTCAAATATATTACCAAAAAACAAGGAAAAAGCATCATGTATTTGATCACATAAAAATGTTAAAACAACCATGGTTCAATAATATCATAAACAAATGACAAATTAGGAAAATATTTTTATTAAAAATGATCAGAAAAGGATTTATTCTTCAGAGTCTTTTATAAACACATTTTGACCAACCCCCCGGTAAAAACAATGGACACGAACTTACAATTCACAAAAGAAAAATGTAAATAGCATTAAAGAAAGAAAAATATTTTTACTCATTAGTCTTAAACTACACCATATAAACTGAGTGAGAAATATTTACTCTCATCAAATAAGCCAAGATGATTTAAGATTAATACTCAGTGCAATAAAAATGACAAAGGAGCAATATTCTTTACTTTAGAATACAAAATCAGAGGCAGGCTTTCCAAAGAAAAATATTTATCAAGAGACTTAAAAATATTTCTAATCATTTACTTAGTATTTTATATTTCTAAGTTTCTACTCTAAAGAATAAAATCATATATTCACATCAATACTCTGATGTAGTGAGTTTTACTTTGCGAACATTGCTATTATTATGCCACACCTCCAAAAGTGACATTTGCTGTGATCCCACTACACATGCTAAGTGGCCATGGCTTGCGTGCCTGACCTAATGTTGGCCACCTTGTTGTCCGTATCATGCTCACATACCCCCACGACTACAATAACTTTGCCTGCATCATATTAAATACACAAGGGACATAAGCCTGCACTGTCTGGGCAAATGCATGGTAACTCTATCAAGAATCCTTAATTATGCACGTGTATATGCTCATAGGGGTGAGTCCTCCAACTCTCTCCAAGCCCACGTGGAGCTGACCTGGGACAGAGATGATGCTGGTGCTTACCACACATAAATAAAAGTGTCTCGACTCTCTAGAAATAAAGAGAATGACAGTAAAAGTGTAAGCAATTGTCCAACTATCCCAGATTATCCGGTTTTGGTGCCATAGTTTTAAAACACCAGGTCTCACACAGAGTCAGGAAGAGCCCAGTCATTTTTGTCCGCTGGGTTCCTCTCACTCCAGTCAATCAGTATGAAGCCCACATAGCACCTATTACTAGTTTGTCATCTGCCTCGTCTGTCTTCCAGTAGGCACTAAGCTCCACCCTCCTCCTGTTCCTTTGAAGCCCTCTTTTGTTACACATGCATACACACATACACACTCACACTCAGCCACACACAAGCAATATAAGCTAATGATTAGAAAAGTACCAGTTGGGCTTAAAGCAACGTTTTTCAAATTAAAATCACTTTACCTTAGGAAAACATGGCACGTTGACTATTACACAACAAGGGGATGGCATGACGCATTCCTTAAGACTTTCATTTTTTTGAAAAAACTCCCGTGTTGAATGGTGATGTGGTTGTGTATTGCTTTGTTATGATTCGCCTGGTTTACAGCTTCAGTGAAGCTGTTTTATCTGGGGGTGAATTCGTTTACACGTGGAAGGCTGTGTCAGGATGGTGAGGTCAAAATTGTGCTACTGAGTGCTTATCCATAGGAGTGTAAAGAGTGACAATGATGTAATGGACACTTAAACCTTAAATGCCAAAAATTTGTGAGGATTTGCCGAGGGTGTTCAGCCTTGGCAAGGCTGCTGTTGGCTGAGAGAAAATGCACTTTGAAGACCTTGGGACATGGGCTCCCGCCAGGGCAAGGCGACTCCTGCTGGCAACAATGGAAATTATGCAGATGCCCCACGAAGGACACCATCTTGCCTGCCAACCCAGCACCTCGGATCCCCTTGCATCCTGCTCTGGCAACGTGGGTCTTGACTTTGTGACGGGCAGCTGTTCCCCGCTCGGTTGGCAAAGCAGACTCTTCAGAGAACCAACCCCCGGAAAGGTACACCTCAGCTAATTCTGGATTTCCTTTCTTTCAGTTCCCCTTTGACTGGAATAGCAGTACAATTAACCTATCATTGCTCTGGGGCCTGCTATTTCTTTACTGACTTCTTAAGAGACATTATTCTGTATTCTATTGGCTTGTGAAATATCCTTGTAAGTTATATTGCCCATGGTGAACCTGTGTTAAATTACTGGCAAAAATAATCTCAGTCTGTGAGCATAATTTGCCATGAACAAAACAAATGTGTACAAATAATGAGCTGAGCTGGAAATGAAGCCTTCCAAATGAAATATGGGCTCTGGAAATGCTGGCAGCCTGGTCAGAAAGCCTGGTATGTTTCTTTATTTATTTATCTTTAATTTTTTAAATGTTTATTTATTTTTGAGAGACAGAACGTGAGCAGGGGAAGGGCAGAGAGAGGAGACACAGACCTGAAGTAAACTCCAGGCTCTGAGCTGTCAGCACAGAGAGCCTGATGCGGGGCTCAAATCCACAAACCGTGAGATCGTGACCTGAACCAAAGTCGGTCGCTTAACTGACTGAGCCATCTAGGCGCCTCTAGCCTGGGATGTTTCAAGTGCTCTAACAATGTGCCACTGAAGCAGAGGACAGAGAGGTCTTGACCTTGCCATGATGCATCAATCTGCCATCGCAAGCTGGAGAAAGTGTCCTCTCTCTCTCAAAATTCTCAAAATACTGCTGGATTTTAGTGGCTGGCACACAGCTTTGCTTGCTTCTGGTTAGCGTAATACCCTGTTGCCAAATACTGCTCTGGTAACTCTATTGATAGCAGTGGATGTTGTTGTGATTTTTTTTTTTAAGTGGCCAGGATTTCCTGTTGTGGCATGGGAGATTATGTGGCATATGCCATTTGGAAAAAGCGCTGCTAGAACAACATATTTCAGAACTGCTTTTCCCTTGGCAGGTCTAAAATAGATATGTGGGAAATAGCAGATGATTCACGGGCCGTTTGGAATTTCGTCACAAGCATAAATGTAGTAAGACTGTACAACAGGTCAGTACGTCCGCCAGCGGGGACGGCGGCCCATAACTAGGCTACTCCTCAGTGAAACTGGATATAAAAATGGAATAAATGGTGTTTATTTGGCAACTCTCCTCCAGATCTGCTGGGATATATTTTCGTTTCCTGAGAGTACTGGTAGGAAAGGGAGGTGGGGGCGGGAGGGAACTAAAGCATGTTGTCCTAGAAGGCCGCTCCTGACGAGTGCGGGCTGAACAAAAAGGAGATGTAATAAATAACGAAGAAATAAATGAAATCCAAAGGGGTGCCCAGGTGGCTCAGTTGGTTAAGCTTCTGACTTCAGCTCAGGTCATGATCTCACAGTACATGCCCCGCGTTGGGCTCTGTGCTGACAGCACAGAGCCTGGAGCCTGCTTCAGATTCTGTGTCTCCCTCTCTCTCTGACCCTCCCTTGTTCACACTGTCTCTCTCTCTATCTCAAAAATAAAGAAAGAAAAGTAAATGTAATAGAAATATTATACCTGTTTTCTTAATAATGCACATTCCTTTAGGGGCACCTAGGTGGCTCAGTAGGTTATGTGTCTGACTTTGAGATCAGGTCATGATCTCATAGTTTGTGAGTTCGAGCCCCACATCGGGCTCTGTGCTGACAGCTCAGGGCCTGGAGCCTGCTTCAGATTCTGTGTCTCCCTCTCTCTCCCCTCCCTCACTTATACTCTATCTCTCTCACAAAAATAAATCAACATTAAAAAAATAGTAATATACATTCCTTTAGAACCTACTGGAAGGCGCAGGTGGTTTTACAGATGGATGTACTTCAAGGACATTCCCTGGGCTTCTGTACGTTGTGTGTACATATTACATATCATGTCATATCTAATGCGCATGTGCCCTTGCATATCACAGCATGTGCGTTACGTCGATGCAGTTATATACTATGTTATATATGTTGTGCAGGTAGACCGACCTGAGCCTATCTCACCAGCTCTCCAAGCTTTGCTATCCCAGAGACCTTGCCCTGCTCTTTTCCCTTCTAGAAGATTCCGTTCTTTGACTTCACACAGCAGCTCCACAGACCCTCCTCGTCTCATCTCGGCTGCCTTCTCCTGATCATGGTGTTCAACACATTCCAGTCTTTCTATCTCCCCGCCCTTTCATTTCCGAGTCATTCATAGCTCAGACCATGATTCCAGATGACCTTACTTATGGACTTGATTTCTCTCTGATGCCCTTCTCCCCCGTTTCTCCCAGGGAATGAAAGCTCCCTGAGAGTAAGTCAGCACCGGATCGCCGGGTGTAACCACGGCACGCCTGGCAACAGTAGCCATTTCAGACATAGATGTTGACCTCATTGAATGAAGTCTATTTATCAGCCTCTGATTTCCCTCCAGGGAAAAATAACACATAATGTGGGAATGTGGCTCTCACAGAGCCACAGTTATCGTGTTGACAAGAAAAGTCTTCCTGTCATGATAGCTGTTCATTCAAATGTGACATGTAGCACACTGCTGTCACTTTCTATTCACACCAGCCTGGGTGCCCAAGACAGCCACCAGCTGCCAGCGTGTCCGGGCTGCGGCTTGGCTCAGAAAATGCAGGCAGAGTCTCAAGAGTTTTTCATTTGCTGTCATCAAATTGACTGCTTAGCAATCTGATTCTTTGCAAACTTATTCTTTCAGAGAAGAAGAAATCCCTGGTGACCAGGTCATACACTAGACTACTATACGAGGACTGATTTTTATTTCTTTCATGGCAGACTCCAGACTATGAGATGTGCACAGGTATTTAAATGTATCACAGAACGAGGTTTGTCTTCAAGAAAATATAAACATCTGGGGAACATATACTATCGGGTGTCAGAGCTGCTAGAGTTCACCATTTACAGGAAAGGAGAGAAAAGTCCCTGTCCCCACACAACTATTTTCTCATTGCAGCCGACTCTGGTCAGGATTTATGCACCTCAATGGGATAAACATTTCAGATATATATTTTTTTTCGAATAGAAAGCTATGCAACTGAATCTTAACCAAATTTCCAATGTGATAATTCAAAGCCAAAGTAGGGGTCATAGTGAGAACGACAAGAGTTACAAATTTTCAGGTGAGCCTTTGAGGCAGGAAGTTTACAAATATAACGTTGTTCCTTGTAAGGATTGTAAGTAGATATAACTTCTGTTTTAGATAGGAGACATCAAGGTGCATTTTCTTATTCGCGATGGAATTTCTTCTAAACTTTCATCACGGACAGTTTCTCAAACTAAATATGAAACCAGGATTGCAGATTTCTATTGCTTTTGGGGGGAATGTGAAGACCAGGTACCCAAGGAATATGTAGTTACCTCCAGGAGAGAGGGGCTCCTGGGGCGGGGGTATGTTGTGAAAGCTCAGTGGAGATTTGTGCTGGGTTGAAGAAGTGACGCACGGTAGGCGAGGACACACATCCCTTGTTTAATGTGCGGACAGGCATCCGTGCAGACCACTTTGCCCTCTGGAGCAGAATCACCTAACAGAGGCCAAATAATTAATTTTGTTTGTCATTTTATTGGCCGTATTACATTACCTTACTCTGTTGTGACTTGTTAAATAATCAGTTCTGCTGAGCTGTATAATTGTACTGAGTCAGGAAAAAGAGAAGCCTTTTATATAAAAATAACAGAATGTGGGATCTTTTTCAAGACCTACATACCTGGCATTTGAATACCTTTGAGTAACAAACACATCCTTTAGATAACTATTCTATCTCGCAACGTGAACAAATAAGTAAGTTTGAGTTTGGAAGATATAAATTATACACATGAAGAGAATAAGTGTCCCCCGGGTATTTCTGATATGAGCTGCTTGTTTAAAATCTTCTTCTTCTTTAAAAAGAAAATGTGATTTTTCTTTTTAAACAGTGGACATCAAACTTTAAAAATAAATTACCTATTTGACTCAAAATAAAACTACGTATCTTTCTTTTTTTTCTACTTTGAAATAATTTGCCAGCATAAAGACATTGTCATCGTTTTTTAGAGACATTTATTGTTTCTCATCTGCTTTCTCTCCTTTCCCATGGAAATACACAAAGATAAATGGCAATGATTACTGACTTTGGTTTCTGATTTGACAGGATTGAGTGTGGTTTGAGATGTTGTTTCCTTGAAATGATACCCTAGTCGATTCATTTTGAATAGGGCCTTCCATCAAACCCACTTGGGTTTTTGAAAGATAAAATTCTAAGTCTCGTGAGTTTTGTTTTCTTGCCCTCTCTTAACGTACTTGTTTGCTGGTTTTAGAATAATTAGGGTTAAAACATAAAACAAAATCAAATAAATAATTAAGTCTGATAATTTTTCTGAACCTGTCCACCATATATTCTTTTAAAAAGTATTGTTATAAAATCAATTGGTTTATGGAAATGAATGAAAAACCACAACGGAAGGAAAATCATACTGTACGGAGATAAGGTTGTGCACCAAGAACCTGAAAAGAATGACCAGAGTCCATTTTTCCTCCTCTCCTCAGCTGGCTATCCTAAATCTTTGAAAGCAAACATTCTAGGTCAACAGAAGTGATAAGGAAGGGAAGACTATTATGGGTTACCTCCTCAGCCACCCTCGTGTCCCAGACAGAGTAACTACCAAAATGTATGTGTATAAGATATAAGATTTTGTGGAGAGTCACTAAAGGCTATCACTTTGTAAAAATACCTCATGACCACAGGAGGCCACTGTAACTACAATTATGAATCCTTGTTAACAGCCTGACTTGCAAAAGAACCTAGAGTGCTTGTTAATCTGACCTTAGATTCTTCCTCTGCAGTGTTCCTAAGCATTTGTTTATACCTCTTGTATAATATTTCTCATATAACATCATCAAACACTTAACCTACACAGACATCAGGTCCCTTGCATTGTAAGCCCTCCAGTCTTGTTTATTTCCAATTCCCAGCAGAGAGATACTGGATATAGTATCCAGTTTATGTTAAAGGAAACGAATGAATGAATGAGTGACTCATGATTAGCAGACGGTAAGTTTTAAAAATTAGTTTTGGGGCACCTGGGTGGCTCAGTCGGTGAAGCATCCAACTTGGGCTCAGGTCATGATCTCACGGTTTGTGGGTTCGAGCCCTGTGCCAGTTTCTGTACTGACAGCTCAGAGCCTGAAGCCTGTCTCCAGGTCTCTCTGCCCTTCCTCTGCTCTCTCTCTCTCTCTCTCTCTCTCTCTCTCTCTCAAAAATACACATTAAAAATTTATTTAAATAAAATAAAATAAAAATTAGCTTCAATTAGATTTTGATTTCATCATTAGTGAGGTCTTATCTAATATATCTAAGTACCCCGGATCACACGTATCATTGATTCCTTCACATAGTAGGTCAAGAGTACATGGGATTTAATTGAATTAAATGTGCTCTTCCTGTGAATTTTCTTCCTCTTCTTTGGGGACCAAGACCCTTAGCTCCTTCTACCCAATGCAGCATGTCACGTGAATCCCAACTGTCCACGCAATTCATATATTGGGGTTGTTGTATGTACAAAATTGCATTTTTGCTAATCTGTCTTATAGTAATTTAATTTTTAGGCCATTCAAGGAATCCTGAAGGGAGAAAACAAAAGTTTTTTGGTTTTCCTCAACAACAGGATGATAATAAAGAAATAATACTGACAATAAGCCTAATTTTAGTTCAGAAAGAAGTATTTTAGTACTATCAAAATCATCATTCATGTAATAATACCATCCCCTTAAAATACATATGTAATATTTGTAAGCTTCTGAATCAAACCGCATCCCTAGCACATTGTGTAATGTCTAAATTTGTGCAAGTTTGAACTGCATATCCTGAATGAATTTCAGATGGAAATTTGTAGCTCTATTGTTGGTGAGATATTTTGAGGAGATCTGGTATATGGCAAGAGTTACAGGCTTTATGAGAGATGAACATTCTAGTTCTATGACTTCGACCCCAAGATTTGCATAAATAAGCAAGTTGTGATTTTCCATCCCCAAATTTCTTTAGAAACAGGGATGGATGGGTTAGGAGAGTCACACATTCCATGGCCTGCACAAATGTTCCAAGTACAGAATTTCAGAAAATACTTTCTAGATTTGGAGTGGGTTTTGAAACAAATAATTGCACTAGTTCAGATTTATATACATATATATATATATATGTGTGTGTGTGTGTGTGTGTCTATAAACACACTAGTCCTTTGTATTTAATGATTATAGGATATATTTATAATCTGTTCTGGTTCTGGAGCAGATGGTCCCCAAATATTTGTTTGCAATGCTGATTATTTTAAATTAAAATTACTGGAGAAACAGGGCTAAAAGGATACTCTGACCCTCTTTTGTCCCTCTGAAAGTAAGAAATAAATCTCCCTTTTAAGGACACACTCATTGTACCAGGAGGTAGAGACGTGTTTATTACCAAAGACAGGAATTCAGGGCTAAGAAGGCTGAATAAACAAACCTTGTTACTTCTTCACTAATACACTACCCCAAGTGCAGACTTCTTTCTTTTATCAATTCATCACAAACGTGCTGTTCGCCTAAAAGTTATAAAAGCTGATAGTTCTTGTCACTTCTTTGAGTCTCATGTTTTTGTGAGCTTCTGTATGTACAAAATTAAATTTCTATATCTCCTGTTAATCTTGTCTTATGTCTGTCGAAGTTTTAGATGAGCCAAAGAACCTAAAAGGGAAGAAGGAAAAAGTTTTCTTCCCTTATGCTGGTTTCAATGTTGTAATTAAAAAACTTTAAAAAGTTGAATCAGGACCATATAATTTAAAGCGACACGGGAAATCAAAGCAAAATGATACATTCTTTTTAGGTTGTCTTCTCCTTTTTATCCAAAGCGCAAGTGCCATAAATAGCACCTGAGTTGATCTATTCCCATAAGAAGGCAGATATAGATTAGTGTAGAACTTTCCAGTTGCTAGGAAACAGAAATGCCCATTAAAAAAAAAAAAAAGAGCAGTCTCTTCACTAAAGAAGTTTGCAAAGCACCTAATCTCCTTGTTAGTATGCTTGTGTCACAGAGGAAAGCATATTTTACCAATTTCCTTGGTGAGGGGAACAAGTATCCTATTATTAGATAGGTAACAATCTTGGAATTCCTACAAAAATTTGAGTTGTAAAATAGAAACAGTTTCATAACTCTTCTTACTTTTCTGTGCTTGAAAATTCAATGAGAAGTATTTTCACACAACAATGGCCTGTATTAATTTCAGGATGTGAATGGATCTGGTATTATGCGTTTGAGTGGAGTAGAATAATTTGAATGTAAGGCTGTGTCCTTCAGGTCCATGGACAGAAGACAGCACAAGTATTCAACAGATACCAAAATGGATTGTAGAGGAAAGAAGAGCTCAGGCTTTTGAAAATCAATGGACTCCAAATGAGAAGACTTCACATTATAATCAGAACTGCCAACAAGCTGAGCGTCCTTGAATCAGTCCCTTTACCACTGAATCTCAGTTTTCTTATCTAAATACTAAGTCTGTGTGTGCATGTGTGTGCACGTGTGTGTGTATGTGTGTATGTGTGTATGTGTGTGTTGTCTGGAGCAGCAGATGTCTATCAATTACAACACATCTTCCTTCTACAGTCGCTCATTGAGAATTTACTGTAACCTGGCACTATGGTAGGAAAATTCAGGTTTAAAACAATTCTTGACGTCAGAAAGTTCACAGTGTCATGGGAGAGATAAACACGAAGCAGGCAATTAAAATATTGGGGTGTGTAAGAGTTACCTTGGGATGGCGACCGAGCCATTTTGCAGTGCACCGATGACCTCCACCCCCAACCTGCAGACCTGGAATGTCCTGCACCACTTTAAAACAGCCAATCATGAAGCACCAGTTTTCCCCCACCCTGATGAAGGAGGCAACCTATCCTGTCCCGCTGTGACCCTAAAATGCCCTTACTTGGTAATCTGCCCCCAAAGACCAAACCCGGAATTCTTTCACCCATAAAATACCTCACCCTTCCCAAACCGGAGGCGACTTCCCTGACTCAACCCCTACTCGAGTCACGGAACCTCACCCGGGGCCGCAGACCCCAAATAAAGACTTTCTTGGCTCCATAACTTGGTCTCTCTCTTTCCTCTCATCTCTGCCTCTATCTATTAAATCTTACAGGGTGCAATTGAAATATTGAGGTGCAATGGAAATATCAGGGTGCAGTTGCAAAGCTAGGAGAAAGAACAGGACTAGTCACAATGTTTCCCGTGGTGTGTGGTGCACCAAACCGGCTCTCTGACCCTCGTAAGCTCCCTCTCCTCCTTTGTATCTTTAGTGCCTGTGTCTAGACACCATGTGATAGATCGTCCAGTGGTATCAAAAGTGATGAGCATGATGGGGTGGGGTCTTCTAGGAGATTAGCAATTCTATCAGGAATAAAATCTTAGTGTATGAACCCATCGTAATGGAATTCACACATTTTCAGTTTGTGGGATTAGATCCTTCCCGTGTATCTGAAATTATATCATGTAAGATTTTATTTCCCTTTTTAAGCAGTAGTCATTTAGATGCTAATTTTGTAACTTCCAGGGTGATATCTTCTGCTTCAGAGATAGGCGGTTTGGTTCAAAGGGATTTCCAGTATCTCTGGAATCTGATATTGAAAAATGTGGTATCAGAAATATTTGGATATATTCAGAGGTGTTTATTCCAACTACTAAAGATGATGAAAACATCTAGGCACCATTTTCTTTTTTTTACATCTTCCATGCTGCTCTTTAAATACTGTGATCTAGCTGGCATTTTAAATGATCCTAGAGAAAAAAAGGAGTCAAGTTACTGGAGAAGCATCAATACCTTCTAGGCTTTGAGAGTCTTGACACATAATTTGCAAACAATTTTTCTTGCTTCTCAAAGAATTAGAATTGACCCAAGTCAGCAGTAATCAACAAGTGCACAATTAAAGGTAAACACATTCTTCTATTTCACTTAGCATCTCTGGCATGTTTTTAGAAAACAATGTGATCTGTCCTCTTTCTTTTGCCCAATGCAGTCACCAAACTGTCTTTTGTTTATTTTTATTATTTTTTAAAATTAACGAACTTCTTTTTTTCTTTTTTGCTTTCTTTTCCCTTTCTTTTCTCTACAAGAGGAGACAGCAAGAACCTAATATTGTGTCTAATTTTTGGTGTTTTAGTTTCGTTACATGACTGTAAGGGTTTGCTGACACACGTGCATGTGTGGGTGTATGTGTTTTAA
The DNA here is from genome assembly GCF_006229205.1 of Suricata suricatta. NCBI lineage: Eukaryota > Metazoa > Chordata > Mammalia > Carnivora > Herpestidae > Suricata > Suricata suricatta. The sequence continues at coordinate 5,454,516 of NC_043713.1, forward strand.
CACAGCCTCAGATTTTATAAAGGAAGCCAGAGTGGAAGGATTAGCTTGCACTTCATAGTCTGCTAATTTGTTTGGGTAGTTAACACACTTAAGTATGTATTGATTTGTTTTATTATTAATTGATAAAGAGGAATTGATTTTGTTATGCTAAAATGGATAGTCGATGAGTTGTTTCCTAAATTTGCAGGACTTCCTAAGCCACATGTATAAATATAGTAGGTGGTTGAATGATCCTCACCCCTCTGCTGGCAGGGGGACAGCCTAGTTTCATAAGGCAAATGCGGTCATTTTCTTGGTCTAAGAGGCACATTAATGAGGTCAGGGACCTGGATTCAATTTCCCTTCAATTAGCCCTGCCCCATTCCATTGCCATGGACAGAATTTCTAAGTATAGATATTCATAAAGAAATCAAGGCACAGGCCAAAGAGGAAATAATGAGTATGTGTGGTTGGATCCATAAAAATTTGTCACAAGTTAGGGAAAAAATAAGTATTTTTTAGTGAAAGAAATAGTGAAATAGTGACCAGAAAATGGCTAAGCAGTGGACAGATTGGCTGATGGTCAGTGCCAGTGGGATATTTGAGAGCCCTACCCTGGAGTCTTGGGAGTGCAAGGGTCTGTTCACAAAGGTGGAAGACCACAGGGACAGGGTGATGTGCTATGCAGGTCCTTGTCAACAAAGGACTCTTGGTCCTAGACATCATAAATGCTGTGGACACGGATCTTTGGCACTCAGGCCTTTCGATGATTGCCTGAGCAGCAGAGAGTCCTCCCACTCCTCCCCTCCTGAGGAGCTCACCTTCCATGGGGCAGCCTGAATTCAATAGCTGATTTTTGGGAGGGAGAGAGAGATAAAGACACAGTCAATTCAGTTCACATATGGACACTTTGGAAGGGGCATTCTATCCTGAGCACCATGTGGGGTCAGCTCCAGCTGTGGGAGGTCCTGGATGACAGTCCAATTTCTCTCTCTGCTCAATTTTGCTTCCTTCCACTCCCTTCTGCAGACAGCAATCCCAAGGGCACCCTTTGATATATATCCTACGGCCTGCCCTCCAGTACAGAGACTACCTTCTGGGAAACCTGACTAGGCCAAAGAGATTTGTATTTTCTATCTAATGTCAGGACTGACTTCATAATTTGCAGGTCCTAGGGTAAAACAAAAATGCAGGACACCTTTCTTAAATAGTATGAATAATTTCGAGATGTCAAGGCAGTGCATTAAAGCAAGTGCGGGGTCTTCTGAGTGATGAAACAGACCCCACCCATGCCCATGCAACAGCCCTATTTAAGTAAAAATGACTGTTTTCATCAAGAATTTAGAGAATATGGGGGCACAAGTCTAGCTTAGTCATAGTGTGTGCAACTCTTGATTTCAGGGTGGTGGGTTTGAACCCCATATTTGGTGTAAAGACTACTTAAAAAATAAAAAGAATTTTAATGAATGTAGAGAATATAAAACCATACTTCTGATGATTTACTGGGACAGGTGATATGAAGATAAAATAATATTTAGAACTATGCAATGGTCCCTGGTAATAAATAATAGACATTAGGCATTTTATAAAATAATTTGACAAGAAACATAATTTCATTAATTTATGGAAAAAATAGACAGCAATGGCTGAAACTCTAAATATATTGGATTAGAATGACTTCCATTTGAAATTTTGACCACTGGGGCCTCTCAGTGGTTCACATTTAAGTGTCCAACTTTGGCTCAAGTCATGATTTCATGGTTCGTGAGTTTGAACCTTTTGTGGGGCTCTGAGCTGACAGTGAGGAGCATGTTTGGGCTTCTCTCTTTCTATGCCCCTTCCCTTACTTGTGTTCCTTCTCAAAATAAATAAATAAAGTTTAAAAAATGTTGACTTTTGAGCACCGATAGCACAAAAGAGTAAAATCACTTATTTTTCTAGAAAGGCTCTGATCCTATGCAAGCCAACATGACAATAGTTGCTAATATGTGCAAAGTTTTGTCCCATGTGTTTTGCCTGCATTCATACATTCATTGTTATCCCAGCCCCCACCCCGTCCCACATTGAGCTTTGTGTTTCCAGTTTTACAGGTGAGACAACTGAGGCAGAGAAAGGAATGCAAAGTTATGCAAGTCAGAAAGGTAAGAGTTTGATCAGTGGAAGTCTTACTCCAGCATTCTATTCAAACCCTACTCCACACGAATATGAAAACTGCTCACAGCATTTAACTTGAACAATAACAAAAGAAGGTAATTCACACTGGAATTGTATAGAGACCATTCTCCCAGGTTTGCCTTGCTGAAGAGTAATCCAACCTCTGATAGAAAGAGATTGGAGATGAATAGACAACCATTAGTGTATAATGTAATAATAGGTCTCACGTTGATGAATACTCATGTACATTCACTCAAAATCTCACGTACTTGAAGATTGGACAGAAGACTAGCAAACTCGGTAAGGGTGCATTCCACAGGACAGACTTACTCCTTCTCAATTCACTCTCCTGTTATCAATACAGAGTCTGAAGTCCAAACATCCTCCCTTGGCCTCATGGCTCCATAGATCCTTAGAGAGAATTCCTGAGACTTAGTGGACCACACCTGACAATCACAATCTGGATGCCAGGGTCTGAAGGGATGGGTGAAACCAGGAAACAAAGCTCCCTTTGGGAATAATATTTGACCAGTCCTAGTCCTATCAGGGCCTGCCAAACAACAATGTCTTAGAAAATCACAAAAAGCATTACATTACTACCACAAATGATAACAATGTTATGGAACTCTGGTATAAATATAAAACATTTTGATCATTTTCTTTCAAAAACCATCTCCTAGAAAATAACTATTCTATAATTTGTGCTATGGTACATTTGATTTAAAAAATTCAACGTGGTACCCAGGATGTACTTATTTATCCATTCTCCTATTGATTGGCATTTGGATAGATTTCAGCTGCATGTTCTTATAGTCTTTTGATGAGTCATGATATATGCCTTTTAATATTCTGCATTTTTACACAATGGAATACTCTACAGCACTGAGAATAAGTCAACCCTAACTGTGTGCAAGGAAGTGGATGAATCTCACAAAAACAATGTCAAGTGGAAAATGTCAGACACAAAAGAGTGTGCACTGTATGCATCAGTTCATATAGAGTTGAAACACAGGAGAGATGAGTAGAGTTAGAAGCCAAGACTTGGAGGGCGATGAAGAGCCCTCATGTTTAGGTGGAACCACATGAAGCAGGAGACCTGAGGACGAGGTCAGATGAAAGTGGCAATTCAGTCTCTGGGCTTTCTGAGAACAAGTGCTCACCAAAGCAGACTCCCTGTTTGCAGATCTGCCTTCCATCTGGCTTTCTCTGTATCACAAACCTGACTTCCTTTTTACACATCAAGGATTGATGGTTAGTTTTCACACAAGTTTATAGCTAAGGAAAATTTTTATTTGATATTACTAAAGTAGCTCCCAACATGACTCAAACCTGAAATTCTACCAATCCTGATATTACAAATGATCTTTCCTTTGGTTTATGATGTTATGTCCTACTAATGAAAAATCCTCTTGGAGTAGTAACAAATTACAGCCTCTCAAGGACACAGGTCATTCTTCTTCTTTTTTGTGAGCCCAATGTTTTGTATGTGCCTTATATCAGTTTTGCTGAAAAAAAAAAGAGTAAAAAAGCAATTATTTGTTGGATGTGAGAGAGTTCCTCAATCATTACATGCTGACATGGATGAAGTCTTCAATATTCTTACCTCAGAGGTATTTTCTATCAGAGACACAACAGAGAGAAGACATGGCGGTGACTGGATCACAAAGATGGGATGTCACGTAAGCCGGGGAGCTTAGATAAATGATGGAGATGAAGCCTAAACATATGAAAATATAATGTGTTTTCCATACAACGTTGCCAAGGAATAGCCTAGACCTTAATACATCCCAAATCACAGTAAAACAAAATATTTAGTAGTTGGTCCAAGAGACAAGGAAATCTATAATTATTGTACCACCTCAGACTCATTCATTTATGAATCTATTCATTTATTTAACAAATAACTGGTCCATTGGCATTGTTACCAAGCACTTTGTGGGTCGTAATGGATCCAAGAATGAAAATAAGATGGTTATGGTTTATGTACTCCCAAAGCTTAAATATCTAGGGTAAGGGAATCCGAGGAATTATACAAATAAAAATAAAACTTCGGCAGTGGTAAATGCTAAGAAGCAAAGGAATCAGAGCTTATGAGAATATGTAACAGAACATTTAATCCAATCTAGGGAATTTCAAGCACTCATCACTGAGATACAACAATTTTCAAGATTTTTCCAAGTTTGTTTCATCTCTTTTTTAAACATTGTATTTGTTGAAACACTTCCAGTGTCATTTACATTATTTACTGCATATCTTTAAAAAATATGCTGCTTAGGGGCACCTGGATGTCTCAGTCTGTTAAGCATCTGACTCCTGGTTTCTGCTCAGGTCATGATCTCATGGTTTGTGAGTAGGAACCCCACATCAGGCTCCGCAGTGACACTGCTGAACCTGCTTGGAATTCTGTCTCTCCCTCTCTCTGTTCTCCCCCCTCTTGTGCACATGCTCTCTTTCACTTCTCTATCTCAAAATAAATAAATAAACATTAAAAAATTAAAAATATGCTTCATCCATGTCTACTATAAATGACACACCTAATGTAATAAGGCCTTATAAAAGTATCATTCTTAATATAAGAATATATGCAAATCTAATACCAAATTAACAATAAGTGTTCAGTTTAAAAACTGTCTTTTTAGAATGTGTTTCTTTGAATGAGGGTTCAAAGTCCACACCTGACTGTTGCTGCTGCTGGGTCTCTCCAATCTCATTCATTTGCTAGAAGTTCACTCTCCCACCCATGACTTTTTCTTTTCTTTCATTTCTTTTTTTTTTTTTCCTTTCATGCCACTGATGTGCTGCTTAAAGTGCATTGTTTATAAAGTAGCTCACATTCTTGATTTATCAGCTTTGTTTCTTGGAATCATCTAACTTGTTCTCTTACTTACATTTTACTTATAACTCAACGTAGCTTTCAAGAATTCATAAGGTTCACCATTTTGGCAAGAATATTTTAAAGGTGATGTGATATACTTCATTTCCAATCAAACCAGAATGCAATATCAGTGTCCATGCTTAGTGATCTCAGGTTGTTTTGTGAGTTCGAGGAGGGACAGGCTGATCCCTTCCCTGTAAAGCCCAGTATCAACTTTCCACTTAATTTTTGGGATGGACTCTACATGACTGAAGTTTTATTAAGCATTGAAAAATGGTCGATTCCCATTTTATCATCCCTGTCACACCTAATAGGCAGAATTCTTCTGTAAAATTCTTTTTCAAATAAACTATATCTATTTGGATATGATAAAACATAGTGTATACAGAAAAGATTTAATTATACCCTTGATCAGTCTAATTTTTAGAGGAAGATGAAATATGCTTATTTCAACGGTCCCCCAAAGGCTCTTATTGCCACCGCCTTGCTGGATTTCTCTCCGTGTCGGTCTTATCAAAGTGCCAATATGGGTTTGGATTATGTGATACATTTCAACAAATTGCATGATTCTCTTTTGATATTTAGGTCTCACAGTCTTAGCCCATGGGGACCTCATCATGTTGGCTTCCTCATCCTTTGTCTTTGTTGTCCTTTGGCCCTGCCACTTGCGTGTTTCCTACACCACACTTGGGCTCAGCCCCTTCTCTGAGCATCTTTAGCTCTTTCCAATGTGGAATGGTATTTAGAAACCATCTTCTATTTTTTTTTTCTTTCTGCTCACCAGACAGGCGTCTCTACCCTGACCAGAGAGTCAACTTTATTTATTGAAAAAGCATATGGGGTACAAAACAGGGGTCACAATTGCCTTAGACAATGATTTCTGATGACAAATTCTTTGGCATGTAAACTTTTCCCAGAACATAGATTGGTGGAAGACTCATGCATCATCTTTACCAATAGAGATTGAAGTAGGTGACTAGATGTTTGTCACTTGGGAAAGGAAGGGATCTTTAGCACTCAAATACATGGCAAAGTTTTTAGCAAAGGCAAAAGTTAGGTCTTTGTGAGCAGGGGTCAATAACCTGTTTTCCGAGGGGAAGAAAAACAGGTTTTCTCAGGAAATGTAACATTTGCTCCTATAATCACAAAAGAAGAAACTCCTATAACAAGTAACCATCTTCTGATTGTGAAGGTGCTTATTACTCTTCCATTGGCACTGTGTCTAGGTTATTCTGGAGACAGACTTAAGATAAGCAAAATTTAGAAATTCAAATAGATAAGGGAACCTGGGTGGCTCAGTTGGTTAAGTGTCTGGCTTCAGCTCAGGTCATACATGATCTCACAGTTCGTGGATTCAAGCCCCACGTCGGGCTCTGTGCTGACAGCTCAGAACCTGGAGCCTGTGTCTCCCTCTCTCTGACTCTCTCCATCTCTCAAAAATAAATAAAACACACACACACACAAAAAAAAATGGTGATTTAACTAATCTACTTCCAGTTCAAGTTAAGCACTATCAGCACAACAAGATGAGATCTATTCAGTAATATTTCTCTTCATTAGCCTCTCCATTGTCTTTCCTTCTATGACCTATAGGTAATAGTTTTTATTAGTTTTTTATTTGTTTTTAGAGTGTTTTTTCCTTGTTTTTAATGTTTATTTAATTTTATTTTGAGAGAGAGAACCAGCAAGGGAACGGCAGAGAAAGAGGGAGAGAGAGAATCCTAAGCAGGCTCCACACTGTCAGTGTGGAACCAGATTCACGGCTTGTTACGAATCATGTGATCATCACCTGAGTCAAAACCAATTGAGCCCCCACCCAGGTACCCCTATATTTCATTCTGTAAGTATAAACAAATTCAGATATCTATTTTCCCACCTGTTTACTATACAAAGTGTAACATTTTATATACACATATAATTTTGCAAACCGAAGTGTTGAAAGGAGTAAGACAAATATAACCTAACTAAAGGAAACTGTTTCCTAAGACAATGAAGAGAGGTAGCAATAATTGAAAAGATTCGAGGCATGCTCCATGATACTGGGGAAGGATTCAGAGGGATTGCCTTTGAAGTTATTGAATAAGTTTCTCATAATGTGGTGACACTAAGTACAGGACCGCAGCTGGCACTTGGCTCAGGACATCCTGATCCATGTTTACGTCTACTTGTCTGGGATGAAAACGCACACAGTCACTTATAAAAAACCTCTGTCTGCCTCTTAATCACTGGTAGGACTTGCTTGACCTAGTTCCATGAATAGACCAAGCTCTTTGGAACAGAGGCTACATATGGAAGAGCTGTGAGATTATGTCCATATATATGCATACACGGATATATGTATGTATGTGTATATGTGAAGCTATGTTAAACCAATATTGTAAATTTACTTATATATTACATACAACAATTAGGATAACCCAATAATTAAAACTTTTTCTCCATCAACAGTTGAAAAATGGCACAAAGATAGGTTTTAGGAGCAATAATCTAGAGGTTCTGCTGACTGTGGGTGTGAGGAGGCAAATTGAGTATTTTTTTTATCCTAATACAAGTATCAGTTGATGGAGATATAGGTGCATGTCTGGAATGGCTGCAAAGAACCTTTTTGCTTCAGGGACAAGGAAGGTCTCAATTTAGAGAGAGGGACAGAGAACTTTGACTGTTGAGCCCTACTGAGCTGCTCTCCCAACCTGAGTTACTCTTAGAGTTGATTGGGCAGAGGCTTGTGACTAAGTGCTAAATATATAAAGTAGATGTGACAGCGCTGGGCCTTCCTTTTCAAATTCGAGACCAGCTTGTCATCCCTTTGACATTCAGACTCCTGGCTGCTATTTTCCAGCAAATTTTGAAATAATTTTTTATATGAGTTAGAAAATATCCTTCCAAAATCATCACCCTATCCTTCCTAAAGGATGGTAAAAATTTGTCTGATAATCAATAAGGTTTCTGGCTATAATTCTTAAGTTGGAAAAACAATTTTTGCTTTCTTTACCTTTTCTCAAGCTTATTTTTTAAAGGCTGATTCCAATTACTGTCTGCCCAACACTAGTTTAATACCAGCCTCTTTTTGTGTTTGATTACTTTTTATTAAAGTTTCCGTTCCCCATGTTTAAATGGTATGCAATGTAAAAAGAAATGGTAATGTTGCAAAGTGCACGGCACACTGTCAGCCCTATTTGGCAGTTTATAGTTACCTATAAAATTATGTAAGAAAATCATCAACTATCTCACCAAAGTTAAGCATTTGTGATAATATTGTGGTGTATCAGAGATGAACATGCATGAGATAATTAAGGAGATCATTTCAACCCGGGTATTGTAATAGGGAGTGTAGTATCTCAACAAAGGGGGGGAAGATGGGGTACCATAAAACAAGGGAATTGTTGGGGAGCGTGGAGAGGAGTCTTATGTCAGAATTTCATTGGAGGATGTGTGGTCCTTTGTTTTAGCCGTTTTACTGAATAAGAAAGAAAGAGGGATTTTTAAAAAAATGTTTATTTATTTAATATGAGAGAGAGAGAGAGAGATAAGAGAGAGTAAGCCAGGGAGGGGCAAAGAGAGAGTGGGATGGGGGATTTCCTTTATTTTTAATTAATTAATATTCATTTAATTTTTAAGAGAGAGAAGGAGAGAAAGTGAGGGAGGGGCAGGGAGAGATGAAGACACAGAATTTGAAGCAGGCTCCAGGCTCTGAGCTGTCAGCACAGAGCCCGACGTGGGTCTAGAACTCACAAACTGTGAGATCATGACCTGAGCCAAAATCCGACACTTAACTGACTGAGCCACCCAGGTACCCCAAGGGGGATTTCTTAACCATCACTGTTTTCTGGGAGCACAATGCACAAAGTTCAACATCCTCTGTCTCTGTTTTTGTTTAAGGTGCCTCCCTGAACAACATACAACATGTCAGAGACATCCTGAGTGGCAAAAAGAATGTAAGAAATAGTCTTTCTCGAGGGCTCTTGTGGGGGGACAGACGTGAACCCTCTGTTGAGAAGTGATAATAACAGGCAGTGTTTCCTAGTCCTGGAGATCAGATATTTAGATAAAAGAGAGATTTCTAAAATGAAAGGCAGAAATAGTCTTTAAAAGGTTGTATTAAAGGGAAGAACCAGGAGTTGAAGTGTGAAAGAAACCAGTCCAGTACCTCCCAAGAGGTTGGGGTAGAAAAGTGGTTTTCAGCAGCGTTTGGGTTTTGTTGCAGCTCTGAAACTCCTGGGGATGGTGTCCACCGTCTTGCTCTCCACGTAAGTCAGTCACTAGTTACCTGCTGGCAAATCATTACAGTTGGAAACCTCTGAACCAGGTTCCAGTTTTCTAAGAAGGTTCTGTAAGTGTTTGTTTCAAAAGGTAACTCTAGTTCCTTAAATTGTGTAGCTGCATCTAATGGTCACCATCCTCAAATTTTACATTCCAGGAAAAACCTTGCTGGCCTAACCAATGTTACCAATTATGTTCTTATAATAATGACATGCAAATCACTATATCATATAGTGTGAAACTTTACAAATAATATTGTTATACAAATAAATACTCAATATTGTTATACAAATAAATACTCAAAAATGTTTCAGAATTCTGAGAATGGGGCAGGAAGACATATATAAAAATTTCATAAATTATTTACAAAAGCAGAGGGTATTCAATTGTTTGAGTTATAGACAACTTTGAAAAATATGATCGCTTATATAACCATAAAAATAGAAATTCAAAACATCAAGAATACGATGCAAACAAACTTCACAATCATCCCTTATCAGTTCATTTAATCCTAAGTAACTAAGTCTTGTTCCACTCAATGTTGGGCACCATGAATCTGTGCTTCTCCACCAGAGTTTTGGAATCCCTGACTCAGCCAACTGGTAAGATCTCAAAGTTTTATAAGTGAGAAGTCAGGGAAAGTTTACTACTCTGAGGCACAATAATATTAAAAACAGAGGAACTAAAAATTTATTCTAGAAAAATTCTGGAAGGTTTTTCACTGCTGAGGGTCACCAGGAAGGAATTCTTTGGATTGAAAACTAATACATGGAGAGGGGAGAAAGAGAAACATGCAAGATTTATTCTCTTTGAACATTTAGAAACAAATAGAACTCTAACGTACATTTTATTATTTTTATTCTTTAATTATATTTTTAATGTTTATTTATTTTTGAGAGAGAGGGAGAGACTGAGCGTGAGTGGGGAAGGGACAGAGAGAGAGAGGGAGACATAGAATCTGAAGCAGGCTCCAGGTTCCAAGCTGTCAGCACAGAGCCCAAAGTGTGGCTTGAATTCACCAACCATGAGATCATGACATGAGCCAAAGTTAGAAGCTTAACTGACTGAGCCACCCAGCGTGAACTGGACCTTACATTTCAGAAGACAATTCGGTAGAATACTCAGCCTTTGAGAAGGGGCCTAAATCTCCTTTCTTTGTGGACGTAGTATTAGAATGTATCACTTGTTACATTGTAAAAATTCATGAGCCATCATGAAATAAGTACATTTGCTCTAATGGTCATCCTTCACAGATTATCACCAAAAGAAAAATAAGACAAAACAAAAAAGTGCTTAATGTACGCATCCTGCAATACAAACGTGTATTTCAATAACTAATATAAAAATTACAATTCATTCTATAGCATCTAATCTACATTTTAAAAGATTTTTGGTCACTTCCCTGAGTTGTTAACTGACAGACATCTGTTTTAGATTTATAGTCAAAATAGTCAGACTCAGCCAATATACATGCATTATGCTTATAGTAAGAGATACTCTTACAATATATAGCTATGGTAAATTGGAGTCACTATTAACACAAACTTGTTTCAAATCCAGAGTAGATATATTTTTCCAAAAGAAATTACATTAGCTTGATAAATGCATATTTTAGCCATCAAGAAAAATTAGCCAACTCTACAAAAAAGAATGAATTTAATCACATATGGTTAACTATGTGGCAATTTGTCAAAGTCTCAAAAATTACTTTATGTTCAACCTCATATTTAATCAGCAATTTTTAAAATTTTATTTTCAATTGACAACCTAGAATTTTACATAGGCTACATTTATTTTAGTTTTTAATAGTAAAGTTTATTTTTTCTTTAATAATAAATAAAACAGTTTATTTCATCCCCTCAGACAACCACCAAAAAACTGTTTTCTTTTTTTTTTTTAATGTTTTACTTATTTTAGAGACAGAGACAGAGCATGAGTGGGAAGGAGAGAGAGAGAGGGAGACACAGAATTGGAAGCAGGTTCCAGGCTCTGAGGTGTCAGCACAGAGACCAACGGGGGGATTGAACACACGAACATGAGATCATGACCTGAGCTGAAGTCAACGCTTAACCAACTGAGCCACACAGGTGCTGCATGTTTTCAGTATTTACAAGCCTTTTTATTGTTTTTCAGGTCCCACATATAAGAGATTGTGAGGTTTTATGCATCTGTATTTGTCTGATTTATTCTTTAATACCCTGGAGGTCAATCCATGTGATCACAAATGGCAAGATTTCATTCTTTTTGATGGCTGAGTAATATTCCATTTCATAAATATACCACGTCTTTTCTATCCATTTATTCCCCAATGGACACGTAGGTGGTTTCTATATCTTGGCTATTGTGAATAATGCTGCAATGCCCATGGGGATGCGGGTATATTTTCTGGTGGGTTATTCTGTTTGTTTGTATCTGTTCCAAGTCTTTTCATCAGCATCCTCTAGTTTGCAGAGTACAGGTCTTTCATCACATTTAAAGTTATTCCCAGGGGTTTTGTCCTTTGGATGCAATTGTAAATTGAACTGTTTTTTTTTTATTTCTTTTTCTGATTTTTTTATTACAGTGTAGAGAAACACAACAGTCTTTTGTCTATTGATTTTTATCCTGCAACTTTGCTGAATTTGCATATTCTCAGTTTTTTTAGGAGTTTTTATTATTTTTATACATTAAATTACATCATCTGAAAATATTTTGTGACATCTTTCTTTCCAGTTTGGATGGCTTTTATTTCTAATCTGCCTAATGGATGTGGCTAGGACTTCCAATAAATACGTTGAATAAAAATTATGAAAACAGGATTCTTTGTCTTGCTTCTGACCTTAGGGGAAAGGCTTTCAGTTTCCCAACATTGAATATGATGTTAGCTGTTAGCTTGTCATGAATAGACTTTATTATGTGAAGTGTGGTTTCTCTTTACTCACTTTGTCGAGAATTTTTATCATAAATGGATGTCAAATTTTGTCAAATGCTTTTTCTGCCTCTATTGAGATGATCATATGATTTTTATTTTGCATCTTATTAACGTGGTGTATCCTACTGACTGATTGTAGATGTGAATCTTGTATCTCTGGAATAAATCCCACTTGATTATGGTGTATGTTCCTTTTAATGTGTTGTTGAATTAAGTTTGCTAATATTTTGTTGAGGATTTTACATCTGTGTTAATCAGAAATATTGGCCTGAAATTTTCCTTTTCTTGTGGCATTCTTGTCCAGTTTTGGCATCAGGGTAATGCTGGCTGGCCTCATAAAATAAGTTTGGAAGAATTCCCTTCTTATCTATTTTTTGGAAGAGTTTAAGAAAGATTAATATTAATATTTTTGGGTGGAATTCACCCAAGAAGCTGTCTGATCCTGGACTTTTGTTGGGAAAGGGTTGATGACTGACTCAGTAACCTCATTAGGAGTCAGTCTATTCAGATGTTCTTTGTATTTGTGCCCTTTCTCTTTTTTGCGTGATGAGTCTAATTAAAGGTTTGTCAATTTTATCTTGTCAAAAAAAATCTTAGTTTATATTAACTTCTCTATTGTCCTTTTAGTCTCTGTTTTATTTATTTTGGCACTAATCTTTATTTCCTTCCTTCTGATAACTTTAGGTGTCATTTGCTATTTTTTTTTTCTAGTTCCTTGAAACTGTAAACTTAGGTGGTCTGTTTGAGTCTTAACATTTTTGAGTGGGCATTTATCACTATGAATTTCCTCCTTAGAACTGCTTTTTCAAATGGCAACCTAAAATTTCACACAGACTACAGTTTAATGCCAATCATTTGATTACTGTGGATATGGTATATAAATAGTATACATTTTCAAAATAAATCTTTGGCTCCTTCAGGTCAGACATGCCATTCTCAAACTACCAAACTCAGTGGACTAAGTCTCCATGTTCCACATAATTCATTTTCTAGTGAAGTCTTAATCCACACACACACACACACACACACACACACACACACACACGTTTATCTGGGTATTCTAATGCATTCAGTCAAAGAACAAACCTCGTACCTCAGAATTAATAGCATAACCTATTAAGTTCTAGCAATTGTCCTCCTGTTTAGATACTGTGTTAATATATTAATAGATATCACAAAAAATTTTTAAATATATTATTTGTTTTCACTTTAAGATTTATTTTATTTTAATTGATTTGTTATTTATGCTAAAATTCATGAATAACTTTTAAAATATTTATTTTGAGAGGGAGAGGGAGAGAGAGTACGCATGGGCATTGGAGATACAGAGGGAGAGGAGAGAGAGAATGCCAATCAGGCTTTGTGCTGTCAGTGTGGATCCCAACAGGAAGCTCGATCCCACAAACTGTGAGATCATGACCTGAGCCAAGATCAAGAGCCAGATGCTCAGTCGATTGAGCGGGGCAGGAACCCCAAATTCATAAATAACTTTTAAATGTATCCTGTCATTTGTTTAAACAGTTGCCACTCATGTCTGAAGGTAAGGGGCATCCTTTTCCAGTAAAACCCTTTTGTAATTGACTCAGGTAACATTCCTGAATTGACAGTCCATGGTGTGGCCAACTGTGAGTTGTTACCAGGGCTGTAAAAAATTATGAAATAGGAAAAACATGATCCTGGAGGCCCTTTGTAAATCTCTTTGACAGAAAGTAACAGAAGAAATAGTATCACACAAAGAGATTTCAAAATACTCCATTGGCAAGGGGGATATATTGTCTCAGAAGACATTTGTAATATAAATTGCATATACCACAAGACACTGAAAAGGAAGACAATAATATAAATTTGAAAGGCAACATTGTATAAAGAATATCTGATGCTTCACTTCTGGACTCAATAAGCTTGGATCTATAAGGCTTCTAAAGGATTGGATGGGCAGTGGCTTGAGGAAAACATGTAAATGAATGTGTCCCTAGGGCCCACGGCAGTGATACTGTTCAAATGGGTGATTTTCTGCCTTCTGAACAAGCTAAATATCTGCCTAGAGACATACTGTCTCCACTCTGCCATTTCATCTCCTTTTGTGCTCACCCATTTAAAAACACCGTCTTCCCGACCACACTGCTATTGTGTGTTAGGCTATTGTGAAGAGGCGTAGCTTCTACAAGGGTCTGCATCAGTGGGACATATAAAACCGGAAATGAGATAGGGGGATAAACGTTCAACTGGAATATATAAGTACAAAGTCTCTGTGGCCAATAAAAACCTAAACTATGTTGCTGAATAGTAACCATGGGCCAGCTAAGGGAAAGGCACTTGTGGTGCAAACAGCATCTTCCAAGTCAACGACCTAATTATGGAGTTGCTGTAAGTTGAGAAACACCAGGTGAGGCCCTGAACGCACAAAGAGAGCAAAGGAAGAGCCTTGGCAAAGGAGGGGGTTGAATTATGGGTTGAAGTATGTCCCCCCACCCACATTCATAGGTAGGGGTCCTCATCTTTTGCACCTCAGAGGGTGACCATATTTGGAACTAGGTAGGGACTTTGTAGATGTAATTAGTCAGTGTAGGTCAGGCTGGAGTAGGCTGGGTCCTGATCCAATGTGACTGTCCTTATGGAAAGGAGAGAGCTGAACATGGGAACACGCAGAAGGAGAAGATTCTAGCATGAAGGCAGAGACTGGGATGGGGGAGCAGGCGCTAAGCAAGGTGAAAGATTGTTGGCGAAGCACCAGGAGCCAGAACTGAGTGACTGCAGACTTTCCCTCTGAAGGAATTCCAGCGGACTCCTTGAGTGCGACTTGAGTTTCATGAAAGCAGGGAAATAATACTTGTTATTTAAGCCACCCTGTCTGGGATACTTTGTTGAGTCAGCCCTAGCAAACACGTACAGAGTTTGACATTTATTCTGGGGGAGAGTTAGATGGGGAAACCCATACAAGAAACACAAAGCAAGAATACAAGTCACGAGAAAAGAATAGCAGAGTCAAGTAAGGTTTAAAAGTTTCAGGGTGGGGGGGTAGGTGGGCATTGCAGACCAGAAAAATCTCCACTGAAAAGGGTAACATTGAAATGAAACCTTAAGGCAATTGACAGAATTGGGGCAGGTGAGGCAGGGATGTGTGTAGTGCGGAGCGCAGGGTTTTGACTACACGAAGACCTCAAGCACGGAAAAATATTTTTAAAAATTCACATCTCAGTCAAGGAAGGCAAGTCCCCAAAGGGAAACTGGGGCCATTCTGCAAAGGTCTTTGAATGTCAGGATGAGGAGTTTACCTTTAATCTGGCGACAGAAGACCTTTGATGTTCTCTGAATATGCACATGGGCAGAAACCCAGAAACGAGTGTATGGGAGCATGTGTTCACTCACACAGACACACGTGGATAAATAAGCTGATTCTTTAACTCAGACTTACTACCAATGGACGTGTTTCAGTAAGCAAGACTTTACCTTCCAATGGGGAGAAATACACAAAAATAGGTTCATGGATATTTGATGTAATTCAGAATGATACTGGGAAAGGCCAGCCAGGGTGGGGAGAGCTAAGGGGCTCCTACTTCATTCAGCCTGCAAAGCTGCAAGCGGGCCTGGGATGAACCTCAGGGGAGGGAGGCAGTCACACAGCAGAGATGTTTGGTGAACTTATGTGTCCCCAAGGAATGGTGGTAAGAGTGTCAGTGTGGTGGGCTGCAGAGGGGAAGGTCAGCGACAGGAGAGACCCTCCCTTCCCGGAAAACAGCCGTGAACAAGGTAAAACCGTTCCAAAGACGAACTGACATACAGAAGGGAGTAGCATCTTTGTACACCAGCTAGTGACGAGGGCTGCCAGGTATTGGAAAGACACTCCAGAAGTCAGTGTACCCACATTCACTCAGGAAATGGACCAAGTCTCCATCCAGCTTAAAGGAGTGATGGGGTGTGAATGAGGAAGGGCAAATTAGAGCCTCTCCTATTAAATTGATCCATCACATAAATATTAAAGAAACACTGCTTTTTAAAGCTTCTCTTCGTTTTACTTATTTTTTAATTTATTAATGCTTATTTATTTGTATTGGGAGAGAGAGAGCATGCATGAAAATGCGGAAGGGGTAGAGGGAGAGGGAGACAGAGAGAATCCTAAGCAGGCTCCGAGCTATCAGTGCAGAGCCCCACGTAGGGCTCTATCTCAGGAACCGTGAGCTCATGACCTGAAACCAAGATCAAGAGTCGGATGCTTAGCCAACTGAGCCACCCAGACACCCCAGCTCGTCTTAGTTTTAAGTAGAAACTAAGGAAGATGGTTTTCTGGGACAGTTTTCTCAGGCAAAGTGCCTGGCTGGGCGTCCTAAGCAACAGAAGCCTAGTGTCCCTCAGTTCTAGAAGCTGGAAGCCTGAGACTGAGGGGTCAGCGGGGCGAGTTCCTTCTGAGGCCACTCTCCTTCACTCACAGATGGCTGTCATCTCCCGGTGTCCTTCCTCACCTGGTCTTGCCCCTGCGCCTGTGACTCGATCAACAATTCTTAGGGGTCACCAGTCATATTAGAGTAGAGCCCACCCACGTGACCTCGCTTCACCTTAATCACCTCTTTAAAGATCCTCTCTCCAAACACATACGGAGTTGTGTTCTAGAACACCGGGAGTTAGGACATCTACACGTGAGTTCGTGAGGGACACAATCCAGTCCATCACATTTCCTATGAAAATGCATCAATGTTCTAATAGTTAAAACAGGTCGGTCATCCTCTCTTTTAGACTTGTGCTTGGGCACAGAACCTTCTCTCTCTCCTTCCTGCTGCTTCCGGTCAGGCCCACATCCGGGCTCCAGGTGCGCATGAGCAAAACCTGTTTGTAATTCTTGTCCTGTGGCCCAGACATCCTCACAAGGCATGGGGGCGAGGGTCCTGTCCTTCCTTCAGACATGCAGGCTTTTCTGCCTCACTTCTTGCTCGCTGACAGAGCCTTAGTAAGGGATTTAGAGACGTGCAAGACCCACAGGAAGGAGACCTGCAAGGGTAGGTCCATGAGACTCTACCTGCAGCCTCACACCTGGTGCATCACCCGCCTCGGGCAAGGAGGGGCTGCTGGGAGAGGGCTCACAAGGGCGCGGCGGTGCGCCGGGTCCCCAAAGTGAGGGCAGAGAGAAGGAAAATTAGAATAGGAGGACAGGGACCGCTGGTTCTTTATTCTCCCTGCATTCAATTCTTCAGAAACCTGAGGTTAAAATGGAGATTTATATCATGTTTCGAAAGCTATGAGGGAAAAGAAAAGATACTTATGAAGGGTTTCTCTTTCCAAGATTTGCTTACAAGGAACAAAGCAGCGGCCTGATGAAAAGTATTGTGGGGACTCTTATTAGAAATTCACCAAGAATAATTCCAAGATATGTTTACAGTCATATAAGTCTCAGACAGCGAGAGAGAAAGAGAAAATTATAGATACACAGATGGCTCATTTTGGCAAAAATAGTCCGATAAGAGGTTGCAAGCCTATTGAAAGAGTTCGGGGACTATGCCTTCAAATATGTCTGTACTAAATGCTATTGTCAGTCGCCAAGCAGGTATTGATTAGACCATGGTAGTCACGGCTAGAGAAAAAGCTTGCAGTATGTTGAATGTTCCCAGTAAATGGGACAGCCTGATGAGGGACCAGGGAGTGCAAAAACTCGACCGAAAAGGCGCTCAAAATCCATTGCCAGCTCAGATTTTTCAATTTACACATGGACAGAGCCCCTTATAGGCACGGATGTGGCTATATCTCGTTTCAGTGACACAGGTGCGTGGAATGCTACAGGATAGAGAGGGATTCGAGCAGATGTCAGAAAGGACGGGACCTTGCATTTGGTGGGATGGTCTAGAAGCAAGGAGAGAGACAGCCCTTAGACTCTTCTTGTTTTGTTCTGGCTGGAGTAACAAAGCAGCAGGCACTTCGGATCCTGCAGGAGAAAGGAAACACCTGTTAATCTTCCTCCTTAGAAAAGATGCTCATTATCTCTTGAATGAGAAATGCAAACATGTGCATTTACCAGGGTGGGGGGTGGTGGGGGGCTGACTCCCTGGCTTCTAATCCCAGAAATCCAGCAGCGTTTGCATTAGCTTGCCAGGACTTCCACCACAAAGTCCTCCAGCCTGGGGGTGGGGGACTTACACAGAAATCTGTTCTGACTCAGGCTGGAGGCTGGGAGGCTGAAATCAAGGGGTGAGCTCAGGGCTGAGAAGGAGAAATCTGTTCTGAGCCTCACTCTTTGGTTTACGGAGGATCATCTTCAGGTCCACGTGGCATTCTCCCTGTATAAGTGCCCGCATCCGTATTTCCCATTTTTATAAAGATACCCATCATATTGGTTTAAGGCCTAATATCGCATTAACCACCTCATTTTAACTGGGTCACCTCTGCAAGGACTCTGCTTCCAACTCAGGTCACATTCCAGGGGTTAGGATTTCGATCTGTGAATTCGGGGTGGGGGTAACAATTCAATCCATATCAGGGACACATAATGTGTGTTTCACAGAACAAAGGCCATTTCCTCATCATTGGAATCTACCCGTTTCTGCTCATCACTCTTGACTCCCTGTGTGATGGCTGCGGTAAGCCCTCCCACCAGCCACGCTGTGTTGAGGCCACAGAGCCCTGCCAAGTTCTCACTGAGTTCCCAGACAGTGCTCCTGCCTAACTGCCTGAGCTGACGCATCCCCCAGGCCGGGGAGGTCTGCGGCTACCTGCTTCTCAAGCAGTTAATTTCTCCTATGATTAAATAGTAAATCACTTGTGCCCATCACAAAATAGACCCAAAGCAGCACTGCTCTTTGATTTGGATATCTCAGAGACGTTAGATGTTAGACTCATGTAGGAGGTCAAGGACTTGAGCTAAAGGAAGGAAGGACTTAGTACATTCAGAATCAACACTTCTGACATATGCCATGAGTGCCTCAGCTGTGCCCAAATATGTCTGTAATTTGGGGCACATGGAGGTCCATTTACAGGTGACTCCCAGCTCCCAAAGGAAAAGGAACAGATTAATAAATGAGAAATTATATGTTAGTATGTAATACATTAACATCTAGAATATATAACATATATAAGAAATTATATATTCTATAAATGAATATTTTAGTATGTAATTAACCTGTTTTGCATTAACGGATAAGAAAATACGTAGAATTGGCAATAGTGGCTTTTGAGGACTATTGTGATGAAATGGTACAATGTTGGTTAAAATAGTGGCCAACTAAGGTATGAAGATTCTACTGGGTTGGAACTCCTATGTGGTTCAGTCAGTTGAGCATCTGACTCTTTATGTTGGCTCAGGTCATGATTCCAGGGTTGTGGGATCAAGCCCCACATCAGGCTCTGTGCTGAGTGTGGAGCCTGCTTAAGATTTTTCTTACTTTTTCCTTTCTCTCTCTGCTCTTGTCCCCCCTCTCTCACTCTATCTCTCTAAAAAATAATTTTAATAAAGATTATACTAGATCAAAAATAATATAGGAGAAAAAAGTAGAAGACAACATCCCTATTCTGTTTAAAGACGTCTTACGAATATTCAAAGTTTTCACATCAGGGAAGACTCTCAAGGACCTAGTGGGAAAAGTCATAAGGACCTAGGGAGAAAAGTGACAGGGGGCATCATTCCAGAAGGGACTGGAACCACACAACCTACAGGAGCCCACAGGCAGACCTCTTCTGTGCCACGGCAGCATCCAATGGCATTCTGGGCCACTGTTCCATGAGGTAGACAAGAATGTAACCCTGAGAAGCACAGATGGAGAGCTGGGTTGCGAGCTGTGTCTTTGAGGACATTTTTCCTTTTGGTGGTGACTCATGTCAAGGGGAAACACTGTAAGTTAGGAAACTCTGAGCTAGTGCAGAAGAGTTCTTGTTCCCCCCGACACATAACAGGGATTTGACGTAGCCCCAGATATATACCCAATGTCTTCAAGAGACCACTTAGAAAACACTCCCTAAGTTGCTATTACATTTGACTCTTCTTCCTTGTCTGTATGAAATGGCATCATTGACATATAGTAAAAAACATTACAAGAGTTAGAAACATGCATTAATAAAAGCATATTATTTCATGTTTCAAGCTATTTGTTGTTTGATCTCTATGCATTTTTTTATGAGAAATGGAAAGAAATTGGGTTCAATTTCCAGACTTGCTTGACATTGTTAACAGAAGGTCAGTAATTAACTTATGCATTGCATTAAAAAGAAATCATGGAGGTGTCTACCAAGAGGGGAAGGTGAGAGAGGAGTGTGCAGATTCATTAAACAGGAGAATGACTGCATTTCTGCACCGTGCTCAAATGACACTTTGCAGCACAAGAAAAGATGTATACGTGGAGAAGTGGGCAAAGCAATCATATTTTGCTTGACTATGAATTAATTTCAATTAGAAACTTCTTTTAAGAGAGGAAGAAGGCGACGTTAATTTTCCGTGAAAGATAGGGTGAAGTATTTAGATATGACAAGGGCCTAATTACATAAAAAACAGGATAAATATTCCCCTAGAAGTTTTCTCTAATCTGCCCAATTCCTTTCTTCCACAGCAGGCTTAGGTCTAAAGGAATACCATTTTAGCCTTTTATTACAATGACATGCATGTCTTTCCTCCATATCTGGCTAGAACAGTATAGGACCGATTAACTGTGTGTTCCATAAAACACATACACTTCACCTTAAAAAACTAGCTACTCAGGTCAATAGGCAGATAGATAAGGAGTTTGTGTTATGCAAGATCGATATACTTTAAAAAGCGATCTATTAGAGTATTGTTTACATTATTGAAGAATGTAACCTTATTGGTCCTAATTTTATTGGAAATAATGAAGAAATTATGGAAGTCATTTGATAAAAATGAGTAGGGGAATAAAGCTGTGGTTTAGTAAGAGCAGGAGAATCATCTGTGGGTCTTGTTAAAAAGCAGACAGTGATTCAACAGGTCTGGGATGAACTTTGTATCTGCGAGTCGGGTAGGTCCCCATGAGGTGACGCCAAGCCAGGGGGCCTTGAATCACACTTTGAGGAAGAGTAAGTACATCCTTGTAGACCACTGATTCTCAAAAATTGTACCTTTTGAAAAATACTGTCTCCTGGTCCCCATCTTCAAGATCATTGTTGTACTTGGTACAGGATGCAAGCCTGGAATCAAAATATGAGAAGGACACTGTGATTCTGTGTGTAGAGAAGTCAGATTATTTCTCAGAGAAAGTGAGTTCCAGAGGCTATATTTTCCTATTGACAGTTGGGTCATTACTTTTTTTTTTTTTTTTGCACATTCAAATAATTATTTAATGTCTTTTCTCTGTTTGGGGTTTCCCATTGAAATCTATTAAGTAAACTATAATTAAAATTTTGATTTTATCAGTTTATTTCCTTTGATGATGCACTGGAAAACATTTGGGATTAGGAGTGTTAGCTGGTCAGGGCACCTGGGTGGCTAGGTCAGTCAAGCATTTGACTCTTGACTGGCTCAAGTCATGATCTCACGGTTTGTGGGTTTGAGCCCCATGTTGGGGTTGGCACTGATTGTGCAGAGCCTGCATCAGATTCTCTGTCTCCCTCTCTCTCTGCCCCTTCCCTCCTCACATGCGCTCTCTCTCTCAAAAATAAACATGAAACATTATTTAAAAAAAAGAATTCCAGCTTGTAAAATATTTTAAAGAGCATATCTGGAAATCAAGCACTCACACAGGTGACTGGAGAAAGGATTTGAGAGAAGAATGGCAGCTTCAAGGAGAAGAAAAGAAACGGTATAATTTCCATTATCAAAAGTCCATTATTCTGAACCAGGCAAGAGCAGAAAAATAATAAAATACAAATGCTTGGATTAGCATTTTAAGGGAATCTTTGAAAGCTTTGAATGATTCGAGAATGTCCAGTGACTGTTTCACATATCGATCTGCAGTATACTGGCTATTTAGTCATTTAGACAGTGACTCCTTTGCTAGGAAAAAAAAATCACTTATTGAATTAAAACCTGAAAAATGCAGAGGTCTGAGTAAAAATCCTGATGACCTTAGTGTTTTTTTTCCAGTGCTAATGGCCCCATGCCATTGAAGAGATATTTTATTATTTATAGATATTGGAGACTTAAATTAAAAAAGGTTTTACACCATCTAAATACAAATTGTAACGTATGTCACAAGGAGAAGGAAAATGTAAATAACTAAAGGAAAAATGAGGCAGGGGTAAGAAACAGAACAAATGTATCGAGATTTTCCTTGTCATATGAAATATGTAGCAGTTACTCCCATTTAATTCTCTCGGTAAGTCTGGAAGGTAGGCTTTATTATGCTGGTTTTATAGGTGATCAAACCACTTATGTGACCTTCTGGTGGCAGTAAGTGACACTGCTCTTTTGGCTCTGCATATATATATGCAGGGGCGAAATATATAAAGGTGTGTGTGCTAGTTAGGGTTCAACCAGAGAAGAATCAGCAGAATTGCATATAAATAACAGGGGCACCTGGGTGGCTCAGTCGGTTAAGCGTCCAACTTGGGCTCAGGGAATGAAATCACAGTCTGTGGCTTCGAGCCCCGCGTCGGGCTCTGTGCTGACAGCTCAGAGCCTGTAGCCTGCTTCAGATTCTGTGTCTCCCTCTCTCTCTCTGCCCTTCCCCCTGCTCACACTCTCTCTGTCTCTCAAAAATAAGTAAACATTTAAAAAAAAAAAGGGAAAAAGAGATTCACTGCAAGAAATCCATTTTTGTGATTACGAGGCTGGATAGGTGCGTTCAAAATCCCCAAGGCAAGATGGTTGGGAAGTAAGACTGAAAAGTCTGTTGGCAGGAGCTGCAGATACCGCCTATAGTCAGTAATTCTTCTGGGAAAACTCAGTTCCCCTATTAAGATCTTCCAACTGACTGAATGACTCCCGCCCAAATTATTTAGAATAATCTTCCATATATAAAGTCAGCCAAGTGATTATGTGTTTTTATTAGATCTACAAATACCTTTACAGCAACACCTAGATTACTGTTGAATTGACTGGGAGCCTGGAGCCTGGATAAATTGACACATGAAACTGACCATCACAGTGTCCTTGAATGTTGGGGTGAGGGTGTGAGGGTCAGGGCAGGGGCTGACAGGGGTGAAAAGGAGCTTCCGTCAAACGAGAAATACGAAGGGGTAGAAAAAAGAGAAAAGTTTTAAAAACTCAGAAATGGTTGGTAAACAATGAAAATATTATTTGAATAGGGTAAACAGAAGCAAAGTGGAAGTATGAGGGACACAGAGAAGAGAGTCCTTCTCTCCAGACCCAGAGACAGGCAATGATCTTTACAACCTGCCCCACCAGTTGGATCCCAGAATGTATCTGAAGGTAGGTCTTTATACATTGAAATGAATAATGCATGGAATGTGAAATAAAGTCTAAAAGCCTTCATTTTGGGGAAAGGGTGTGTGGTACTAGTTTCATGAGTCCACCTATTGGTCTAAAGGATGCCCAGAAGGCTGGTAAAACATTGTTTCCAGTGCGTCTTTGAAGAGGGTGTTTCTGGAAGAGATTAGCATGTGATTCAGCAAGCTGAGGAAAGAAAATCCACCCTCACCACTGTGGGTGGGCACCATCCAATCTGTTGGGGGTACAAATGGAATGGAAAGGCCACGGAGGAGCAAATTCTCTCCCTTCTTGAACTGGGATATCCATCTTTTCCTTTCTCATGATTGAAACTTCTTCAGATCCCGTAACCTACACCAGTGGCCTTCTGGTTCCCAGAACTTTAAAGCTGGACTACCTTCTACCACCAGCTTTTCTGATTCTCCAGGTTTCTGAAGGAAAATCATGTCAAATCTCAGCTTCTCATGTGGGCCAATTTCTAGGAATCCTCTCTTACACATATCTTTTAAGTCCTATGGGCTCTGTTTCTCTGAAGAACCCTCACTGAAAGGTGGTGCATCAGAAAGGGGTGAATTGTTAATTATTATTAACAATTATTATTATTGTTAATTAATTGTCCTGTCTCTATGGTGCCAACCAAAGGAATCAGTTGCAGTCAGCCAGCAGCCTGTCTCCCAAAGAATCACTAGGACACAAAGTGACAAGTTTAGCAAGTTTATAACCCAGAACTATCATGGTGTCCCTCATGTACGTGAGGACATCTTCAGGGGTAATGCCTGGGGACAGCTTCAGGCTCATTGCTTACAGAGGAGAGTAAACAGGGAGGAGGGGGCAGCAGGGTTGGCCGAGCACAGTGCTTCCTCCTCTGAATTCCTTTGCTCCAGCGGGAGACCCTCTCCTCTGCTTGGAGGCCCATGCTTACCATTTAGTACTCTGGATTCTTCTGCTCTGTTCAAACTTCCCACCCGCGTGGGAGAATCCTACCTCTGGCAGAGTCCCCAGGGGTAACCATTACACTAGGGAGCCCCACAGGAAGCCTTGTACGCAAACTCTCACCTCCTAGAGTCTCGCACTGCTTGACTCTGGTCCTTCTCTCTACCACCTCTCACACCACGAACCGACTTTTGTCTGCCTACAGAAAGCTTTCATTTATGAAACCTCAACCTCTAATGAACTACACTTTGTCACCTGGCCTTACCATTAGCTTACATCCAAATCCCCGTGGTATTTTCTATTATGTCTTGTGGTGTTCCTCTACCTTGGTTGGCCCCTCTTTCTTCACCTCCCTTCCACTGGAATCCCATTTCAGCCCCACGCCCTCTTACCCCATCCTAACTCCCTTTTGCTGGAGGCTTTCACAGACACCTGCCTCACACACCCTGTAGCTCAGGATCAAGTTTATCAGCTTTCTCCCCTCTTTCAATCATTTTAGTGCCTATATTTACATTCCCAAATGGTCAAGGGATCATAGCATTAAAGAAAAGAAACTCATATAACCAATAATTAATTAAATTTACCTAATTTATTACAGTGGGAAGTCTGGGTTACTGTGCAAGGGGAGAGAAAAATGCCAGCACAGGAATGCTGCCATCACCAGGCTCTGGGGCAACTCAGCAAACTCCCAGCCAACAGCCAAGGCCACGCCCTCTCTGAGCAGCCCCTCCCACCCCCAGTGCAGGTCACACTCCTCGGTGTGGCCACGCCCCCTCAAGGCCACGCCCCCTGCCCTGGAGGGACCTGAGCTCCTTAAATCCCAGTCCTCTCAGCGCCTTTCCTGCCATCTCCAACTAGGATTGAAAGCCAGACCCTCATTGGTGCCCTTGACCTTCCTCCCTCAGATTGCTTCCCAGGAACTTGATTTATCAGTTCTTCTTTCTTTCCCCAGGGTCATCAGCTGCTTTTGGTTTGCTTCCTTCTTTTCCTCATGGCTCTTTGTCACAGCCTTGTAAAAATGAGCCCCGAGGTGGATGTCCCGTGAAAACCTCAAGAAGTGTATTTTTGCCATTTAGAATTATCTAACGTGATTCATGAGCAACTAACATGCCTCTAGGAGAAATACAAAACTATGTCCACAGAAGTGAAAAGTTCAAATCTAAGTTAAAATAAGATATACAGAAAAAGATCCTATTCTTTATATACCCATATATTTAAAGTTTTTAAGTGAGCATCTTGTCAGGATTTGGATTAGCAAAATCAAAGACCAATATTAAGACATCCTTCTCTTCAGCTCCAGGAAGGTTTCTGTCAGGTGATCTTATAGTCACTCTTATCTGAAAATACCATTTAATTGCTTTAAAATTTTTTTTTTTAATTTCAGTAAATTTAATTTAATAAATTTAGAGAAAGAATATCTTGTTTTTGTTTAATGATAGACATTTCAGGAGTAAATTCGTAAGAAAAACCACACTTCATAAAAAACTAAAATTGATGACAGAGAACTCAACAATGCCACCACAATAAACTCCCTGAGGGCTTGGAGTTTTAAACAAAAAGTTATGGAAAGCAGTAACGGCACTGATAATGGTTCCCATAGGTGCTCTGGGCTTTTTTGTTTTGTATCCTTTGTCCTTTTTGCATTGCAGTACTTATTCCAAATTAATCAGGCTAGAGTAAGATTCATAAACAAGACCGTAACTGTACTTAGTGTTTCAAAATTTATATCTAGCTGGGTAATCAGTAACTCAATTACATGATAAAAATTGATTTTCATTCCCATTTCCTAAAAACTTTGCTGAAGATGGAACACCTTTCTCACTGCCTTCTGTCATATTGATGGTTCGATTCAGAAAACACATCCTTTCAGCTAAAAATTGCCCAAATATGTCAAGGAGCTATCAAAGACAGCAACAGCTTTTTGTCTTTGGCAATGCCAGAAAGACAGAGTAATAAATGTTCAAGCAGTATTCTCTAGAGAAATAATATGAACTAAACAGACAAATATGACAAAGACGGTGGCCTATTGGAATATTATGTTCCTGATTTTTCTTTATTTTATCTTATCTTTTCTTATTTTATTTTATCTTATTATTATTCTTTTTTATCTCCCTGACTTGATTTTGCAACAGTTTAGCCAATTAGAAGTGAGAAGGTTAGGACTTAAATATTAATATTCATCTGAAGAAATCAATCATTTATTATTATACTGTAAGCTCCTTGATTGAATAATAAGTTTGCAAGAATATTTACAAAGAACTTCAGTTAGTCCATTATCATGAAGATCTGGTTCAAAACCACAGTCCATCTACCAATGCCATATTTCCATAACCAGTTTTTATCATTGTTACTATTGTTTGATTTAGCTTTATGTGATTTAAAAAAAAATAAAATTCAGTTGATATTACAGGCAGTTCCACACAGATATAACCTCATTTATTTGTTAGTGACACATGAATTTCTAATGCATTTTCATATGTACTTGGCGTGACCAATACTATGCAACTTTGAAGTAACAAGGGCCCTAGGTAGTCTCTGGTACAAAGGTGAGGTCACCTGTGTAGATCTCCCATAGTATCTTATTTCCACTACTCCTTCCTGTCTCATCTATGATTGCCGTGATCATTGGATTGTATCATGTCTCAGCCTCTTGACCTGAAATTTATGTCTCAAATTCTTGTGTCTTAAATGCAGAACTGTTCTAGAAGGTTCACTGATAACGGCATGTTAATTGCTAAATATTCACTTTTATCCCTTATTTTATGAAAACTTTCTGCCTTATGTTTGCTTTTTACCCAGTTGCTTGTTCTGCATTAACTCCTGCTGCTGCCTCACCGAGGTCTGTGGTTGAGTTTCTTATTCTCTTCCACCTTTGAATTTGCTGTTACAAGCTTTTTCTTGTCAACCAGGCCAGAAACCTGGGACTCTTCTTAACTTCTCTTATGTGCAGCAACCCTTTGGAATTAATTTCCTTGTTCTATGGAATCTGTTCCCTAAATATTTCTTGAATGTTCTCTCGCTTACTCCTACCAGTGACCTTGGGCATTAGGAATATCAGTAATGATTGCAAATGCCATTCTTGTCACAATGCTGCCTCACGCTTGCCCTCCTCCAGCCCCTGAGCCACCCGGCATCCGATGACGGTTGTAACATGAAGGTCTAACCAGAGCGGCTTTAATAGTCCCACGGGTGCCAGATGGAGCCCCCCAGGCCATTACAAACGTGCTTTTCCTTCAACCAGGGCACTGTGATCTGCGTCTGCCCGAGTTTCAGTCCCGTCCCTTCCCACGGTTTCTTCCTGTGTGTCATTTTCAGATTGTGCTCTGCTCCTGAGACTCCCAGCACGTGACTATGCTCCAGGCTTTCATGGCTGTCTCTCTGCCTTCTCTCTGCCTGGGCAATGCTTTCCTTCCCCCTCCTTGGGATGACTAAATCTTCCTTTAGTCCTCAAGGATCCAATCAGAGGTGACCAGCTGCCCTTTGGCCCACACTGGTGCCTGCCTCCAACATAGATTCCCCCAACCCCGCAGAACACTGTGATCACCCACCTTGGCACCACCAAGGGGCACTGAAAACTTCCTTTGGAAGTCAGCTTTCCCCACCAGCATGGGAGGTTCTTGAGCTCAGAAATGGTGTCCCTTGCCAGAGTCCAGCTCCAGCATGTCCAGGGTTCCCTGAAGGATGGACAGTGTGGGAGGCCTTGTAAACCTGCCTTACCTCACAAGGAGTTTTCTCAACTCTAGTGAAGTCAGAAATGGCTTCCAACAGTCCCTTTAGCCTTTTCTCAGAGCTTAGCACAAAACACAGTAGAAACGCAGAGTAGAAATGTTTTGGAACTAGATGGAGGTGGTTTTTGCACAATATAGAGAATGTCGAAAAAGCCACTGAGTTATTCACTTTAAAATGGCTAATATAGGGAAGCCAGGCTGGCTCAGGTGGTTAAGCATCAGACTTTAGCTCAGGTCATGATCTCTGGTTTATGAGTTCCACCCGCCCCCCACTCCCCTTGGGGCTCTGTGCTGACAGCTAGGAGCCTGGAGCCTGATTTGAATTCTGTGTCTCCCTCTCTGCCCCTTCCCCTGCTTTCTCTCTCTCTCTCTCAAAAATAAAATCAACATTAAAAATTACAAAATAAGTAAAATGGTTAATACAGAGAACAAACTGAGGGTGCTAGAGAGGAGGTGGGGGCGTGGGTTAAATGGGTAATAGGCATTAAAGAGGAGACTTTTTGAGATGAGCACTGGGTGTCATATGTTAAGAGCTGAATCACTAGGTTCTACTCCTGAGGCAAGACTACACTGTATATTAACTAACTTGAATTAAGAAAAAAAAAAAAAAAAGGTTAATTTTATGGGATGTGAATTTCTCCTCAATAAAAGAGAAAAACTAAAACATGCATTTATCTAGCTGTGCATTCAAAACATTTAGATTCAGTGGGTGACTGACACTTGAATTCAGAGAGACACTGAAACATTTTCGAGGTCACAGTGCCCCGATGGTGTGGGGACTTGTGCGCAGTACCCACAACCTCCTCATACTCCTGTGAACTTCCGAAGATGGTGATAACAGACTCCCTTGCAAATCTTAGCTCTGAGTAAGCGAGAAGATGGGAAATTTCCTATGTGAATTTGTTTAGGGTGAGGGAATGTAGCAAATTACTAAGCCGTGTATTTTCCTTATAGCTAAATGAGCCTACTTACATAACAGCCATTTATAAACTCTAAAGTCCTATTCAAATACAAAGTAATCTTTATCAAGATTATTATAAGGATATTAGATTAGATAAGGCCAAACGTCTTAGTTAACACTCAAGGATTCTGTTCACATTTGCTGACATATACACTCGTGGGAGAGACATAATCCATTCATTAAAACAGTTACCAGCTGCATTATTTCAGAGGCAGCTTAGTGTAGTGGTGAGAAGTGAATCCAGAAGACATAGCCTGGCGTCTGGGCAATACATTTTGTACTCTAGAAGATAACTGTATTGCACACGCTCCATGAATTTTTGCTTCTTCATAGAGTTACTATGCTTCGTATTATGTTAAATTGTTTTGGAAAATGCAAAGCCCTGTTCAAATGCAAATGACCACTGCCATTGAGGTCAAACAGAGGGAGGAATCTGTGTCTCCAACAAATTCGCAAAAATTAGGGGATGTTAAAAATATAAACAACAGGAACTAGAAATAGATGAGAGAATAAAGGAGCACCTGGGTGGTTCCAACCGCAGCTCACGTCCTGATCTCAGGGTTCTTGAAGTCGAGCCCCATCTGAAGCTCTCTGCTGTACCTGAGGAGCCTGCTTCAGACCCTCTGTCCCCCACCTCTCTGTCCCTCCCCCTCTCGTGCTCTCTCTCAAAACTAAACCTAAACATTAAAAAAAAGAAAGGAAAAAAAACCTTTTCTAACTTCGTAGTCTTTTTATGTCAGCTACACTTACAGTTAAATATTTTTAATTCATGTTTTTTGGCTACAGGAATACTTGAGCATCCACAGAAAGAGAATCATGTAACTGGTAATTATCCTCATCTTTCTTGGCTTTTAAATTTTGTTTTATTTGGGCGCCTGGGTGGTTCAGTTGGTTGAGTGGCTGACTTTGGCTCAGGTCATGATCTCGCAGTTCGTGAGTTTGAGCCCCACATCGGGCTCTGTGCTGAAGACTCAGAGCATGGAGCCTGCTTTGGATTCTGTGTCTCCCTCTCTCCCTGCCCCTCCCCTGCTCATGCTCTGTCTCTGTCTCTCAATAATAAATAAAAACATTAAAATTTTCTTAATTTTGTTTTATTGGGGTAAAAACCTTAATTCACATTTTAGAAGAACAGTGACAAAGTGACTTAGGTTGCATATTACACATTAAGTGAACAGCAAAGCCAATCAACATATTTTAGCTTCCAAAAGGAATTACATTTAAAAGATTTTATTTTCTCTCCTATTTTCTATTTATGTGGAAAATATTGTCACTTCACATCAGATTGATTTTAGGGAATGCTTCCACAGAATGTAAAAATAGAGTAATAAATTAAAGTTATGTTTTTGAATTCACATGGTTCTATTAAACCTGTATAATATATGTGTTTGTGGTATTTGAATGTTGATGGTATTTACTGTCATTTCCATATTTAAAAATGCTGAGCATTTTATCTAACTTTGTGCCTTTATACACATTGCAACTGGATAGTATGTTCATATAGATATATTGCAGCTGTAATCTTAACATTTGAAAATTGTAACCTCTCATTTGGTGTTTTATTCCTCTGCTAGTAAAAGGGGAAGAAAAGAAGAAAAAAAAGAAGTAAAAAACACCAAAAAACTAGTGTTGAAACTGAAATACCATTCCAATTTGAAATCTCAGAAATCACACCCCCAAAGACCTGTTTCACTTATTCTACGTTGGAGAACTCTCTTAGATAGTTAATGTCTATTTATATGGTAATTGCTCCCCAATATATGCCTACTTTTTCTCCTTTCAGCCAGGTACCATTTTCACCTAATAACATCAGTCACTGACGTACGGAGTGAGTACGAATGATCTTCGTGAATAGTGTTGAGCAGATCAATACAATGTTGGAGTTTGGCTGACGCTGAATGCTGAGCAGTTCATGAATTAAAATGAGATGAGAGAATACTTTTGAGTAGTAGGTCATTACCTCTCTTGCATGATTCTTTGGGAAGCCTGGTGTCTCATTTGGTGGTGATATTCTCTTTGCTCTGCCCTCTGCTATTGCCAGCTGGTCTCCTGCAGCCACCGGGGAGCTTACGGAAACAACGGTGAAGAAATCCACAGCAATTTCCCCACTGTTCATATGCTGTACTCAAATAGCCCACTATATCAGACATTAAATTGAAGAAGACCAAGGAGAGGAAGAGCAGGAAGAAAGGAAACAGGAGGTGAAGAAGCCCTATTTGAGGAGAAGCTATGTGAACTGAGGCTTAAATGAGGAGGTAGCAATAACTGTGAATTCATGAGGAAAGGTTTTAGGCACCAGGAATCTGAGGCCTTAAGTCAGGACCTGGCATTTTTGAATGAACACTCAGTGCCCTGAATGCCTGCAGAATGGCGAGTAAAAGACAGCAGATCAGTGACCTTGGTATGTAGGGGCCATGAATATTGGGCCCTGCAGGTCATGGTGACAAGATTAGAAGAGGTTGCGTTAAACAAATAAGAAAATATGTCCAAAGTGCTTTGCAGAGTATCCTGCACGGAGCAAGAGCTTAATAAATGTGAGGCCAATGGTGTCAGCCCTGATCGGACAATGAAGTTGCTCTGGGAACTTGTAAAAGGTTTCAGAGCACCCCAAGAGATGAAAGGGTCAGGTGTGGGATGGCTGGGACATGACTCTGACATGCAGCTTCCAGCCCGCTGGCCCCAAGTATCTGCAGAATGTCAAAAAGTTTTTAAACAATATCAAGAAATCTAAAATGAGCTTAATAATTGGAGCTATAGGCCATGCTCGTGTATGATGATTCAACACAGCAAGGGTCAGATCATCACAAATTATCTAGATAGCTAATAAACTCTTCATAAAATAACAGTTTAGATGGAGCTTGACAAGATGTTTCTAAAATTTACATGGATATGCAAAGATCCAAAAATAGACAAAGCACTCTTGAAGGACAAGACAGTGGGAGGACTTAACTGCCATATATAAAAACAAATTCTAAAGCATATGTTGAGGCATGGGTAGACAAAGAGAACAGGGGAAAATAGCTTCCAAAGTGTCCCATGTGTGTATGGACCTTGGTTGTATGACATCAATGGCACATCAGAGCAGTGGAGGAACGTGGTCCTTCCATGAATGGTGTGGGGACAAAAGAACCTCTTCAAAGACAAAAAATAAAAACGAACTTGAACCCTCTTGCATTTCATTCACAAAGAATTCCACAGAGATTGTGAGTGCAAATGCAACACACACACACACACACACACACATGAACTAACTAAACAAATATATACGTTCCATTCAGTTAACAGAATACTTTATTATATCAAAATAAAAAAATATTAGGCACAATACAAAAAATACTCACTGTGGAGAAAAATATTATACACTAAATGACATTAAAAGGAAGATTGCTTGCTCACCAAGTTTAGTGTTACAAGAGTGAAAGACATATTATTTGCAACACATATAATCACAAAGTGCTATTTTCAGAATATATAGAAAAGTTCTACATTTCAATGACAGAGACAGAAAACCCATGAGAAAATAAGCTAAAAACACAAACAGCATAAGCAAACATTACAAGATACAAAGAAGGGTATTCAAATGATTCAATTGTCAGTGTACATATGGAAAGGTACCTAACCTCATCAGCAACCAGCAAAATATCCATTAAGCAATAAACTTCACAGTCCACCCAGAAGAATGGCTAAAATTCCAAACACCAGGATATGGCAGAAATGGGGTATGGCAGAAAAGAGGAACCACATAGATGCTCATACATTGATAGTGGAAGTAGAAATTGTTATATTCATTGCAGAAAATAGAAAATATTGATTATGTTGAAGGTGTTGGTATGCTATGACTAAGAAATTCATGTTTCAGCATATACTGTTAAAAAATTATTCACGTTAATACAGGGAAACTTTATTCAAGACTACTGCAACAAGGTTTTTGCAGTAAGGGAGAGATAGGACTCAGCTCCTAATTATAATTAAGAAAGTTGGGGATTGATAGCCAACTAGCAAAGTAGGGGTCAATGATGGAAGATAACTAAGAGCGTGATATCAAGGGTAGGGGGTTCTTGCTGAAGGCAGGCCCAAGACTCAGACATCAAACATGGAGGATGAGGGACGAGGGTGATTGGATTACAAACATTGGGGAATTCTAGCTAAACTAATTAACAAGGTTCTCACTTAGACTCAGTTAAGCAGACCAAATATGAGGGGTGGGAGGTAAAGGTTGAAGTCTAGTCAAGAAAATGGCAGATGAACATGACGAAAGTTTGGACAAGAGGAGAGTCTTTGTTAATACCCAACCTAAACCTATGCATATGTGCAATGGGAGAGACATGGGCATGAACATTTGCAGCATAATTATTCATACTTTCTCAAATGGCTGAACAATCGAATATCAATGAACAGTAGCATAATACATGAGTTATGGCAGGATGTACAATGTAGTACGTTTCAATGTTGACATTAATGACTGATAGTTATACAAAAAACACAAATGAATCACAAAAGCATAATGGTTAATGTGAGCAAATAATGACAGGTAAAAACATATGTATTTATGATTCCATTTATATAAAATTTGAAAGCAGGCAAAGCGACCCTGTAGTATTTAGAGATGTACACGTAGGCAGGAAAGAGAAAAGCAAGGAATTGATGACATAATACTCAGGTAAGTGGTTACTTTTAGGAAGTGGGAGGAGGTTATGATAGAAACAAACCTCGGTGGCATGCTGGTTTCCTGGTGGTGTTCCAGACCTGGCTGGAGGTGGTGGTGACTGGCAGGGGGGGGGGGGGCTGCAATAATTGGATAGGCTGAAGAGTTTTCTCAAAGGCACTTTTCTGCATGAGTTGATACCCCATATTAAAATGATTAAAACCTATCCAAATGTCTTTTTAAGCATTTTAATAAGTACAATATTCAAAATTGAGTTTTCTAACAGCCAAATTATGGAGACCACCAAGTTGATGGACAATTGGGTGGTCTCCATAATTTGGCTGTATATATTATGTATTACATATATATATAATATATATAATGGAATATTACTCAGTCATCAGAAAGAATACAATCTTGCCATTTGCAACAATGTGGATGGAGCTAGATTGTATTATACTAAGTGAAATATGTTGGTCAGAGAAAGACAAATACTGTATGATTTCACTTGTATGTGGAATTTAAAAAACAAAACAGATAAATGTAGGGGAAGGGGAAAAAAAAAAGAAAGGGAGGCAAACCATAAGAGACTCTTAACTATAGAGAACAAACTGAGGGTTTCTGGAAGGGAGGTGGTCAGGGGGATGGGCTAAATGGTGATGGGTACTAAGGAGGGGACTTTTTGGGATGAGCACTGGGTGTTACATGTTAAGTGATGAATCATGAAAATCTACTCCTGAAACTAGTATTTCGCTACATTTTAACTAACTAGAATTTAAATAAAAACTTAAAAAAATAAAAGAGTTTTCTAATAGCTTTTTTTTCCTAATAGCTTTTAAAAGAAACTTTGGTAATCATTTTTTACATAAAATTTAGAGATATCTTAATTGTAGTGTCACCCATATCTACTGTTCCTAGTTTTCCTTATGTATATATTACACTGTCATTTTTAGAGATTTGTTTTGTTTTGTTTTAAAGTAAGCTTTACATCCAACGTAGGGTTTGAACTCACAACTCTGAGATCAAGAGTTGTATGCTCTATCAACTCAGCTACCCAGGCGCTGCTTTGAACTAGTCTTTTTAAATGGGTTGGTTGTGTTGCAACAATTGTACAACCTTTAGGATTAGGACTGAACTCCAGGCTTCATGTTTCTATCCACAAGTATTAAACATTGGCTGGTGCAATTCCAAAATATTTTCACTCTTGCCTAAATTCTACATTCCCTGAATTCAATACTGACTTTGCTAAATCTTTTGAATCACACGTAGTATGATGAGAAACTTTTATGTCAATCAGCTCAGTGGCTTCTGGAGAGGCCTTGAAAAGTGAGGAGTAGCCTTTTTTTTTCTTATTGTGAGTTTCTAGAATGTGCCTGAGTTCTGTCAGATCAATGATATCTTATATTTTTGAAACTGAAAATTACTAGCCATATTCTTTGACCTAGTGATACCAAAAGCTTGCCTAAAGAGCATTATGCCAAATAAATAGATCCATTTTAGTTAAGGGGTGTTATATGTATATTTTTTCCTAACTGGTACTTTTATTATGTTTTTGGGAAGTTAAAACATTGGCAGAAATTCCTGTCCAAATCCGAATGGCTTCTACTTCACCTTCCTGAGATACTACCATCGTCTTTAGAAATAGTTCCTAAGAGTGAAAAAAGAGGTGTGTTCTTCTCTGACCCTAATGATCCAACTAACGATCTGATCCACTGTCTTAATTCTCTTGCTCAAAAACAGCACATGGATATCTATCAAGTACAAGCATTGCAGTAGATTTGGGTTGTAAAAATGGAGAAGATATAACTCATAAGGATCCATCTGAAATGGAAGTGTGGTGACACGCAGCCTCAATTGAAGAGAGAGAGCATCACAGTAATGGTTAGGTTTACCCTTTAAACCACTTTGAGAAAATGAGGAGAGAAGGTGCATTTAGGAAGACAAAAAACTTGAGCCTCACCATGATTTTTATTTGTACTTTTATATATTGCAATGAATTATAGTTTAGGAGAAGCACATTTTCCTTAAACCTCCACCACTGTTGCATTTTGCAGGCAGACAACACATTAAATGAGTTTTTTTATAGAACAGAGGTATGAAAAATGTATAAATTGAGTTTTTTCTGTACTACAGTGTAGTAAAGACCATGAACTCTAATACCTTAATAACAAGCCTTCTGAAAATTAAAAATCAAAATGTTTAAATGGAAAACATTACAAAAGAAAGTAAAGGGAAGGTTTCTCAAAAGCAAACTTTATAAGCATATTTAATAGAAGAAGGAGGGAAGAAACAGAAACGTGTCGCAACAAATAGGAAGGTTAGTCTGTAACAGTGTAGGTGCTGTTCTCACACTCCTGTGCCTCACAGAATGGCTTCAAGCCATATTCCTTCTAGCTGTTCAGGGTCTAGTATCTCAATGCAAGTGGATATACTTTGTATATATGCCTTCTGTCATCCTTGAATAAAATGTAAGTGTCTTTAAAAACTTAGTAGTAAATCCTTTGCAAATATTTGTAAAGACTAAATGAATCTCCAGTTCAGTGAGGTGGCCTGAATTTTAACATGGTAGCATATGATAACTTTGATACAGAAATTTTAAACACTCTGACATCACAGCATACCAGATCTGTGACCCAACAACAAAACTGCAGGCATTAAAATCCGCATTTTACAAATGAGTGAACTGAAACTCCAGAAGGTTAACCAAGTTGCGAGATTACCCAGTCCAGGACACAGCTGACCTAGCTAGCGACCCAGCCCTGTCTGACAGCAGAACCTGAAGGCTACCCAGGAGAGATGCACACGGCACGTTTTGAAGCATGACACATCACTTTCAGTCAAAGGCCAGAAATGGATTTGAGATGGTCTTAATTTGCTTTGTTCACTTTACACCACTCTAATATTGATGGTAGCCATGTTCCCCTTCGTACAAACTACTACATTATAAGTATTCCTAATATTCAGAGAGCAGCCTATGTCTTAATATGTCTTAAATATGCACTTTTAAGATGGAAG
This sequence comes from Suricata suricatta, assembly GCF_006229205.1. Classification (NCBI taxonomy): domain Eukaryota; kingdom Metazoa; phylum Chordata; class Mammalia; order Carnivora; family Herpestidae; genus Suricata; species Suricata suricatta. The sequence continues at coordinate 5,491,288 of NC_043713.1, forward strand.
TAAAATCGGGGCACCTGGGTGGCTCAGTCAGGTAAGCATCCGGCTTCAGCTCAGGTCATGATCTCACAGTTTGTGGGTTCGAGCCCCGTGTCGGGCTCTGTGCTGACAGCTCAGAGCCTAGAGCCTGCTTCTAATTCTGTGTCTCCCTCTCTCTCTGCCCCTCCCCTGCTCGCACTGTCTCTCTCTCTCTCTCTCTCTCTCTCTCTCTCAAAAATAAATAAAAAACATTAAAAAAAAGATGGAAGTAAAATCAATTATGATGAATCCATCTGTATAATTACGAGGTACCTCAGAAATCAGATCAAGCTAGTGATTACTATGCCAAAGCCTGGATGGGCTTACTGGATATTAATGCAATTGTTTTTCTCTATTGCTGAAGCTCTAAGTTAAATGAGAGTTTTCATTGTGAAGAGACGTTACCATAAACTTACAAATGATTTAGACTTTCTTTTCCTCAGATATCATTGTTTATGTTAAGTCATGATATACTCATGCAATGAAAATGTAGACAATAAAGTACAATAATGAGAAAGCTTCTCTCCTTAACTACACTTTTAATTATTTTTAATTTTTTAAATTTTTATTTATTTTTGAGAGAGAGACAGAGAGTGAGCAGGGGAGGAGCAGAAAGAGAGAAGGCACAGAATCCAAAGCAGACTCCAGGCTCCAAGCCGTCTGCACAGAGCCTGATACAGGGTTCGAACCCATGAACAATGAGATCATGATCTGAGCTGAAGTCGGACGCTTAATCGACTGAGCCACCCAGGTGCCCTGATTAACTTTACACTTTTAAAATGCTTGGTTTTTATGACTATCAAGCTGATTTATGGCAATTGTATAGTATCTTTTTAAAAAGTTAAAATGTACATGTAGGAAAATCAAAATATTCCAAAGATTACAATTGCTAACATATTAACATATAATTTAATTCTTTCATATATAGTTAAATATATTTATATTATTTTGAAATTGCATGTTTTCAGCTAATATTTATTACAAACATTTGCATGGCCATTAGCATTGTTAATGTAATCTTTAATGATTGTATTTTTTATGGATTTAGCAAAATATCCTAAAGTGGTTTTCATAATTTCCATTAAAATTTTTTACATATAATTCTAAGATGAAAATAATTGTACATACATTCATTACCCTCATGTTTTAAAAATAATGCTCTGCCAGTTTTCTAGATAGAGAGTTATGGAGTTATTTTTCCGAGTAATTTTCCCAAATCTCCAAAGTTCTCTTAGGGAAAAAAACATTCAGCATTTTTCTTCCTTTCCTCAGATCCCAGGCCAGTATCTGACACAACATTGGTACTTAATACAAACAATTTTAGAGCTGAGTCAACTGGTACTGTTTTGAGAAATGGAACAGTTTTGTAGTCCAGCCAGGGAGGCCGAAAATGCTATTGTCATAGCATTGATGATACTCATCTTAAAACATTTCTAGATTTCAAAATTAGTACTTTCTCATTTCATTGTGTGTAACTTTTGCTTAACAGTGAGAGTGAGCATTTTTATATGTTTATAATCTATTTGTGTCTTCGCTGTGATAGATTTCACTGCACACTTTAAAAATATTGGCCAAAGTTCAAGTGCATAAGCTGTGAGCTCCGTTCCATGCAGCATTTGGCCTGAAACTGCGCCGTGAAGTGACTCTGCACGTTCTGAGCTCACCTGTTCCCTTCCCTGTCGCTTTTCTCTGCTGGTCTGTTCCACCACTCGATGCTCACGTTCTGGAATAAAATGGGTTTCCCATTAATGGGAAAATTAAAGTTCCCATTAGAAAGCCCTGGAGGGAAACAAAGACTCCAGAAACCTGTGTGCCAAAACTCCAGCATTTTGCCAACTCCTTAGTTTTTCATTGTAGCTTTAAATTCTAGTTGTAAGTTAAACATTTCTTATGTGCTTTGTTTTCTCCAGGCTTAGAGGGCTTGGCCCCTGGATAGCACAGGGTCAAACGATATGGGTCAACTTATATATGGATTGTTTGCAGCCCAATTCTATAAATATATTTTCTTTTCCTTATGACTTTCTTAAAAATTTTCCCTCTGCCTTACTTTATTGTAGGAATACAGTATATGATACATATAACATACCAGATATGGGTTAATCGATGGTTTACATGACCCCCCATGATCTTGCCGTGCACCACGCCTAGATCGCTCAGCCCACACTCACCTCCCAGCGTCCTCACCCCCGCCAGCGAGGATCCTCTGTTACATCAGCATCACACAGCATACTCCCTTCCACCGCTTTCCGGTCCCTTTGGCAGCCGGTTCCTAGCATCTTTCAGCTTCACCAGGTCCTAAATCTCTTGGTCCTAGGTCCTCAGTGAGCCCCTTTCCTGAACTACCTAGCTTAAGTGTTAGGATCACGCCATAGAATCACTTCCATGTTACACTCTCAACTTTTCCCCCTCTCACTCTTCCTCGCTTTATGGAGGACGCCACAGTCCAAGCCAGTCCACCGTCTCCTGCTTGCATTTCTACAGTGAATGTGGCTCAAGCAATGGTGCACAACCATGAGGACTGAACTTGCCCTTTCAATTCATCCCTGGGAACGCCAACCGGCCCTTGACGATTCTTGGCAGCCATGACTGACTACATTCCTATTTCCTTTACCTCCCCATTCTCTTCTTCTCTCTCCCCGAGCCCCAGGCACCACTTTCTCATTTTTATTCTTGGCTTTCTGTTCACCGAGGAAATCAAGCTTCAGAATAGAATCTTGCGAACTCCCACTACCACATCTATTCACTTTCCGGCATCTGCACCCACATACTTTGCGTCCCTGCTGTTCACATAGATGAACAAACCATGATCCCATCTAAGGCTGTCCCCTCCATCTGTGCACTCGATTCCATCGCCTCCCACGTGCACGGAGATATACTTCAGTAATCCCCTGCCTTTGACATAATCACTTACTTGATGTTGCTGTTGGCCTCACCTCCTGACCACGCCCGTCCCCAGCCCCCACCACCTTTCTTTGCTCCCTGGGTAGCAGAACTCCACAAAATGACTAACTAACGTACAAAACTCCTGGAAAACCACACGAGAGAAAGTCCAGCTGACTTTAGGTTTGGTCCTGGCTTTCTTGGTACCACACCAAAGGTGTAATCAATAAAAGTTTATTAAAATTAAAAACTTCTGCTTGAGAGACCCTCAAGAGAATGAGAAGACAAGCCACAGAGACAGAGAAAATATTTGGAAAAACACACATGATAAAGGACTGTTATCTGAAATATACAAAGAACTCTTAAAACTCAACAGTAAGGAAACAAACAACCTGATTTAAAATCAGGCAAAAGACCTAAACAGATAGGTCACCAACGAGATACAGATGACCAGTAGAATATGACAGGATGCCCCACATCAAATGTCAATAGGAAATGCAAATGGAAGCCCTGAGCGATCACTACATACCAATTAGAATGGTGAAAATCCACAGCACTGACAACACCAAATGCTGACAGAAATGTGAAGCAACAGGAAATCCCATCCATTGCTGGTGGGCAAGGAAAGTAAAATAGCCAGTTTGGAAGACAGTTTGGCAGTTTCTCACACAACTAAATATGCTGCTACCATATGACCCAGCAGTCATGCGTTTTGGTATTTCTCCAACGGACTGAAAACATATGTGCACACGAAAACCTGCACATAGATGTTTATTGCAGCTTCATTCATACTTGCCCCAATTTGTAAGTAACCAAGACGTCTTTTGGTAGATGAATGGGTAAATCATTGTGGTGGAGTCAGAAAATGGAATATTATTTGCTACTAAAAAATGGGCTATTAAGCCATGAAAAACATGGAGGAATCTTAAATGCACGTTACTAAGTGAAAGAAGTCAGTATGAAAAGGCTGTAATGGTAGGATTCCAACTTTACGACATTCTGGAGAAAGAGTCCCCAGGGCTTGAGGAGAGGGAGGGAAGGAAGGCAGAGCACGGAGAATTTTTAGGGGAGTGTAACTGTTCTGATATTTACACCCTTAACATTTCCCTTTTAATAAGATAACGAGTTTAATTTATAAAAGTTCATATTTCATTTGTGACAGATACATTTGTTCTCCGACATACCCCCATTGTTTTCCTAAATAATACAGATTTCTTGTGAGAGGCCAGTAACCAAACTTGGATCACAGTTTTCAAACTGCTCTTACTACTACATCAACTCATCTGAGCAGTTTTTCACAACGGAGTCTGAGCAGAAGGGATGCGCTCGGGCCCTAGAAGGGTAAGGTGTGCATGCCCCTTGGTCTTCATCTTCCAGTGACTTACTGAGGACAAGTGGGACAATGTGGCTGAAGGTCCCAAGGCCTCAAAACAGACAGAGTCTGAGTCTTTGAACCACCTCTTGCCCGAAAGATTCCTGGTTGACCAAGAAAACATCTTTCTTTTTTCATTTTCTTCTTTTTTTTCATATCAGTGAAACAAACTTTTTCTTTGTGAATTAGATATCTGGGGATTTCTTTCTTACAGCAGCTAGTACTGCCCCACGACTATGTCATTCTCTAATAAAATCAAATGTCTTCAGTAGACTATGAATGACTGTAGCTTTCTATGGAAGCACTTACATGACACCTTTTAAATTGCCATATAATATTGTAAGTAAAAAAATACTAGAATAAGCTCAAAAATGTCACATTCTTTTATACAAATAAGTTGTACACTGTCAGATCAATCTTCCCTATTCTTTGTCATGCCTACACTCCAACAATTTGTTTTCCATATATAATTTAAAAAGTAATATCGTGTAAGTTTGTGTTATATAAGAAATGTATAAGATGTGCTAAATTTACAAACTTTAGATAATAATACTTTAATAACCACATGCTTTTTAAAGTGGGATTTCTTAGGTGTATCTCACTAAAAACAGTAAAGCTATTCTGATTCAAGTTATCACCATTGCATTGATTACTGCCATCCATGGACACATCTGGCAGTCATTCAGGAAGCAGGAGCGATGAATCCACAATTAAGAATTCTACACATTTCACACAATAGCCAGAAACATTTCTCCCAACACAATACTAAATTATTTTTCTACTTTGCGGTTTCCTAATTATAGTTTAAAATATGCCACGAGTCATCTCTTCCTGCATCATGACTTTGAAATGCCAAAGCCACTGTCCTAAAAATATATTCATATTTGAGCATCAAACTCTCTAATTTTTGTCAATAATCCCGTGAGAAACTAGATCCTCGGTTCTTATACATGAGCAAGTCGCAACTGTGCCAAGTGCGTGAGTTAGCAATGACCCATGTTTTCAGAGGGTCCAGAATCTCAAGCGGAGGTGGGGGAGCTGCCGGAGGCTGGGCCTTGAGACCCCGTACCCCGGATGGTCGACTCTACAGTATCAGTTAGTGCAAAAGCCCCAGGACACGATTTAGGGAACACTCACCCTTTAGTGTTCAAATGAGCAATGTGTATTCAAACGATTCCTGTCACCTCTTTGTGTTATCAAATAAAATGAAGGATTTCTTTCCAATGATTTGGAAGGTAGTTCTGGCTTTGATTATCTGGGATCCTGTTACTTTTATATTAATTGAAATCAGATAATTATAAAGTACTTTCAGCTCTTTCAATAAAGAAGTCAAAGTTGTCTTTATGTCAGTTCCCCTATGTGTTTTTTTTCTTTTCCTCTTTGCCTTTTACTAGAAGAATCCACATGCTTGACACTCTGCTATAACACACTTAGCTCTGTCCCAGAAGTGAATACACTGTTAGAATTTCTGATTTCATTTGCTGTCGTCCTAGGTGGAATCTTCACAAGAAAAGGGGGAGAATCATGTAGTTGAGTGCCTTCTTCTGTCAGAACACCTTATGGTGTGGGAATGAATGTACCTAATTGCCGATGTGTCCATTCCTCTGCTCGGTTTTTCATTCTCGTAGTTCTTCCACTGAAAATAAGGGGGTGTCTTTAATGTACTCACTGCATCAGTTTCTCCATTTTGTCGGCCATGTTTGTCTCTTCCATGGCCGTCACCTTCGGGACGATGTTCTCCACTGCCCCCCCAAACCTGTTTCCTAATATCTCCCACATTTCTAAGATTTGCTACCAGTCAGCTTTCCTTTGTACCCAATTTCCAGCAATGACTATTTGCCTCCAATTTCACTGAAGAACCAACTTATTACATGGCACTCTTTTTAAGCTTAACATAACTGATGTGTGTTCTTGCGTTAACTGTTCTGTCGTGCTCATGTGTTAAGACTTCCTTGTTAAAATACGTGCTGGAAAAATGGTTCTGAAGTGTTGGTATCACAGACGTTAAAATCTTGGGCCCTCTGTGCTGGTTAAGCAAGGCCCTTGGAAACATGCTGTACTTTAAAAAAAAAGTTATTTATTTTGAGAGGAAGAGAGACAGGTAAGTGGTGGAGGAGCAGAGAGAGGGGGAGGGAGAGAGAATCCCAAGCGGGATCCACGCCGTCAGTGCAGAGCCTGATGCTGGGCTTGATCGCACAAAACACAAGATCATGACCTGAGCCCAAGCTTAACTGACTGAGCCACGGTGAACCAGACCCGCTTTAATTTTGTGTATTTTAAGAAGTTAGGAAAGTACCTGGTACCATATATATGATTGATAAATACTGTCTAATTTCTTAAAATATCTATACTCTATACACACACACACACACACCGTCCGCCCTCCTTACACCGTCTGCCCTCCTTACTCATGGATTCTGTATTTGTGGATTCACCCACTTGCCACAATTGATTTGTCACCCCAAAGCCACACTCGGGCTCAGTCATCTGGTCACTCAGGCTCAGTCATCTGCCACCTCAGCACTCAGGCTGCTGTTCAGTCTCCTCTTTGCAGCTTATTTTTCTGCCATGTTCTTTTAGGGCTTTGCAGGATTATGTTGGTGATGTCACTATTTAAAACAGCCCCCAGGAGTATGCTGAAGTGCTCACTCGTGTTCCGTTAAAAGGTAAACTGAGGCATGCTAAACCTTTTTGGGTTTATTTGAGCCAAACTGGGTTCCAATTGGGCAGCACGCATCTGGAAGTGGGGAGGAGTTCAGGCAGACTCAGAGAGAAAGCAGGAGCACCGTCAGGAAATCACTGACAGTTGAAAGCCTCGATGGCCGACTGTCACCTGTTATCCTTAGTGTTTCAATTTCATTAACTCGAGGCGTTTACAGGCTTAGCTTTTTATTTGCTCAGGAAGGCCACTTGGCATCAGAGCCATATCTGTGGAATGACCTCCTGGATTAATGCACAGTTCCCGAGCACAGGCAGGCTACCAACAGTGGGCCTTATGAACGGTGGGCATTCCATAAGTGTCCTTCAGGCGTGAGTTACAGTGCTGTTGGCCTCGAGTTCAATGTTGATGCATCAACAGTCTGTTCAATAACAGAGTCTTGGAGAACCCACGAGAACACCACTGTGTTTCTCTACTTTTCAACTACACATCTGAGTAACACTGATGTTTCTTCATATATTTAAAGCAAAACAATTTATTACAAACACTGATTGCAAAAGCAGGTATAAGAATCTACCTTGTTTTCTATTAAAACCATTAAGAAGGCGTTAAAAATGTAAACATGCAACCCAATACCATTCTCACTAAGTTGTTTATTTTTTATTTTTTTGGTAAATACAGTTAATTTTGTTAAAAGTATGTGTTTGTAATCAGTTTCTTTTAATATTTACTGGGCTATTATTTTTATTAAATTTAGTAATTTTTTAATGTTTACTTTTGAAAGAGAGAGAAAGAGAGAGTGGGGGGAGGGGCAGAGAGAGTGGGAGACAGAGAACACCAAGCAGGCTCCAAGCTGTCAGCACAGAGCCTGACATGGGGCTCGCACTCACAAACTGTGAGATTGTGACCTGAACCGAAGTCAGGCCGCTTAACCAACTGAGCCACCCAGGTACGCTAATTGTTGATGTCAACACAGTAAGAAGTGTTCTCATGCCGTGAATATGGTTAATTACCAACAGCAGTGCGCTGGTAATCTGGCTCGTGGGACAAAAATATGCTGATGCGGATTGAGGTGTCCCACTTTTCTGGCTGTAAACATTCTGGTGTTTTGATGGCAAACGTGTAAGAACGCGTTCTCTGCGAGGAGTCCCAATATAAATGTCTACACGTAAACGGAGACAGCCACGAAATGACAAATCACTGAAAAGGAACCCTCCTCCTACACAGGAACGGCTTTTAAGCTGAATAATATATATTTTTTAATACTAGAAGATTCTTTCCTCAACATTTTTTACACTCTTCATAATATAACAGCTACAGACTTGACACACTGTAAACTGAATCTTTGTTCTTAATATTGTCTTAAATCAAGAAAGCAACAAACCGGGGCACCTGGGTGGTTCAGTCGGTTGAGCATCTGACGTCAACTCAGGTCATGATCTCACTGTTCATGGGTTGGAGCCCTGCTTTGGGCTCTGTGCTGGCAGCTCAGGACCTGGAGCCTGCTTCGGATTCTGTGTCCCTTGTTCTCTGCCCCTCCCCTGCTCATGATCTGTCTTTCAAAAATAAATAAATGTAAAACAAATTTAGAAAAAGTAAGCAACCAATCAAGCTGTGCTTGGTAGCATTTGCCCATTGCTGTGGTGCCAATATTCTTACGTCCACCAATTCCAAGTGACCTCGCACAACCCAGTGAGGAGTCTTGAAGAGGTGCAAGAAAGCACAGCACCTTATGGTACTTCCACGTGACAGACAAACCAGACCTAACCTCAAAAGAATAGATCGTAGAAAAATGTACTAGCATGGATTAATTTTGTTTTTAATATAAATTATTTGTAAGTTTGTGGATTTTAATTTTTAATCAGAAATCCTTTTAAGACTGCCTTGCGGTTGAGTGTCTGACTTTGCCTCAGGTCATGATCTCACTGTCTGTGGGTTCAAGCCCCTCATCAGGCTCTGTGCTGACAGCTCAGAGCCTGGAGCCTGCTTCAGATTCTGTGTCTCCCTCTCTCTCTGCCCCTCCCCTGCTTGCTCTCAGCCTTTCTTTCTCAAAATAAAAAATAAAAACGTAAAAAAACAGTTTAAAAAAAAAGACTGCCTTGCAAATTTTTTTTTTTTTTGAGAATTTGACACTCATTCTCCGGCCAGCTGGCCGCCCCACGTTCCGGAAAAGTTTCCTGGATGGGCATCTGCAGGCCGCGAAGGGAGCTTGCTAAATGCAGAGTTGCAAATAAATGCTCCGAAGCAGTTCTGGGGAGAGTGCCGGCAGGCGCCAGCGCAGGCCTGGTTATGACTCTCATAAACACCAACTCTTTGAGGGCCTCCCACATTTTTAAGAGGGTTAGAGGTTCCAAGACCAAACTTTGAGAACTGCTGAGTTAGTGCTTAGTGAGTTAATTGGTTTTGAAGCCTGGAGCCAGTGTGCGGATTAATAATGATCCTGGAGAGAGGCCCCGTGGTTCAGCGCGAGGCTTTATTAAACAGACTCCATACTTAGAGGATCATGGGTGCTGCAGTGTTTGACAGCAGAAGTGAGAACTCAAAAAAAAAAAAGTGATGAGACGTGAAATAGAAGGTTCTGAGCAAGAAAAGTTGAACTAAGTTTTTGGTTTGTTGGTTTTTTACAGAAGTGAGACAGGTCCTATTAATGTCACTAATATTACTATTGTCTTTCATTCCTCTATGAAAGCGTTTGCTTCTTATGTTGATCTAATAATTCATTCAGAAGATAAACGTCAAGGCCGACTCCACGTGCAATGTGCTATTACAAGTGCGTGCCAACTCTTGTTACAAGAAAGGCGTCTGGATCTGCTAAACACTGTGAGGGTTTTCAAAGGCAAAACGGGTCTAAACTGAGCCTGAAGGCTTGAGCGGGCCAAGCCCCTTGGCATCACAGGCCTGGGGGTTCTGAAGGAAATGGGGGGTGGGGTGGTTGGGGCGGGGGAGGAATCCCAAAGAAGAAAGGGAGGAGGGTGGAGGAGAAACAGTCCAAGAGGCTGGGGTCTGCAGGAAATGAAGCATAAAGTTAGGAAATGTTCAGTACAAAGTTGCCTTGTGCACATCCCTTCTACCCTACGTGTCCCAATCCCCATCCCTTGCACACTGGTGCACGTGTGTGCACACACACACGCCTCTTCTCACGTGCAGGGGCAGGTGTATGGATTCTGCAGGAAGCCGGGATGCCTGTCGCTGGTAACTCAGATAACAGCAGTGGGATGACTCATAATTGAAATCACAAGTCCACATACGCAAGCGTTCAGAATAAGAAAAAAGAAAGAAAGAAAGAATTTGAAATAAGAGGTGACTACTAGAATATAAGCTTCTAAAGAACTCACAGAAATTTTAGGAAGAACTTCGAACTTCCATTCAATATGGCATGGATTTTTTTGGAGGGAATTCATTTTTTTTTAATTTCCAGAAGCAGAGATACCCTAGTTTAAATAAAACCACACTTTTGACATCTCCTATGCCTTAGTCTGTTCAGGCAGCTAAAATACCGTAGCCTGGCTTATGAGTAATACACATCAGTTTCCCACCGTTCTGGAAACTGTAAGTCCAGGGTCAGGGTTCTGGAACATCAGGTGCTCAGGGAGGGCTTCAGGGTTTAGAGAGGTGCCTTCTCACAGTCTTCAGAGGGTGCCAGGATCTAGGGAGCTCTGTGAGGTCTTTTTTCTAAGGCATTAACGCTACTTGGGAGCTCCCCCTTCAGGACAAATCACCCCAAAGCTCCCACCTCTGGATACCATCACATTGGGCCTCATTGTCATTGTGGGGACACAAATATTCAGGCCCAGCCCCTCCACTGAGGAGCATTTTCTACTCATCTATCAGGGTTTATGAAAGTAATGCAAATATGAATGACTCATGAAATGGGCCTGGTTTGATGAAACTACCCATTCAATAGATTCCCTTTAATTTAAATGTGACATGTAATCTGTGCTTATTGGACATTTTAGGTTTCCCTTCTCATAATGCAAATCTGTATTTACTTGATTGTAATTTGATTTCTGGATTCACAGGACCTGTTTGTTGTTTTCTAAAGCTACACGTGGGTGGGGGGGGGGGACACGGGTCTATGCATGTCTGTATCAATATCTATGTAACTCTTGTAAGACTGCTGGTTTAATGGGAGGCTTCCCTAAATCTTAAGACAAAAGAGATGACTTAGACTATTTGTGCACATTTGCCAAAATAGAAAAGGAATTCTAAGTCCAATGTCCTAAAAGCAACTTGCTTTCAATTTCCTGTAGTTTAAAACTAGCAACTGCCAGCAGGTACCACCAAGCCCATTTCAACTGTCAGACAGTATCAGAGAGATAAATAAAATCACTAAGGTAACCAGCTTCTAAAAACCCTGTGACTCATGAAGGCATTTTCTCATAATGTCAAACCTAAATTATGCTTGGAAGACTGAGATTTTAAACTGCCTCCTTAAAAGTAGGATTCATTTTCCACTATTGTCTGTTTCCAAAGGCTCTAAATATGCATTCAGCATTTGTGCCATATTGGTTTCTTTTAAAACTCAAAATAAAAGCAAAACAAAATAGTGAGATGATTTTTTTTTACTATTTTTCTGTATCAAGACTAGTCACACAGAGGTTTCTGAACACATCAGTCAAATCAGGTCACGTGTGTTCCTGCTGCATTAATAAAATAAATGATATACAGAGACATTGTGATCCAAAGAGAAATTTGGACTTGGACAGAGGAAACATTGTATCCGATCTCAGATGTTTCCTTTTCCTTCCCTGGGCTGTGCGTTCCTAAGCCTGAGCCGTACTCTGTTCTTTGCAGCCATTTCTCAGTTATATTTTGCCCCTGCCTCTCCTGGGATGTGAGCTTCGATCACAGCCACGCTACTCACACCCAGTACCCATCCTCACCCATCACACACGCACACTCAGTGTGTCTGATACACGTCGTAAAAGAAGTCGCAAACGTGCACATTGCTGGCTGCTCCCTGAAGGGGAGCGGCAGGCACGTAAAACAAGTAACACGCTTGTAAACCTGGTTCTGTGAGTTACTTCTGCTTGGAATCAGTGATCACAGGCGATAGCGTCACAGACACGGGTTCTGTGGCCAAGTGCTGCGGACAGACAGCCACCTGCCAAAGTCTGCAAAACCACAGCTAGGACCCCTTTCATCCCCCACCCCCACCACCCGAAGTAAACCAATAGTTCACATGGGCCTCCCCAGAGCATTTTAAGATTAATGTTTATGGACTTTTAAGCCTTTGTGCTAACGCACGAGTTATTTCTGCGTGGACAGAAGGGAGATTATGAATAAAATAGAGGATTTGTTATAATCTCCATATCCACCTGACAGAAAAGAAGGTTGCTTTTAAATGTTTTTATTTGTCATGGACTGCTGAGAGGTAATACACATGATGGTGGTGGTACAATAATTTTCTGGAGCATTCTGAAGCTTGCCAATAGCAAAATTACTCCTGATGCAAGTTAATAAATAATGTATGCACTGTTAATAGATCCAAAATCTTAAGTTCCTGTTAGTGAGAGAAATTGTGCCAAATCACCAGAGAAGTGCTATATTAAATTGGAGTGAGTAGAAGGAAGAGAGAGAAAGACAGAGAGAGAGAGAGAGACAGGGTGGGGGAAGAGAGAGAGAGAAGGAGAGGGAGACTAAAGATGTGTTTACATGATGGATGTTACTTTTACTTTAAGAACGAAAAGTAATAAATATTAAGTAATCAGAAAATTTTGTTTGAAGCTTTGAATATTTTTATATAATATTGTCTTTTATTTCCCTTCTGGTTTGAAAATTAATTTTTTTCATATTCTCCATAACTTTATGAAAGTGAATTTCAAATACCTAGAGTTTAGCTGTGTTTGTTTGTGTCTTGGGAGTGGCTTCCAGTTTACTGCCTTTCTTCTTAACTTAATGAAAATATACACTTCTATGTATATATTATAATTATATATTATTATTATATATTATTATATATTTTATATGATATGATATATACTTAGCATATATCATATATAACATCTATCTATACGTGTCTTTCATCTTAATACTCGTTACACATCTCACAATGAAATATGCAATAGCTACATTTTATTTTCTAAACTCTCACAATATCAACCTTCACATATGTATAGATTTCTACACATGGGCATCAGCAAACTTTTTCAATAAATGACTAGATAGTAAATATTTTAGGCTTTGTAGCCATATAGCCTCTGTCACAACTGTTCAACTCCACCACTGTGACGAAATCAGAGGAAAATTCATAAATTAATCTGGGTGAATGTGCGTTGGTCCCTGGGTACTATCCTGTCACCTCCTATCTGAAGGAAAAGTTAATTGAAAATAAAGTTCATTTCAAATTTTTCCTATCATCTCCCAGGTCACTGGAATATTTTTTTGAAGACTTTGGGAACTCTCCTTTGGCTGAAAAAGTGTGTAAAGTGTTAGACTTTAGAGGCTGGAAGTCAGCACGGTTTTCTCTATGGATGCATGTGGATTGCCTGTGTGCCCAGAGACCAGATCGAGTCCCCTGTCCATCGGCAGAAGTGGTCGATCTGCATGGCAGGTTTGTGTTTGAGTGCAAGAGGGGACCCAGCCACCCAGCACCCATTGTCTTTAAAAAAGGAAGGGCAGGCAAGGGCGCTGCTGGGGGTGCCCAACGCCCTTCAGCTCCTGGGGAACAACAGCTTTGTTAGGTCCTGAAAGCAGCATACAGAAGGGGAACGATCCGGAGCTGGGTAGAAGCTTCTCTGCCCACTCCCTGTCCAATGAGCTCCTTCCTGGGCTTATTGTGAAGAGTTGACACTATTATCCCCACGGAGAAAAGGATCAAAGTGATAGATATTTAATCAATGAGTACATAAAAAATTAAAAAATGTCAGGGTGCCTGAGACTGGCCACAAAATCAAGGTGCTGTGTATCTTTCTTTTAACCACTTTTCAATGCACTTTGTTTGATTTCACCAACCCCAAGAGACAGCGTTTCATCAAATGGCTTTTCATCTCCTAGGCCATAGGAAGTGCCCTTTAAAAGTCTAAACAAACTAATGTCCTCTGTGTCTGTGTGTTACCTAGCTTTGCATTATCCTCAGAAAAGTCAAATGGGTCTGTCCTCATTGGACGCCATTTTAAATGCAGGTGGGGGCCCCTGATACCAGGTGTTTTCCCCAAATTACTTTTCAAACACGCACCCAGCTCCACATTAACTAGCATGCTTCATCTACTCCTCTTTCAGTGTCCTCTGCTGTGATTATCAAAGAAGTATTTGCTTATTCGAATATTCAATAAAGTTATGTTTTAGATTAAAATGAAGGCAAACTGTAAATACATGAGTGCTATCAAATACCTTAGTGGTGTGATCCGAGCAGGTCTCTCTGCTTCTCAAACTTGTTGAATGCTCAGTTCACCTGGGGCCTTGCATCCTCTGAAAAGTGGACCGGCAAACTGCTAAGAACACTGGTAGTTGGCCCCCCACAGATCGTGCTGCACATGAGACAAATGTCTAATGCAACGTGTGGGCCTCCGGAGCAGTCCTGTCAGAGACACTTTGCTAGCGCAGGAGGACTAGTGGGCTATGCCGTAGCACCCTGCTTCCAATTGCATTTTATGTGTATTTGTGATGATATTTTAAAACTTCATATGTACATACAAAAACACAAGAAATTATTTATAAGATTACTTAGTAATTGGCTTCTGACACCAAAGTAGCCCTTGGCTTTCACAGCTATCCCTTGCTTCAATGCTCGCCTTCCCTCTTGTGCCCCTCCAGACAACTTTATGATCACGACATGGACTGCTGGGTGAAAAAGGCAAAATCTTCCCACATTCGCCCTTGAGAGCATCTGTGAATTTGGAAAGTCTGCAAGGTGACCCTCAGGCTTAATGTGTCACTAGAAGACTCACAAAATTGGGTAAAGCTGTTATATCTGCAATTATATCTTATTACAGTTTAGAGATACCGATTACAATCAGCAGATGGAAAAAGGGCATGGAGCAGGGTCAGGCTCTGAGAGCAGGCCTGGAGATTCCGGTTGTACCCCCTGAGTGGAGAAGAACAATGTTTACGTGTCTTAGCAAGAGTGTGTGACAATCCTCACGGAGTACTGCCAACCGGGGACACTCACTCACTCCATGGAATCCAGAGATTTTTGTGGGGGGTTGGTCACATAGACATGACTGACACGGCCCTGACCAGAAAATGTACTGTTAGCACAGACCTCCACTCGGGGTCTGAATGTTGGAGGCATCCTACGTTCATTAGGCCCTTGGTCACCCTGCTCATCAAGGTCCCTTTCTTGGATGTATTTCATAGAACCTGTTCCATCTTGTTGTCACTCTGCTCTTGAATAGCTAGCCTGCCCAACCTTCTGAA
Organism: Suricata suricatta; assembly: GCF_006229205.1. Classification (NCBI taxonomy): domain Eukaryota; kingdom Metazoa; phylum Chordata; class Mammalia; order Carnivora; family Herpestidae; genus Suricata; species Suricata suricatta. The sequence goes on from NC_043713.1 coordinate 5,506,572, forward strand.
CTTTGTCATCACTTTGTCTGGTCATGGTCATTCAATGTGAATTTAGTTGCTGAGAAAATCAAAGCTATGACATTTAAAAATCAAATTAAAATTAGGGCAAAGGGTGTCTGGGTGGCTCAGTTGGTTAACTGTCAGACTCTTGATTTGGGCTCAGATTATGATCTCAGGGTCCTGAGATCCAGTCCCAAGACAGGCTCCCTCAACTTCGAGCATGGAGCCTGCTTGGTATTCTTTCTTCCTCTGCCCCTCATCCACTCTTGCTGTAAAATAAATAAACAAATAAATAAATTAATGGATTAATTAATTAAATTAGAGTGAAATATGTCAGCATGAGCAATGTCACATATTTATATGTGTATACTTCGAACATGGACAAGTGTTGTTGGGAAATGCTACAGGAGAACAATCCTGCCGTAGATTGCACGGCACTGATATGTGGGGGGATAGGAAATAATGTCTTCTCCTTCTTCGATGAATCTTCAGATGTCAATATAAGAAAAATCAGAAACATTTTCCATTGCTATGTGTTTTGAAAACATATCTGGGTGCACCTGCGAGGCTCAGTGGGTTAACCATCTAGCTCTTGATTTCGGCTCAGGTCAGGATCTCGTGATTCTTGAGATGGAGCCCCACATAGGGCTCTGCACTGACAGGGTGGAACCTGCTTGGGATTCCCACTCTCCCTCTCGCTCTGTCCCTCCCCTACTTGCGCACATGCACTCTCCCTTTCTCTCTCTCAAAATAAAGAGATAGACATTAAAAAAAATGAAAACATACATCTGTGTCTGATTTATCTCTTTCACCTCCCATCCTTAACTATTACTCTTTTGGGAGGATTCCTGCTGCCCCTGCTTTTGTCCAACGTTCTTCATTACGGGTCTGTGTCTTTAGCTCCTGGGCATCACAAAACTCAGAATCTGTCTATCCGTAATTGGCTTTTGGTAGCTTTCCTTTTCACTTGCCTCACTTTTTTCCAAGACAGTCTAAAAGAAAACCTACATTTCCCTTCAGTCTTACAGTGAATCATCTGATTAGTAACCTCTTCCTGTTGTTACTCTGCAGCCATCCCGACAGAAATAAAGGCAGGAGAGGGTGGTTTATTGTGCTGAGTGCTGAGTACCTCTTCCACCAACTCACAGCAAAGGGGCCCTAAAATCATGCGTGTGGCATTTCTTTTCTTTTCTTTCTTTATTTTGTTCAAGATAATAAGGAATAGTAGCGATTACTAAGTGAAACTCGCATGCGTGTGGTGGAACATTCCAGAACACACACAGAGAAAACAGATAATAGTAAGAGCAGGTGAGGAATTACGGATCCAACATTTGCTAGTTAGACAAGTCAATGTCCTTAATTATTTTCTTTTTTCTTTGTGTCTGCAGCATGGGGCATAAAAATTCCACATTTATTAGCTTGTTGAACTGAGCCAATCGGGCCTCCTGTGTGTCCCAGCCAGCGGAGTCTAGGCTACACCACAATAACCCACAACCCGCAAACCCTGGTAACTTACAACACAAAGGCTTATTTCCTCACATGACCTCCTAAAAGTGCCAGTGATAAATCGAAACGTAAAATGTGGTTTCAGATTTTGTAAAATATATATACACATACATACAGTATTTTATATTTATACCTCCTACGTCATGACCCACATACATGCACACACTCGTTCAGGATGGTTTCACCTGGTGTTCCTTACTACAGTCTATTTTTTCCTCTGGACACAGCTAGTTTCCTTTAACTGGGTACTCGAAGTGACAACACAGCAGGTTTGGGACGCCCTAAGGGCGCATGTTTGGAGCAAAGGATCTCCCCATCCTAAACACAACACTTTGCCTACAGAGGGCTCAGGGATGTAAATGTCCTATTTTACCCTTTATTTTTGCTCATTTTAATCTATATTGAGGAGCAATAGGGGTTGCCATGGTGAGAAATGAGCCCTCATACTTTTTTTCTGTTTATAATTCAACTTTTACGCAGTGCGTGGCCTGGCATTTCAGCTTGGGAGAACTCCGCGATTGTATTTCACATTTTGTCACTGAATTTCCTATTATTTTGTCTTTGAAGGCGTTTAATTTTGCTTAGTTGGTGAGTTATCTAAGCTCAAAAGTCCTTTATGGCAGTCTTTTACCACACCCAGATAATAGGAACAACTATTTAATATGAACTACTTCTAAGGAGTAATTCTAAAATCCATCACTCAATTCCATTACTTGAGACTTGGAAAGAAAGGGAGAAAAAAATGTTCCCAGTTAAAGGAATTTTAGAAATCATTATCCTCAAACTCTTCTTTTTTTTTTTCCTTCATATTCTTTATTGCTTTGGTTTTGGCAGGAGTCCAAAAGGCTCACAAATGAGTTTATTTTGCTCTTCCAAATTATTCCTGCCACTTTCTTTCGAACATCCGCTAGGTAAATCGGGCATAATAGATTTCAAATTTTATAATACATTTCAAATTGACTGCTTTCATCACAGTCAGACCAAAATAAGAGGAGGATAATGAAAACAACATATATTAATAGTCTCATGATTCTCACTTCCTTTACATATTAGTCCCGCTATACTCTGAGGATTATGAAGAATAAATTATAGAAGAGACTATGTGCTTAGTTATTAATTCTTTCCCTGCAGCACTGAGGACCAAAGGATGCTGTAATATTTCTTCATTACAGAGACACGTGCTTCCCCCAGCGCCGCGATCAGGCCGCACTGAGGCGCGGTTAGGAGGGGTCAGCAGAAAGCTGAAAAATGAATCTGACAGTTATCATCACATCTAGTTGTAGCCGAATGTTTCAAATCTCCCTGAGTCCAGACCTTTTAGTGGAGCTGATAACATCAATCAGAATCAGTAGTGTGATTTTGGGGGTCAGTTTACATATTTTGGGCTGGCTTTCCAGGCTTGAATTATGGGCTCTCACCCTGTTCTTTCTGAATGTCTCTGCGGCATCTCGAATCTCATGGCCTGTGTCACGCCGGGTCACATATGCACCAGGAGGTAAATTCGCAGCTGCTACTGAAATTATCCGAACATAAAGATCTATCTGAGCTTTATACCGCTCAAATATATTTTATGTTTATTTTTCTATTAAAATTACATCCGTATTGCATGAACCTTCCCTAAAACACACACAGGAGTGGAAATTGGTCATGAATTTACAACACTTGGTCTGTTCTGATCCCATATTTTTCCTGGGCTATCTTTCATCTCCACCCTTGATGCCTGTAAAAAGGAATTGGTAGCTTCTTCTTTCATTTACTTGTTTCAAGGGAGGGAGATAGGGAACCCCTACTCTGTACATGGGCTCTAATTTTATTTTCCAAAGTCCCTTTGGCACTGCTGGCCCTGAGAGGGGTCTGGGGCAGAGGGTCTGAAGCGGGCTCCATGCTGACAGCAGAGAGCCCAACGTGGGGCTCGAACTCACAAACCGTGAGATCATGATCCAAGCCAAAGTAGGATGCTTAACTGACTGAAACCCACATACTGTTCTTTCCTGGGGATGAAGCCCCAGAAGAAAATTATGAGCAAAACACACGTTCCCCTCCCTCTTTGCCCCCTGCGTGAGTCCCCTGATTTCTGTTTGTTTTGGGAGGATCTCTGGAATCCAATCTGTTCTCCTCACCTTCTCTTTGCAGTTACATAACAACATAATACATTAAGAAAATGTATTTCATGTCTTTTAATAAAAATGAAGGCCAAAGTAATGCAGGCTCGTGGCCGTAAATTACCAAATACAGAAGCAGGGAGGATTCTCTAAAGCTAATGCCACCTTCTTCCCACGCCATCTCAATGCCCATGGTGAGCTCCTTTTTTCTTAAGTTTATTTACTTATTTTGAGAGAGAGAGAGATTGTGTGTGTGAGCAAGGAAGAGGCAGAGAGAGAGAGTGAGAGAGAGAGAGAGAGAGAATCTCAAGCAGGGTCCTCACTGGCAGCACAGAGCCCCACACTGTGCTGTAACTCACAATCTGGGATAATGACCTGAGCGGAAATCAAATCGGTCGCTTAATCAACCGAGCCACCCAGGCTCCCCAGGTCCTTCCACTTCTAAGTTCAAAGTTCCAGTTCAGCTTTCACATTGTTGAAGGTGAGTTAAGGTGAAGACGATTTATTTATTTAAGGATATAAATAGCTAAGTTAATTATCTAAACTTCTATGACTAACATGTGTTTTAAATGTACAGTGTCACAATGTCGTGATATGTACATATGTGAAAAACTGCAGTATCATGGCACTACTAATTGATTGATACTTTTTTTTCCTGTTTCTACAAAATCCATACCAGATGAAGATACAGGGCTAGAGACCCAAACATCAGTCCTGCTCTAGGAAGAGGCAGAGAGGTTAGTGATGTGTGCAGGAGGACAGGTCTTCCATTTTCAGTCTGCTCATTCTGCTATCTTATACTCAATTCCTGTTCAGGCTAGAACCTGACCTCTCAGAAATCCAAACGCTAACAAACGGAAGCAAGTGGTAAAGTATGCTACAGGGGCCCTCAGTTAAGCATTCACCTCTTGGTTTTGTTTAAGGTCATGATCTCATGGTTCTTGAGTTCAAGCCCAGCACTGGGCTCTGTGCTGACAGCAGGGACACTGCTTGGGTTTTCTCTCACTCCCCTTCTCTCTCTGCCCCTCCCCTGCTCACGCTTTCTCTGTCTCAAAATAAAAAAACTTAAAAAAAAATTGGGGCTCTTGGATGGCTCAGCTAACTAAGCGTCCAACTCTTGGTTTAAGCTCAGGTCATGATCTCATGGTTGGTGAGTTCAAGCCCCGCATCAGGCTTCATGATGACAGTGCTGAGCCTGCTGGGATTCTTTTTGTGTCCCTACTCCACGTTCTCTGTCTTTCAAAATAAGTAAACTTAAAGAATTAAAAAGATAAATAAACAAAAAAAAATAAAGTACGTTGCAATCTTCTGGTTGCATATAGGTGTCCCCTGGACCAGGATATGGAAATTTCAAAGCTCTATACACCAAAACCAAACCAAACCAAACCAAACCAAACCAAACCAACAAGCAAGAAAAAAAAGCCACTCCACCAACAAAATCAGTATCTCTTCAATTGAATTTTCTTGGATGAGTTAATACATTTTATCAGAATTTTGATTTTTTTTTTACTTACTTAAATCATTTTGCCCATTAGGTATCTTTAAAACTACACAGGAAGATATACGATAGAATTACTGAAAATTGCTATTTAACGAGCAGCTGAATCCATTTATCAACATGCAAATATAAGTGGAACTCCCAACTAGCAAAGGTATATGTTAGATGTGTTGAAAAATAGCAAGACAAAAAAGAGTTGTTTGCAAAGACTTTATAATCTGTGAGTGGGCAAGATACGTAATAGAAGCAATAATCCTAATGCAGGACTCACCATAAGCACCATAACAATAATGTGAACTACATGATATGAATACAACCATATATCATTTTAGGAAATTAGTTAATACATAGAACTAAACCAAGGAACGTATTAGTCTTAGTCCAACATTTAGAAACTACTCTGTGCAGAATATCTTGAAATAACATTATGAATTAAATCAAAACTTAATCTAATTCTTAATATCCACTGAAAGTTTCATGAGGGCATAAAGAGGATTCAAAAAAATGAAAGAAGAAACAACAACAAACCTCACTGTCAAATAAGGCAATTCATATTCTATTATTTTTCATGCTACAAACTTTTTGTTACAATATATTTGAAAGCTGGGTAAAATCATATCTAGTGGCTTAGGGCTCAGAGTCTAGGATATTTAATATGAATATCCCTTTAAGGATTAAAGTTCCCATCTTTTTCAAAGCCCACCTTTCCCCTGACCCCCATACACAGGACCTGGCTTGCAACCCTTTCTCCATCCTCTGATTTCCTAGCACTGAGGGGAAGTCAGCACTTCCTGAATTTTTGCATTTTGACTCATTAAATTGTCTTCCTCATCTTCCGACGCGGTTAGAGTTTCCTCCAGAGAGATGATAATACAGTATCATTTGTGCCTCAGATACTTTAGAAATTTGACAAATGGTTCTGCTTATTGACAATGAGGAGGCTCCTGAAGGGAGATCCAGATACTTCTTTGTAGACAATCAAGAGAAATCAGAATGATGATGTATCAAACAGAAATCTAGTCAAGCCAGTAAGGGGTAAATTTTGTTTTAGATTCTGCTTATTTTAACGTTAACTTAACTTGCAAACATTCCAGCAGTGAGCAAACAAAGCCCGAGAGTCACACAAAGAAGAAGAATATTTTGCTGTCACAAACAGGAGAATATTTGCTTCTGTTTATGTCTACAGGATTTCAATGTCTACTGGTTCTTAGCAGATCCAAAGACAAATCTCACTATCTTTGCTGGTAGGAACCATGGTACCTTTGATTAAGGAAACAAAGAAAGATTACACATTTCCCAAAACATACTGTAAAACTCTCAACCCTGGGTAAGTATTTACCTGCTGATGTGCACACCCTACTCAAACCCTGTCATGGCATTGATGGGGTAATAACTCCCCATAGAACAATCTTACATAAGATGATGACTGTCCCTTGGTGTCAATTAAAAATGCATTTAGAAAGCTGTTTCTCCTGTTTTCTTAATTGCCCTTAATTTATCTTGCCAAAATTAAGCTCCTAGTAAAGAAAAAAGGAATTTTGTATAGGATTTCAACCCACAGTGATGTATTTTCTTTGTGAAATACAGTGTAGAGAACAATGCCTGACAAATTTGAGAAAATGGCTTCATCACATAGTAATGACATAGAACCATGGTTTAACCACCCTTGACTATAGCATCGGCTTCTGTGTTTATTATATGACTACAGGCCCACTTTGTGAGGTGAGTTTAACTTTCTTTATTTAAGTTTATCCTCCTCATAAAGGTCTTAATGGTAGACCTTCCGAAAGGTTTTCAGCTGTTGACTGATTCCCGGTAACAATGGAAGGGTAGATCTTTGTCACCCAAAGTGTCGCCTGCAGACCTCTAGCATTGTCCCCAGCTGTGGGCTTGTTAGAAATGTAGAACTTCAGGTCCCACACCAGGCTTACTGATTTAGAATCTACATGTTTAATGTTTACTTATTTATTTTGAGAATGAGAGAGAGAGAGAGAGAGAATGAGAGAGAGCGAGCTAGCACAAGTGCGAACAGGGGAGGGGCATGGAGAGAAGGGGAGAGGGAGAGAATCCCAAGCAGGCTCCATGCTGTCAGTGCAGAGCCTGACTTGGGACTCCATCTCATGAGCTGCGAGATCATGATCTGAGCAGAAATCAAGAGTCGGACGTGTAACTGACTGAGCCACCCACGCGCTCCTAGAATCTACATTGCTAACAAGATTTCTCCTTAACAAGACTTCCAGCTGATTCATTTGCTCATTACAGTTTGAGAATCATGGGCGTGTACCATCTCTGTTCTCAGTTTTACTGCCTCCTTTCCTTTAGGAATCTGGTATTCATATACATCTCCATCATCTGGGCGACTTGCGGCGAGGATCGCAAAGGAAAGAAGTGGGCAGTGGGCAGCCGCGAAACACTGATGCTGTGGGTACCGGATCAGAAAAAGAATTCAGTAGTTGCAGGCTCACTGCTCCCTTGAACAACCAGATAGAGCATCATTCACTTTCAGGTGGAGAAACGTTTCTTAAATATATGAGTTCCTGCACTCTGATATCTGTGCAGAGGATTACCATATTTCTTTTAAAAACTTCTGATCAGCGTGAAATAGTTTTTATAGTGGGCTACATCAGAGAAATGGCTCCCAAGAGATACCCAGTTCTTAGCTTAGGCAAGTTGCGATTCTATGAAACACAAGCCTTCAAGTTGCTCAGTATTAAAAGATAAGAATCACATGACTGTCTTCTTAATATTCCGTCAGGATGGTCTATATTCAAAGAATGGTCTCAAGACCAACAATTAATATCAAACATGAAATAATTAGTTGTTGCTATCAAAGGGCTCCTGAAGCCACAACCAAAGAGACTCTATTCAGATCCAAGCATTGTTTGAGTTGCGCATTTATTTTTTGTTGGACTAAAATAACCTCATCCAGAGTCCAGGGCGCTGCAGTGAGAGGACAGGAGTACGCTCTGGTTCCCGGTCACTAGGATGATGGAGGGTTGCTTGGGGGGCCTTGGCTCGGAAATGGTGACAAGGGTTCATTACGATAGCAGACTGGTCCCACAACCAGATCTCACACGTTCAAACCCAGAACCTGCCAGCTAGCTCTCCTCCACAGGACCAACTCTCCATTTCTTCACTTCCGTCATGTCCTCTGACGTGCTGGTTTCTGAGGATGTAGGCACGTCCTCTGGGAAGAACAGCGCCTCTATATTAAATGACAATTGGAAACTAAAATAGATTTTAGAAAGCTAAAATGGTTCCCTTTTTCATACTCTTAAAAGTGTGCACAAACCTTTTGGACTGAAAGCATTATCGAACACCTACAAATACAACCTGCCTTTATAATTTATTCTTGTAGGGGAACAAGTGAGAGAAAAATACACATTGGCCCATAATGAATATTTCTGAAAGTACAAGAGCAAACAGTTTTGTTTTCTTCTTAAGTCGTGTTCTTATTTTGAAATTAGTTTCTAGTAAAAATATATGATTCATGTATATTAAATGTACGCAAAATTCTGAATATAAGGAGCTTTGAAAACATACAGGTAGCTCATTCCCAAGAGAAAGTTACACAATTACACTACAGGGAAAGAGCTTACATTAAAATTTAGGAAACGCTGTAGGTGCATCTTAATGATTCTCCGAACCTTCTCAGCCACTGGGTATTTTGTTCCTTCGTTTTAGCAAGAGCTTGCAGAAGGAAGATTCATCTGGTAACACTGTCTTGTATTGAGAAAGAAGACTTGATAGTGTCCTTCTGGATAAAAATTTTTGTTTTGAGAGAATGTAAATGACTAACATCAGGCACTTGACCCAATTTGGTAAAGGAATAGAGACATTTCTTATAAAAAAGAAGAAATTAAATCTTAGGATTGTGTGAGACAATGAGACTTAGCTGAAAATTTTTTTCTTTGCTAAATAATAGTTTCTATGTCTGCTGATATGTCCTTTTTCAAATATTATGAGCTTATCAAATTGCTAATTTGCCATGTATACTGATTTTCATATATGCCTTATTAAGAATTAAGGGCGTCTGGGTGGCTCAGTCTGTTAGGCGTCCGACTTCGACTCAGGTCATGATTTCATGGTTCGTGGGTTCGAGCCCCATGTTGGGCTCCATGCTAACAGCTAGCTCAGAGCCTGGAGCCTACTTCAGATTCTGTGTCTCCCTCTCTGTCTGACCCTCCCCTGCTCACACTCTCTCTCTTTCTCTCAAAAATAAAACATTAAAAAATAAAAAAAATAATCAAATAGCATATGACATTGGAGTGGCAAGAAACTAGATCACTTTGTATGTTTTCAATATCCTTGCCTTATAAAATCTAATAAACTCTAATATTTACCCCCACATAGATGTCTAGACAGATTTTTAAGTTTAAAAGGCACTAGAAAATTAAAAGTGGATTATTTTATAATGTAATATGTTCATTTTATAATATTGTAGAAATAGTATGTTGTGAAAGATTCCTTTGTATTTTGTCCATCTGCTAATAAAAGCAAAGTTAAAAATTATATTTTTAAAGAATATTTATCGGATATTGAAACATAGAACAAAAAATAATGGCTTAGGTTTTTGAAAATAGTTCAGCAAGATCTTTGAATGGCAGAAAGAATTTGTTTCATTTAATATAAGACTACATAATGCCCAATCATAACTGACTTGGCTTCAGCTAATCTGGACTTTAAAACTATCAACAAACTCTTAGCTAATTTGACTGGATTATTATGATTATTTAGCAATTTCAGTAAACACTTATAAACCAGTTGCATCTTCGACAACTGTTGATCTTTCTGTTGAACTGAATGAAAACTGCTTTCAATTTCTAAAGATTTTTTTCTTATGTTGGTAATTCATTCAAATGCCCATGTAACACGGTGCATCTATTCTTTTTTCATGTTTACATATTTATTTACTTGGAGAGAGAGAGTGAGAGAGACAGAAAGGGAGAGGCAGAGAGAGAAGAGAGAGAATCCTAGGCAGCCTCTGCACCGTCAGCACGGAGCCCGACACGGAGCTTGAACTAACCAACAGTGAGATCATGACCTGCTTCAAGGCCAAGAGTTGGATGCTTGGGGCACCTGGGTGGCTCAGTCAGTTAAGCATCCGGCTTTAGCTCAGGTCATGATCTCACGGTCCGTGGGTTCGAGCCCCATGTTGGGCTCTGTGCTGACAGCTAGCTTAGAGCCTGGAGCCTGTCTTCAGATTCTGTATCTCCATCTCTCTGATACTCCTCTGCTCGAATTGTCTCTCCCTGTCTCTCAAAAATACATAAAAAACATGAAAAAAAAGAGTTAGATGCTTAACCAACTGAGCCACCCAGGTGCCCCTACTCCTTTACAGTGCTGTTATACGTGTTGGAGTCGATACGCATTTCAGTGTGTTTATCATTACATGGATAAATACGAACTTGGATACTTAAACAATTTGCTGTGTATAACTTAAAGGTATGCAATATTTCAAAGTATTAATTATTTTCTACAACTTAATAATCGGTGAGAATAACACTATCCCATATTGGAAATATATGTACTAACAATTTTAGAAATTTACATTTTCACTAAAGTACACACAGACTACCCATGATTCAGCAATCTCAGTCCTGGGTATATATGTGAAGGACGAGAAGTCAGATCCAGAAGAGATACGCACTCTTGTGTTCATTGCAGTGTTATTCATTCTAGCCAAGGTATGGGACAACCCGTGTGTCTGTCAGTGGATAAAGGAAGCTGTGACATACACATATTCCACAGAAAGGAGGAAATTCTACTTTGTGACAAAAATGGATGGATCGTGAGGGCATTATGCTAAGTGAAATAAGTCACACAGAGAAAGACAGTGCATGACACCACTTATGTGTGGATTCTAGAAATAGCAAAGAGGATGGTTGTTGGCAGGGGCTGGGGTGAAGGGGGAAGGGGTTGATGTGGGTCAAAGGGGACCCGATTTCAGCTGTAAGAAGAATAAGTTCTGAGGATCCCACGTGCAGTATGGTGACTATAGTTAAGGGTACAGTTTGGGGGCGCCTGGGTGGCTCAGTCGGGTGGGCGTCCGGCTTTGGCTCAGGGCAAGATCTCACAGTTCATGGGTTCAAGCCCCGCGTCGGGCTCTGTGCTGACAGCTCAGAGCCTGGAGCCTGCTTCTGATTCTGTGTCTCCCTCTCTCTCTGCCCCTCCCCTGCTCACACTGTCTCTCTCTGTCTCTCAAAAATAAATAAAAAACATAAAAAATTTAAAGAAAAAGGATACAGTTTGTATACTTGAAAGTGGCAACAAGTAGTTGTTAAGCATTGTCATCACATAAATAACAGAAAAGAGTGAACTCCATTAAGTATGTGTGGTGATGTGTTAATTATCTTGATCTTGGTAATCATTCTATGGCGTATATGTATATCCAATCATCACGATGTACACTTTAAACATATATGGTTATATCTGCCAATTATTCTTAAAAAGTTTAAAAGAAAAAGAAAATTACTTTTTGTTTATTAATGCTTACATGTTTATGTTTAAAAGCGTGTACACAGCATTCACATCCAAGAGTATGAAATATGTAGCAGATTGTGTTTTTCACATGCCTAAAATACAATCATAAATATTATGCATTAACATAAAGAAGCAAGAAAAGACTATAATGCATGCTAATAATGTATTTCATTACAGGATTCTAGGCAAAGAAACCAATTTGAAGCTCCACTAGAGACAACTATTTAGGACAAATGAAAGAAAGGGAATTTTAGTTGTCCTAGCCTTCCCCTCCCACTGTTTTTCAACATCAGAATACTTTTCTTTTAAGCTCTATGTGAGCATCTGTCTACCCCAGGGTGCGCGGGTACTAGATGGTAAAGGGCATGGTGCAATTTCTGAGACTTAATAGATGCTCAGTAAGTGACATTTTGGCATTGTTACTGTGTATGGGGACATCCCTACACTTAACTGGAACAGTTTCTACCGCGGTTCTGGTAGAAATGGTGGCAAGTTCTAGTAACATGAAAATGGAACGGAAGTGATTCCAAAAGACACTGACACTTGAAATCTATATTCTGAAAATCTTTCTAAGTATCACCACCTCTAAGGAGACAACCTAAATATCTCCTGATGGATAGAAGAATCAATCGGGGAATAAGTAATGCTCCATTTCTCTGCCAATCGGCTGCTTTTCACAATGACTAACTTTCTCTTAAAAAAGAACCTCATGTCTAAATGTAAGCCTAACCTGTTTTTTCCCCCATTATATAAGAATGCTTCCTGCTCTGTGTCCATGATTTTGCTCCTTGTTCATGAAAGGTTTCCTGATGGATAGAAATTAAATACATTTGTTGCCACACGGGGAAGAGCTTTGGTTTTATTTCCCCCAAAGGTGATGATAATAATCTGGTTCATGTGTGTTTGCGTTTGCATTAGTCAAAAGAAATTCTTACAGCACGACATTGAAGACAGTTGCTTAATAGAGCTGTTATTTAAAGATTTATAGATGTGTGAGAGGTATTGCTACTTAATTAGCGCCCCCAAACGGGTCTAATTATCAGTCTGTGCTTTACATTTCATCATAGATCGAGAGTCCTTTGTTATTCATTCTTGCACACAAACCAGTTCTCCCGATGATGGAATGACACAGTTGTGCTTATTTTGACAATAAGAAATTATCAAATCGATGCAATACTGAAATGAGGTAACTCCCTGAAAGTAAGAATCAACAATTTCCACTATGCCGGAAAAAAAGAAAAGGGCAGCAAAACATGAAGGCTTTGAACACGTGTCCTGGCAAAGTCCAGCACATCTGAGTTGCGTGTTATCCAAATGTCAAAATTTTGTACTTAATTTTCAGTGCGTATCCTTAGGAGGATAATCGATTTGGACAGTGTTGTATATTTTTAGTGTTTTGCACGTTAACTAGAAAACACTTGGCTCAGAAGTTCTTTACATTGCATTTTTACAACCATACTAAATATTTTGTCTCGTGTAATAACACGCAATTCTGTTTTTACTTTGCCCCTGTCTTCCCACACATCCATTTCGGTTAAACTAATTTGAAATGAATTTAATCTCGGTGCTTAGAGATGAAGCCTTGTCAGTTCTGGATAGCAACAAGAGGCACGTGAGAGACTACGGGAAAAAAAAAAAAAAAGCCTTGAACACCCCCTACCTGAAAAGACTCAGAGCTTAAGGGCGGAACCAGAGCACTGGCTGAAGCCTTCAAGTCAAAGAGGGTTAGGTGTGAAGTCTGGAGACGTCAGAAATACTTTTGCTCCCTTCTTACGAGCAGCATTGGCCAACTTACAGTTTATTTTTGATCAGCCTGCTGTCAAAGGCACACTATGCAAGTCCAAAGACTTAAGTATTTTTTTTAACAATGTTTTCCAAAGTCCGGGCAGAAAGAGACTGCACAGTTAAATACCGGTTAAAGGAGGCACAGACTCCCCAGCTCAGTGGCCTGTGCAAACGTTTTGCGGACCCTGATAACCAATGATCAACGGACTGCAGCGTGCATCATCTCCGCAGAGTGGTTTGGTGGAACACGGAGGATCTGCAAAATCAAGACCAAAATCTGCACAAAAGCTACGTGTTGTCAGAGCGAGGGCGCTGAAGGGTACCGGCAAGATCGCCCACTGTTGTCATATTTTTGCGGAGGACAGACTGCTCTCCTGGGTCAGAGAAGACATCAGCAAGCCTCCTCCCGGCCGCCAGGATCCCGCCCCTCCAGCCCGGCCCGCGGGCCCGCAGCCCGCGGCAGGGAGGCCCCAGCGCCCGTAGGTGGCGCCCCGCGTCCGTGCGTGCGCTGCTCGCCCGCGCTCTGGG
>NC_043713.1:5520564-5522120 GCF_006229205.1 Suricata suricatta
CGGGGCGCAGGGCGGACCCGGAGCGGGCGCGGGCCGGCGCGGGGAGAGGGCAGGGCGGGGCGGCGCGGTTATTGGCCAGGCGCGGGGACCAGGGCTGCGCTCCGAGTCCCCTCCCGCCGGCTCCCGCTCGTCTTCTCTGAGCAGAGCAAGTTGGGGGACCGCGCGGCCCGCCCGTCATGGATGCGCCAGGTAACCGGCCCCGAGCCCGCCCTCGGCGCGCCGCACGGGAACGGCATTCCCGCGCGGGTTTTCCTAAAGGACCTCGGAGAGTGTGCGTTCCGGAGAGGGGATCTCGAAATCGGCTCGTAGTGGGGCCGGGGGAGCGGCCGTTCCCGGGAAGCAACTTCTCCCCGGCGCCGAAGACCGCCGGAGGAGTTGTGCGGAGCCGTGGGCGGTGCGGGGAGACGCGGCTTCGCTTTCCGCGTCTCCGCTGGGCATGGCAGGGACCTGTCTAGTTTGGGGGCGCGGGAGAGGCCGAGGGGGGCAAGTGTCGACGCGCGCGCAAGTTGGCGGGGAGCTGGAGCGCTGTCCCCGGGCGGGAGAGGACGGGCCCGGAGTCCGGGCACAAAAGCCGCGCCGCGAAGCCAAGCCCGGGACGCGGCTCGGTGCAGTCCTCCGGTCCTGCGCCGGCGAGGGCGGTCGGAGGGGCTTCCGGAGCCGAGGACCTCGCCGCTGGCCGTGGGGACCTCGGAAGGACCTCGGAAGTGGGTGTTTGGTTTTGGAGTGCCTCTTCTTTTTCCAGTGTTTCCCTCGTAATCTCATTCACCCGAAGGAGCTTCCTTGGGATTTATTCTTTGGACACAAAATGGATACGATCTTAACTAAGTGAACTGCTTAAGGGGGGAAAAAATCTCAAATCTCCAGGATGGGCAGACAGGGGATGAAAGGGGGAGCAGAGAAAGGGAAGGGTTTCTCGGTGTGGCTTTCAAGAAACTGCCGCTAAAATGAAGGCGATCAACCTTTAGTAGGTTTTTTTCTTTTTTCTTTTCCTTTCCTTCCCCCCCCCCCCCATGTTTTCCTTTGCCTGCATCCTGGCCCCTCTCCGCTTTTGCAGAATGGGCCCAGGGGTGGCGTTGAGGGCGCCTCGGAGGTCACCGGCCGAGTCTCAGGGCCGAGGCCCTGTGAAACCTGGGGCGGCTCACCTGACCGCACCCCCGGCGCGCGCCGCCGGGGAGCCCTCCGGGACTCCCTGCCCAGGACGCCGGGCGGGCCCCGGACCTGTTGTGCCGATCGGGGAGCGGGTAGCTTTGCGCTGGACCGAGAGGGTGGCCTCCGGGGAGGGAGGGGGCTTCCTTCGCGCTGCAGGCACCTGCTCCCCGAGTCCCCTCCCCCCCTTCACCTCCCAGTCTAAGGGTTTGGGTTCTCTGCCCTCACAGGTCCGCTGGCGCCTTTCCTCTGAGGACGACCCTGGCCTTGACCAGCAGAGCGAGGGACCCAGGCCAAAGCAGGCTTCCCCAGGCCCCGCGCAGCCCCGCGCGCCCTCCCGCGCCCCTCCGGCAGCTGCCCGCCTTCGCCCTCCCGCGGCCCCGCCCCACCCCCCCCTGCCCGGATGCCGG
>NC_043713.1:5522220-5577466 GCF_006229205.1 Suricata suricatta
GCCCTGCTGCTGCTGCTGCTGCCGGCCGGCCGCCCGGTGCGGGCGCAGAACGACACGGAGCCCATCGTGCTGGAGGGCAAGTGCCTGGTGGTGTGCGACTCGAGCCCGTCGGCGGACGGCGCGGTCACCTCCTCCCTGGGCATCTCCGTGCGCTCCGGCAGCGCCAAGGTGGCCTTCTCCGCCACGCGGAGCACCAACCACGAGCCGTCCGAGATGAGCAACCGCACCATGACCATCTACTTCGACCAGGTCAGCCAGGCGGCCGCCTCGCCTCTCGCCCGGAGTGCAGGGGGCCTGGGCGCGCGGGCCGGGGACCTCCAGGCTCCCCCTGCCTCTCTGCCCTGCCCTCCTCCTCTCTCCCTGGTCGAGGAGGCCCTCCTTCTCATTTCCCGCTTTCCCACTGGAGCTTTTTTAGAAGCGATGACGGACAGCTCCTTAAGGCCAGGAGATCCGAAATGCAGTCCCCAAAACGCCCATTTTACTTTCCACTGGGGTGAGGGCTGTCATTTGCGATGGATTGTTTTCAGTCACTCAAGGGGCCAACTTGGGGGGGTTGAGTGCATTGGTCACACTTCCAAAATGAGGGTTCCCCACCAGAAAATATGTGCTTAGTGCTTATTTGGGGATAGTTGTGGAAGAGGATGCTTATCTTAAAAAAAATAATAAATAAAACAAATCGGGAAGAATGGAGGGGCCACAGTAGGGATGCTTATATAAGAACAAAACAAAATAGGCTGTGGCTTTAGAAATGGAAGAGATAGGAAATACAATACATATATTGTAATGTACAAATATAATTCAGCACATAAATATTATATATGGTGGGGTTATGTAGATAAAGGAAAAACCAAATAGGGATCAATGACTTCTTATGATGCCCTCGGCCACTTCTCTCTCTCACTTGGTTCAAAGCACCGGGGTCAGTGAATGCTCAGACCTTGGCAATCCCTTCCCTGGGTCATTGGGCTCAGGATGGGGGGCTGTCACCTTCCTCTCGTGCCTTCCCGTCTTGGTTTCCGTTGTTTTTCAGAAAGAAGTTGAACACATGATAGCCGTTCCCAGCCCCTGCTCAGCCCCTTTTTTGCCTATGTGCTTCCCAGGAAAACAGAGTGCTGGGCTCACCGGCCACTCTGAACTGACTTCCCTTCTGTTAACCAAGTCTCATGCCCAAGTAAATCTGAGCACACCTTTGCCTCCTTTTAGGGGAGAGTATTAATTTATTTTAATCCTTGCCAAGGATTCTCTACTTGAGATTTCGAGGGGGGATCGTTCTTTCATCTGTTTTTCAACAGGTTTTTTTTAATGATGTATTTTAATGATGTCCAAATACAGCAGACAATAATGAAATGGGTATTTGCTACCTATTTACATTATTAATACATTCTTCTTCATGGGCTATTAATAGTCATCTCCCAAGGCCCCACAAATAGTTTTCACAGCATTGCTAATCCTTCGGTTCATTTGGTGTGATGTAGGGCAACACAAGCTGTAGGAAGGTTCTGATTTTGTAGACAAGCAAAACCTGACAGGTTCCTCGGGTAGGGGACAAGGAAACCTGCTTCTCTGGACTCCTTGGGCCTTTCGTCAACAGCAGGGCCCTAAATTCACCAGTTTCCTGGATGTGAACCTGATGAAAAAGAGTCGAGGTAGTTGAGTTGGAAGGACCAGCTCCAAGGGCTTGGATGGAGAATGCTTTCTTCTTTTTTAAAGTGATGTAAGGCAGACCAAGAGCACAGGCGTGAAGAGAGGGACAGGCACTGTGAAGCTCAGAGTCTGGAACAATAGAGCCTTGAGTGTCTGTGTGAGCTCTGCAGGTGGGGGTGCCCTGGGCTCTGGTGAAGACGCTGGGCTGGCTCCGGCTTACTTCCCGGATTGCTTGCCCCACTTCTTGGGGGCAACATCCCACATTGCTGGGGGGGGGTGCGCGCCTCCATCTCTGTGAGGAGTCGGAGGAGTAACAGCAGAAGGTGTTCCGCTGAAATTTATTTTCCGAACAGATGACAGGATCCCTGACCCAGGGTTTTGTTGTTGTTGCTGGCTGTTTTAGAAGCCGAGAGCACCGAGCGGGCCATTTGATTGTCTTAATTGAGTTGTGCATTTGTGCGTGAGTAGGAGTGGGGACAGGACCCAGACAGAGTGGCCCGACGCTGCCTTCACCATCTGAAAGGGAACTGGGTCATAATGAGGGGTCCTTCGCTCTTCCAATTCTGCTTGTGACACTGGAACACCCTCACCCCCTGCCCCTGGAATTTGAGGAAAATCCTCTGCAAGGTCATGTGACCCCATAGCCTCCGGTTAATTTTGTCATTTGTCTTGCACGCTCCCTCCTGCAGTGTGAGCTCAGGGTATCCAGCTGCTGTTTGCCTCCCTTCCTTTCTTCCAGCTTTTCTGCATGACATCATAGCTCAGCCAGGGAAGCAAGCACACCGCTCAGAGGAGGGTGCAGGGGAGCAGGTGCAGGGGAGCAGGTGCAGCCCCCTCCACTCAGCACCTGGGAGGGAACACCTATTGTGCGCTGCTGGGGAGGGGGGCCAGGGCCTGGGGCCACATGGAGAGAAGTTCCCACACTCCAGTCTTTCCTGGGCGCGTGGAGTGAAGTTCCAAGCTTGAACTGCAGCAAGTTATCTCCTTGAATTGGCCTTGGTAGTGATTCTCCCATGGCCGGGTCTCCCGTGCCGTAGGGCCCGGCGCTCAATTTCTGCAAAACTAGACTTCATGCCGACACCCCAAGAATCCCACAAATCTGAACAGACTCCGTGTTGTTTGTGTCCCGGTCTCCCTGTCTCCCACTCCTTCCTCTCTGCCTGGCCCCCCAACATGCCACATTGGCGAGCACTGTTTCAATCCATAAGCCAGATACATTTTTAAGCATCTTTGTGAATTGCAATCCATTAGGATTCTATGAAAACCCCTTCCCTGGCGCAGGGCATGTTACCGCCGGCTCCTCCCCGGGGGCCGCCTTGGCACACTGCCCCGGCGCTGGCGCTGGAGTGCAGCTTGGCTGCTCCTGGAGGAGCTGGGCGTCGGTGGGAGGCTTTGCCAGTCTGGGTAAAACAGATGCTGAGGAGGGGCTTGCTATGTTTGTGCTGTGTTCCCTCTTCTCTTTCAGGTATTAGTAAATATTGGCAACCACTTCGACCTTGCCTCCAGTATATTTGTAGCTCCGAGAAAAGGCATTTATAGTTTCAGTTTCCACGTGGTCAAAGTGTACAACAGACAGACCATCCAGGTGGGTAGCTTCGAAGCTCTCTGGACCCTTTCAGCGTTGGACTATCAATGCCCTGTTGCCACTGGTCCTGGCACACCCCGGTGAACTTGCGCCTACCAGGGGGCCGGCTGACGCAGGGCCCACCTTTCAGAGCCTGCCTTGACCTCTGGGCCGGGCCCTTGGCGGGGCTCCACCGGCAAGGGTGGGACATGCAGGGGGTCTTGAGAACAAGTGTGTGCAGGTGGGGTCCTGCACAATCTACTGACCTTTACCTTCTGCTCTGCAGGTCAGTTTGATGCAGAATGGGTACCCAGTGATCTCAGCCTTTGCGGGGGACCAGGACGTCACCAGAGAAGCCGCCAGCAATGGCGTCCTGCTGCTGATGGAGAAAGAGGACAAAGTGCATCTCAAACTGGAGAGGGGCAACCTCATGGGGGGCTGGAAGTACTCCACGTTCTCGGGCTTCTTGGTGTTTCCTCTATAAACACAGAGCCCCCAGAAGGTGGGGAAGTTGCGATCTGGACCCAGGACTCCGCCCTTCCTAACACCCCCGAACTTGCCAGAATAGGACCATTTGTTTCCAACCTCCGTCAGACTGTTGAGGTAGAAGAAAGATTTCCTTCTAAATCTCCAGTATTTTCTTTGAATATTGACCATTCCTCGGGAACCTGGCTTCTAATTAGTTTTAGACGACAAGGTCTTAAGGAGAAATGAAATTATCGATCTGAGCAATTTGTACCTGTGATTGTAAAGTCAATACTGGATTTTATTGTCGGGACCGTGGACTTTTCTTCCTTTTGTTTGTACGTTGTATTGTTGCCCCAGCGAGGAGCACCATTGATCTCCAGGATGGATTGCAGGTTGCGGGCGGGGCTCCGAGCAAGAGCCCCGCAAATCACCACCCTCGGGATAGCCCTTGAAATGTGTTCTTTGTGTGTCTGTTCAGCCTTAAGGAAAAGAATGGCTTCACTTTCATTCTGTATTTTCCCCCGGGGTGGACGGGAGGCCTCGGGTGGGGGAAGGGGACATTGTGAATCTGTCAAGAAGTGCTTTATCCGGAGAAGCAAATTTTGCACGATGAAACTGCGACTTTTGCTTTGTACCGTTTATGTGTGTGGGGTTCTTTTTGTTGGTGGTGTTCTTTTTTCTTCTGGAAAAGCTTTACGTTTCTTTCCACACTCAGCTCTCCCTTCTTACCCTTACTTCTATTTTTCGTACTGGGGTGGGGAAGAGAAACGTATGTTGAATTCTTGAATGAGACCAAACGAAACCAAACAAAACGAAACACCTGTGTATTTTGTTGTGGATGAGACCGCACCAAACCGTAACAGGTGGACACTTTTGCTTATTCTTTCAAAGAGATTCTCTCAGATGCACCTTTAGAACTAACAAGCAGGATTTGTTTTTCTTAACGCTCTGGAATACTTTAAGAACTTGATGTTCCTGGGTGGCCCGAATCCTGTAAGATGAGCATGAGAGCCGTAATAACCAAGCCCCCTAAACCATGCTTCCTTGGCCCAGCGTACCTGGGTCTCCCCAGCAGCCTGTCTTCATCTGTCTGCACCCACCTGCATCAGTACACCTGGATCTGGTGTTTCAAAGCCACAGGACCCCCAGAATCCTCCTCTGCTCCACCGACAAGGAGGAGCACCTGGAGAGAAGGCACCTGGGAGTCACCGCGGTTACAGGTATTGGCAGAGGCCCCCCAGGAGCAGCTTTGCAAAGCCTTCCTGTTTGGGCACCTCATACAACAATAAGGTTAGGCTCCGGCTGGGAGTTGATGGGTGCAGGATTCATATGCCAAGGAAATCTTGCTGATCCCAAAGCAATCCAAGAAGAGACCTCACAGCGGATGTTAATTTGTCCTTTGTGTAACAATGTAACCAAAATATTGATGATAAAAAGTCATAATTTAAGATTCAGAATAAATGAGTTGGATGTCTGGCTTGGTCTTCTCCCCTCCTCCCTTCACATCGTCTCTCCACTCCTCAAATGTCTAGACACACAGGCCAAGAATCAAGGACTCGGGAAGGGGACGCTTACACTGTACCTCTTTACAACACACACCCAGATGCAAAGCCCCACGTCTAGATCTGTGGGTCTAGATGGAGACTGCACACTGAAATATATTTCAGTTTATACATGTGTATTTTTCACACAGGAAGATGTTGGGGGGAGACAGTATGTGAAAAAGACAGCAAATGCTTTATGGACAGGCAATCTGCTATTAGCACATAGAATCCTTGATGTGGTGCAAGTTCCAATCCAATATTTCAATCAGAGGACATGGGTATACAAGAAACCGACATTTCACTACAGCATCAATTGTTTCTAGGGTAGTATGAACGCGGGGAAGCATTGACTTCCATTTTCAAATTAGAAATGCAGCAAGAATTACAGAAATGAAAAAAAAATCTAGTTTGATGAAGGTTCTAAGTTTTTCTGGTCTTGGACAGCATAGTAAGATACTCAATCATCTAATTAATTAGAATGCAAATGTTATTACATTTTCTTAGGAAAAAAATCAAGAAACATCAAGCAAAACTATGTTGGGTATTTTGGATCTGTGATTAGGAGACACACTTCTAAGTATGAGCCTTGTTTATTAGTGCAGATAACATTGACAGTTCGACCCGAGCGGATACTGTACATGTGTGTTTTACTGCCCTTCGTGAATGAATTAGTCCTCTGGTCCCTCATCGTTTAAACCTTCCGTTCCGTGTTCAGTTTCAAACAGGCAGCAAACGTCATCATATCGCCCTTCAGAGATTGAAAAATATATGAGTACTTGTTATTTTTATTGCTTACTACGATGTAATGCGTATATTTGTATTTACAGCTTTACTACCTACAGGTTGTTATTTGGTTATGCTGTCTAATAAATAAGTTATTGAATCGATCAACCTAAAATAAGTATATTTCAGGAGTTTGTTTTATATTAGGAAAAGAGCTTCATCCTGTTTATTCCACTCCTGTCTTTTATTTATTTATTTATTTATTTATTTATTTATTTATTTCTGTTTTGGGTTGGATGTCAAACACTGCACTGGGGAGAAGCCACCACAGCCGTGCTAAAGTCATTTCCCACCCCCTGTTACAGCTCTGTGGGTGGTTTGGCTAAGGGTCTTTGAGGGAGGGGAAGGTCCTGTGGGTGGTCTGCGAAAATATACAGGTCAGAGCAAAATTTGCAATGTGTTTTCCTTTAACTGGGGGCAGGGGGTAGTGACATCTGGGGACATCTGGGAAATACATCGTCCGATGCATGTTCCCTGGCCCTGAGCCTCAGTTTACCCCTCTGAGGTGCGAGTTCAGTTACGCCCACACCTCCTGCCGGTATCACGAGATCACAGGGACACGTTCTGAGACCTGCAAGACACCGTGACTACGAGAGGCATGAGGTGGCCGGGAGGGTGTTTCCGGAAAGTCAGAGTTTTCAATATGCAATTTATTAACAGTCTTTAAAAGGAACATCCGGGGGCACCTGGGTGGCTCGGTCGGTTAAGCCTCTGACTTCGGCTCAGGTCATGATCTCACGTTCCTGGGTTCGAGCCCCATGTTGGGCTCGGTGCTGACAGCTCAGAGCCTGGAGCCTGCTTCCGGTTCTGTGTCTCCTCTCTCTGCCCCTCCCCCTCTCATGCTCTGTGTCTCTCTCTCTCTCTCTGTATAAAAAATAAATAAAACATTAAAAAAAATTTTTTTTAAATAAAAGGAACGTCCGACAGGAGGACACGTTTATGTGAAAGTCGGTTTCCATATTCCCCATGAGCTTATTAAAACAGTAGCACTCTGGAAGTTTAGTTTGATTTTTAAGAAGGATGATAACATGAATATGTCAAAAACTATACATTTTCATATTACCTCAATCCTGAATTTTGTTCTTTGACTGTCCTATGTGGCTCAAGCCCACCTTTCCGTTCCAGTATGCGATATCAACCTTTTTCAAAAATACATAAGTGTAATATTTTTAACATGAGTAAAAACCGAGTTATTGACATTTTGGCATTATAACAAGTGAGTGGGTCTAGCTGATAAATGTTAATCTTACTAAAGTGTAAATGCTCTTAAAACAATACTATTTTTTAACTTAAAATATATTCTAATTTGAAATACAACCCTGATTCAACTCTATGCCCTGAGAACCTGTATTTACCATCTATAATTCCTCCACCCTTTTTACATCCTAAATTTTTTTTATTTATGTGCTCATGTATAATGAAATTATTTACATTTAAAAGTTTGTGATTAATATGACTTCTTAGAGTGAAGGTCACAAACACCTATCAAATACTGGCATAAAAACTCATGGGGTCCTATAGAGATTACATATTCACTTGTTTGGGGAAAAAAATTTTTAAGCTAAGTCTAGTTTTATCAAGCATCAGAAGAGTTAAAAAAAAAGATACATAAAAGCAAACCACAACCTTGGCTGAATCCTTAATTTTATTTGTATTATTCCCATGATATCTCATCAAGGAGATTAGTTTCAAGTCACATACATAGTAACATGTATATTACTTGCCCATAAATACATGAACACATACATCTGATTTTTATCAGTGAATAAAATAAAATGCATAGATTGGTGACATTCTCCTGGAATGTGGAAATAGGTGAGAGGAGACCTTGATGAATCCCTTTCCACAACCAACACAAGAGCGTGGGCCACTCCAGCATCCCTCATGTATAACAAAAGGAGCAAAGACTGTGCTGTCGGTTTGTGTCCCTGTGATTTTGTAATCTTGGAGAAGGAAATGAATATTGCAATAAGATAATGTTGCTGTGAATGAATAGTTAATGCCTATACTTCTACAGCATAGGAAGTATATAATAACCTAATGCACATGAAAGGAAAGGCTTTCCATTACATTTGAGGCGGCGTCGATAACAGATGGAACTCGTAGAAGCAGGTGACTTTGAATTATTCTAAAGGTTTGTCTGTGACTCTGTACAAACACTTGTAAAAAATAGAAAACTAGATTAACCATAAAACTACAGTGAGTTTTTTGCCATTTTACGTTGTTTACATAGGAACCTACTTGTCAATGGGACTCATGCTTTGCTACTAAAATAGGACATTACAAATATATTTAACACGTAAGAGCAAAGCCTATAAATTCTCATAAGACTCTTAAAATTAATTTTCTTTCTTTAAGGAGCACGCACACCAAAGATAGTGGAGAAAGGTAAACTACAATTTCCATTTTGGTTTTATCATTTTACATTCTTTTGTGCTCAGAATCTTTTTTTTTTTAATGAAAACCCTGAAGATGTTAACTGTTAATGGCCACATCCATTAATCAAGTATGTTTATGTATTTGCCTAGCCTTTTAAGACATAATTTTTGTAGGTAGGTTTCACCAAAAGATGTTTTGACTGCCTTTGAAGATTGAGAGCTACAATTCATTCACAGTTAGATATTTTAAACGTCTGTTTGTTACTTAGCTATCCGTGATGTGATTGGTCAGTCCAGTCCTCACCCATCCCTTCAAAAATAAGAGAAGTCTATTTTCAAAATTCTTTTAAACTAGATCCAATGAATATCAAGTTAAAAAAAATGTTGCATGTGTTTGTATAATAATGTTACACCAAAACATGAATTCTAAGTAAATGGGCTTTCTTTCCATTCCCAAACCCAGTAGGGTAACTTGAAATTTGTAAGGGCAAAAGCCATGTGGTTTTACCTCCCACAGATAATGGGAGCTCTGTTTTATCTTCCTAAGTGGATTTTGCTGTGGATTTCCATCACCAGAACCACTTAAATGTCTCCAACATCATAAATCATCATCTCCATCAGCTCGCCCACATACACTCGCCGTGTAGTGTAAATGAGCTCCTTGACAACTTAATTTGGAAAAGAAATCTTCATCCCTCTTCTTAATGCCTACAGCAGGACCCCCCGGGGTTCGGACGCTGCTTTATACCGGAGCTATCCTAACAGAATGGAACCTACTTATGAATGAGTCACTACCAGTCTTGCAACCTAGCTAGCTATGCCTTCACTTTTATTACTGTTTTCTCAAAGTTTTCAGGAGTGCTGATTTCTTTTTTTGGATTTGTTTCAGGTGGCAAAAACAAACACAAAAACAAAAACAAACCCTGCTTGAGATGGAGAATGTGGAGAATGTTGGCAATGCATTTGGGATGTGGAACTCCTGACTATTATGCTTAACTCTGTTTGCTCTTAATTTATTCATCTTCAAGGGCTTCCATAAATATCTTACACTCTCTAAAGTCCAGTAGGTTATAGAGCATCATAGCATCTCCTTGACTTTGTACTACTATGAGCATTTATTGTGACTCTGGGTACTTTGCTATGGAAATGACTTAAGAATAATGTTTTAGATATAACCAAAGTAACCAGAAAAATTGGCAAAGAATCCTTATTACTGAAATTCCTCATTTGCAATGTTTTTTGACATGGATTTTTTTACACTGTTTTGCATGGATCTTAAAGATCCCCATCAGCTTTAAAATAACATTATAATAAATATAAGTATTGAATTAAAATCAATATGTACCTTTGAATTGCTAACATATCTTGGGTTTTTTTTTTTTACAATCATGTAACAATTAAATCACGAGTGGTACACTTTTAGAGAGAAGTCTATTACTGAAAAACAAATATAGGACATGAAAATGTGATACTATCATTTTTTTCATATTCCCAAGCACCATGTTGGTATGCTATAGCATAGTTTTATTCTGGAACTGTAAATTGTCAGTGGAAAAAAGCAGTTATGTCATTTATAAGCAGAAATCCATTCTTTGTGATCACGGTGTAGATGTTTTGTTTTCATTCCTTAACATTTACGTTTGGCTGCTTAGGAGCTGGATAGTGTGTTTAGGAATGATGATAGAAAAATAAAGACACTCGATGTGTGTGCCAAGAGTTTACAGTCCTTGCTAAAAACATAGCCTGGTGGATATCTGGGGTAAACTCGTGGTGAGGGGTAGGCTGTGGCGAGCTTACGAGGAACCTTAGAAATTTGAATGCATGTTTACTAAAGTGAAGAAATGTACATTTTTCACACATGGAGAGGAGGATGCTATTTGGGTGTTGACATTGAATACTGAACATCCATTCATCTTCCAACTCAAAGGTTCCCTGTGACCTCTCCTCCCACACTGAACGTGGTTGAGTATTTGGCAGACATATGGTAGACGAGAGCTCATGAACCAACCTCCAACCTTGAACGTACTAAAGTGGAATGGGGCAGATATGGGGAATTTCCATTGTTTGAACATATGAAGGTTAAGATATAAGAGCCCTTTTTTACAGCTTTATTTCTGTTTGCCATGTGTGGTGAGTTGCTTGAGAAGACAGAAGGCATGCTAGAATTAGTCAGACCCTTAGAAGATGGATCTAAATCAAGATACAAATAAGGCGTGATACGAAGTCCGTCATGAACAGAGCTGGATGGATGACCCTACCTAGCATTTTGGTGCATTTTACAATATTTTAACTCAATGAATATAGGTCGAACTGATCACATAAAAAATAAATGTGAGATCAAATTGCACTCGTAGAAAACATGAATTCTGTATGTTTTATTAGCTAATCACAAATATATGTGTGTTTGTGGGTATGCGAACATTGAATATAAAAGAATGGTTATAATCAAAACTTACCCCCATCAAAGTGCTTTCCAGATGCCTCCTGCTATGCCAGCACTGAAAACCTGCTACCATGGAAGAGGGAGGCCATAGATCAGGTGCCTTGGCTTGGGTACTTGGACTTGCTTCTACTAACTTACCTCAATTCTTTAGTCTGCTTCCTATTTAATTTCTTGTATTCAATCTTGTGAATCTA
Source organism: Suricata suricatta (assembly GCF_006229205.1). Lineage (NCBI taxonomy): Eukaryota > Metazoa > Chordata > Mammalia > Carnivora > Herpestidae > Suricata > Suricata suricatta. The sequence goes on from NC_043713.1 coordinate 5,533,239, forward strand.
CTTCTCTAGAAGATAGAAATTACATCTGGTCTCCCTAACAGACAGAGATTGAGAACTGTTGAGAATAATTAAGCCATCTGGTGCTATAAACCCAACAGAAAGCTATGATCAGTGGATCGCGGTCTAATCTAGTCTTCATCCATTGCATCTGAATTACCTTGGCACAAAGGAGTGACAAGGGGCTGGATGTTCAGTGAAGATTGTCACATCTCCCCAATCGTTTAGCAGGCAAAAGACGTGCACGCATCAGACTGTGATAATTAGGGAAGACGTACTCTCCCCTAGGGCCTATTACTTTTGATACTTAATTTTTCCTTTTTTTTTTAATGTCTCAACAATGACTGTCATGTGATATTGACTAACCATTCTTACCAATTCCTGACCATGTTTATTAAAAGAAATTCTTTACTAAAATAATTTTTTTATCTTAATGAAAAATTGAAATGAACATAAATTTACTTTGTGCTGTTTTTTGTTTCCAGAATTGTTGAAACATTTGTTTCAGGAAAAACTCTCCAATAGATGGTGCTGCTGCTGTGATTTAAACCACTGAATAATTAGTATGCAAAACAACTCAGGGAGAGAGGCCTCTGGGGATTCCCTTACATCAAGTTACAGAAAGACGAAAAGGTGGCTTCAGTTTTGCTAAACGCAAATTGACATAATTGCATAATTTGAAAACTGGAAAGATTTTTTTGATCTTTTGAGGTCAAGAAATTACTTTTTATCTCCATTGTTCATATCACAAGTATTTTTGAAACATAACCACCAACAAAATTGAGTGTTGCCAAAAAGTGTACCGAATGGCCTTCCAAGTTTCTACACCACCCATAATGCTTCAAGGATCTGTCAGTTAAAGCCCTAATGTGAATAGTATAGTAGAAATGAAAAACAGAGTGCTTCCTTCATATTTATGGAGGAAAATTGCAAATGCAGGAATCACACCGGCAGATGCTGCAGTCCCTGCTGTTACAGAGAAGCCATAATGCATCAGCCCTTTACACATGCCATGCACGCTGTCCAGCGCTTTGCGGTCACCTTTCCATTTAATCATTATGACAATGGTACAAAGTAGGGACTATCATTATTACCATTTTACAGATGATGGAGGATGCAGTTTGAAGCAATTCAATGACGTGGTCAAGATCTCATAGCAAATGAGTCACAGAGGTGGGAAATCTGACTACGGCTTTCTAACTTCAGAACCTGTTCCCTCCTCTATTGTATTTCACCGTATTTCAGAAGGGGAGCTAAAGTAAGAAAAAAGATGTTCTGGAAGAAGATCTCTGTGTATATGATGATTAATCCAAACTGCTTGCATCCTAGTCGTTTCAGTAAAACTCATTGTTTAAAGAAGAGGACAACTTAGCTTTATATTCTGCAAACCTAAAAACTGTTTGGTTTTCACTCTTAGGTGGAATTTAAGAAATAAAAGGGATGAACACCTGGGAAGGGAGGAATAGAAGAAGGGAAACTAACCACAAGAGACCCTTAAGGATAGAGAACAAACTGAGGGATGCTGGAGGGAGGTGGGGGGGGGGGTTGATGGGTGATAGGTACATGTGTAGGCACCTGCACCAAACTCTACTCCTGAAACCAATACTGCACCGTGTAGTAACTAATATTCAAACTAAACCACCATGACAACAAACTGCTTGATTGTAATCATAAGAGAAAACCTACAACAGCTGCTGTGAATTTACTGACCCTGTTGTATCAGAAACATCACAGTTTGGGTCCTCAGTATTTTCATGCAGAAATTGATACTGGAAATAGTTCTTTCCCTTTAGTTTTTCACCGAAACTTTTGTGAAGATGGAACTGGAATACACAAACATAAAAATATAAATAGCTCATTTTCTCAAAAATATTGTATATTTTATAAAGGACATAGGTCCTTCTGTAGATTTCTAGAGTAAACTCTGAGAAATCAAGGACCCAAAGTAAATAAGCTAGGTTTGAATTGAGCATCTTGCCCTAAAGCTGTTCATGAAGTTTTAAGCTTGACCTCTGGCTAGAGAACTCTCTAAGAACTGGAGTCAGAGGGGCGCCTGGGTGGCTCAGTCGGTTAAGCCTCTGGCTTCGGCTCAGGTCAGATCTCACGTTCGTGGGTTCGAGCCCCACATCAGGCTCTGTGCTGACGGCTAGCTCAGAGTCTGGAGCCTGCTTCTGGTTCTGTGTCTCCTTCTCTCTCTGCCCCTCCCCCTCTCATGCTCTGTCTCTCTCTGTATCAAAAATAAATAAAACATTAAAAAATAAAATAAAATAAAAAAGAACTGGAGTCAGAGAGTTTTTAAGAGATTAGATCTCTTGCCCTGAAAGCATAATTAGCCTTAAAATTAGTTTTTAAAATTAAAACTAATTGAACAAAATTAAAGTCAATTTTAAAATTAACAAATGTCATTTGGTTGGACTATGTGTTTTTACTGTATTCTGATCAGAGGAAAATACATTTAAGGAGTCAGCTAGCAAAAAGGCAACACAAAATATGTCACCCAATGTGTTTCTGAGAACTTTATTTTATTGTTTGGTACCTCTCATTTTATCTTTTATACATTTATATATAAATATAAGATATTTATATAAAATACCTATTTACATATATCTTTTTATATAATATAAACTATTAGAAGTGCCACATTTCTATTCAGAAAAGTAAGGCAAAATGTATGTTTAACAATTTTGTATTTGTTGACAGTAGAGGCTTGGTCTTGGTGAATGATGAAGTGGTATGTGGAAGAGGTAAATACTTACTGTGTAAATAGTATTTTTCTGGGTTATTTTCTGGGCTCTCCCACCGGATAGAAAACCTCAGACAGATCCTCCATTTTTTTTCATGTGTATTTATTTTTGAAAGACAGAAATACAGAGTGGTAGCGGGGGAAGGACAGAGAGAGGGAGACACAGAATCCAAAGACAGGCTCCAGGTTCTGAGCTAGCTGTCAGCACAGAGCCCGATGCGGGGCTCGAACCCATGAACTGCTAGATCATGACCTGAGCAGAAGTTGGATGCTCAACTGACTGAGTCATCCAGGCACCCCAGACACTCTATTTCTTGATACAGCTGAAAATAAGGTAGATTAACTAGAAGTATAACAATTACATACAGGGATGTTTTACTTTCCAGAGCGATAAGGTCTTAAAAAATAAAATCGCAAATGAACATAAAATAACCATAGACTTGATAATGTAAAGTTTCTAAATCAAAGATGTTGCTAATTTTTGATGGATGACTTGAGATGGGTTTGTGCCAATTAACTATTATTGAGTTCAGCTTGCTGGGCTACAAGACAGTTAACGTTACTTCCTAATGGTCCCCTCTGAAGAACGTGCAGCTGGGGTTTACCGATGGTATTTTGGCACCACAGAGCTGATCCTGCCAACCCTGGTGGTTATTCCTTTAGTCAGAAAACCAGGGAAGAATTCCTCTAATGTGATGCGACTCACCAGGCTTCAGCCCAGAAGCTGATGAGCCAACACTGTGCCTTCCTGCCCTCTGCGCTCCTTTGTGGTTTGAGAAAGTGCATCCCCTTCAGTGCACCAGCTTTTACACCAAGAGCATACATTTGCGAATTAAAATCACTCCTGTTTATTAAACAGAAACATCAGGGCATATGGATACTGCTGTTGATGATATGGAGATTTAAATGCATACGTGAATAAGGTAGATGGATAGAGAGATGATAGATAGATACATAGATACCTAGATGATAGATAGGGTAAGTGATAAATGATAGGTGATAGATGATAGATAGATAGATAGATAAATAGGAAGATGATAGAGATCAAGCATGGCAGTAAACAAATAAACAAAAACCCCACATATTTAACTTTCTTTAGGTTTTTGCTTTTGTGATACTTGGCTGACAGGCCAAGTATCTGTGCTACCACAGAGCTAACCAAACAATTACTCTAGATGACATCTAGCTTTGTTTAATGTTGTCACGTGTCTGCCTGAAAATGATTTCCAAGGTCTTTTTGGAACCTTACAACCTTAGAGTTAAGTAGTAGGTAACAGCTAATAATTTCTAAGTAAGAGAGTCTACTGAAACATTAATTATTAAGACTACACTTAAGTTCTTAGAGTTTGGGTTTCTTATTTTTATATGGGATAGAGAAGCTAAATATATTTGAGTCTGTTAATAAACATGTTCTTTTTGTCACAGTGAAAAAATATATTCTAAGGAAGACTATACCTATAAAAATTGTGACATATGTTTTCATAAAATTTGGCAGTCTGCTGCAATTCACAACTGTTTATTTCCTAGTTTTCTCTGTGAGAAAGTAAAGGTTACTAATGGCTAAATGCTACAATCAATATGTGACAACAAAACTACTAGTGATAATCTGGGTGAAGGGAAACATTGTGTGTAAAGTATGCACAGTATAGAGGGTGTGTTTTTGTTTTGGGAAAAGAGTAATTTTGTTCTAAAGTAGAAGGTGAAAGTAAAGGACGAAAACAAATGTGTAAGAAAGTATAGGACGGGGGCACCTGGGTGGCTCAGTCGGTTGAGCACCTGACTCTATTTCATCTCAGGGTTCTGGGATTGAGCCCCATATCAGGCTCCATGCTGAGAGCATGAAGCCTTGGTGGGACTCTCTCTCTCTCTCTCTCTCTCTCTCTCTCTCTCTCTCTCTCTCTCTCTCTTCCTTTGCCCCTCCCCCAATCTCTTTCTTTCTCTCTTAAAAAAAAAAAAACTAAAAAATAAGAATATTTTTTAAAAATAGGGAAAAAAATCTTACAGGCAGTTTGGGAAAAAGGAATCTTGAAAATGGAATCTTATCTTGTCTGATCAAACCTCCATAAGATTAGGTGGTTTTATAGATAAGCTTTTTTTTTTTTTAAGAGTTTTATTCTTAATAGTACACAAAGCAAAACTAGAATTTGGCATTTTTTCTGTTAAAACAACAAGGCATTCTTTGATTATTGGTCTTCTCTCCAGGAGCGATTGCAAAAGTTTAGATTTTTCTTATTGTTTATTTATTTGTTTGTTTCTTACCTTTGTAAGTAATCTACCTAGGAAACAAATATTCTTGTCTTACAAGAACAACTTCCTACTCTTTGTATTGACTTTATTGCATTCTTCAATATTTAAGAAAACTGAATATTCTCACAGTTTTACCAAATAAAGATTTTTTTTTGCTATATTTGCTTTTGTATTATTTTATTGTTACTTTGGTTAAATAGGTAACTGACTATATTTTTAGACCCAGGATGTTAATTTATTCAAGACTTCAAACCTTTTGACATTTTTGATATTTTGCCTTCCCAAGTCAAATTCTAAACTGTGAAATCTTTTGTAATCTCAAACTGACTTTGAGATTTCTCAGAATGCCCCTGGAAAATCTCAAAGGACTTGTCTTTTCATCTTGCAAACAGAGTAATTAAATTCACTTGATATGTTCAGTTGCATGAAAATTATTTTCAAATAGGAAGAGGTTGTATATGGATGGGTGAAAGTAAATAATATAAATATTTCAGAAATCTTATGAAGTTCTTAGAAGTTTGCCCATGGCCCCCCTCTCCATAATGTGTCCTGGTATAATGTTATCAGTCCTACTTCGGGTTATTATTTAAACATGTCATGTGCCACAGAAATAACCAAATTTCCAACAAGTCATGAAGCAACAGATGTTGGGGAGGATGTGGAGAAAGGGGATCCAACACTGTTGCATGGCTGGTGGGAATGCAAACTGGTGCAACCACTCTGAGAAACAGTGTGGAGTGTCCTCAAAAAATTAAAAATAGAACCCTATGACTCAGCAATAGCACTACTAGGGATTTATCCAAAGGGTACAGGAATGCTGCTTCGTAGGGGTACATGTACCCCAATGTTTACAGCAGTGCTATCAACAAGAGCCAAATTATGAAGAACCCAAATGTCCATCAACTGATGAATGGAGAAAGAAGATGTAGTTTTTGTATACAGAATAGTATCCGGCAATGAAAACAAATCGTGCAAATCGTGCCATTTGCAACAACATGGGCAGAACTATAGGGTGTTACGCTAACTGAAATAAGTCAGTCAGAGAAATACAGATATCATGTTTTCACTGATATGTGGAATTTGAGAAACTTAACAGAAGACCATAAGGGAAGGGGAAAATATAGTTACAAAAAGAGAAGGATCAAACCACAAGAGACTCTTCAATACAGAGAATAAACTGAGGGTTGATGGGGGAGGTGTGGGGGATGGGGAAAATGGGGGATGGGCATTGAGGAGGGCACTTGTTGGGATCAGCACTGGGTGTGGCATGTAAGCAATGAATCATAAGAATCTAATCCAGAAGCCAAGAGCACACGGTATACATTGTATGTTGGCCAACTTGACAATAAATTATACGTATAAAAAATTAAACATTAAATTAAATAAAAAATAAAAGCACAAAGAATCATCCAATTTCTTTGTCAAATGAATTCTCACCAGATCTTTAGCCACAGTCATTTAAAGCCCTTTGACATCCACAGATAGGTCTGCAGACCAGAATGCTTCGTCTTTAATAAAAAAGGGCTGTCTCAGGACCCATAGAAAAATGATGACAGGTACCCCGGGACACAAGCTTCAGTGTATTTCAGACCATACCACTGGACTGAGTGAAGATTGTCAGTACTCTGGCGGAGAGGCTGACAAGTTCCTAAAATTTGTAACCCAAGATCAAGCAGAGCAAGACCTAATTACATTGAGCTGCTTTAACTGATGAAGAATGATAATTTTTTTTACACCCTTTGTGTGGAACAGGGTTTGTTCTTTCATGCTCTGCTTTCGGGATATGAGGAACCCTTTTGCTTTTCTCTTAAGCGATCTATAGTAACAATTTAGTAGATTATACTTTTGTAAAGAGAAATGAGTCATTTATCTTTTCCTCCCTGCTTGATCCCTCCAGGATTTGCAAACTCTTGCTGAATGTTCTAATTTTCATAGCAATATAATTATTTGCAGAATTTCAATAGGAATCCGGTCTCTTTACAACAGGACATAATTAGAAAACAAAAGCTTATATAATGAAGACTCTGACTGGCCTGTCTGTCATATTTGAGAATGATGTGCCTGGAATCAGATATGACTAGAAAGTTTAATGGAACTAAGATTGACTTTATGGAGCAAATGATTGCAAAGCCCTTTTGGGAAAAAAACAGCCTGGCACCTGACTTGTGGGATTCCTAACCTTACAGTGAGGAAGGACATTTCCTTCCTGGCGGGCCCAGGAACATGAGGGTATCTGGGGGACCTCAAGAAGAGAGGAATTCACCCAGATCTGTAGATACTGGAGGTACTGATGGTGAATTCTTGGCTTGTTGTTCTAGCTAAGAGAGGCTTCCAAAGAGAAGCGAGCCTTCATGAAAAGTTCCAGCAAAGCAAACTTAAAAAGTCCCGGGTGGTCAATTACCCTTCTTGTAGCATGTTTGCAAATATCAGGCCCAATATAGTGATATTTCAGACTCACATGTGTAAACTCCAGTAATTTTTGATCAAAAACAGAGGAGTAACATGATCCACAGTTCTGTTGTAACCTGAGAACTTAAAACAGGCCTGTAGATCATGTTACCTTTTTCCCTCACAATGCAGTCATCTTACTTGAGTGAGTTCCATTGATCTAACCAGACAAAATTATATTGGATAATTCTATATTCTTGATTATGCTAATTTTCTTATTCTAGTCACCATCACTAATTCTCTGTTAATGCTCTTTTTTTGACTGGGATTTTTTTACCTAGAAAGACTCATTGGGCTGTTGTTTAATTTTGTAAACGGAATGACTTTCAGTGTTATATGAGGAGTGTCAAGATGACTTTGGCTGAATGTGTCTGCAACAGTCTTGAATACATATTCCCATATGCACAAGATTTAGCAAAGAGTTAAAGCCTGGGTAAAATCGAGTTTTTGAATGTCCATATTCTTGTTTGATATTTTCTCTCCCTACTGTCCAAATATTACACTTAATGCAAAGGCTTGAGTAATGATTTGGTAGTATTAATTTTGTAGTCATTGCTATGCTTCAATAAATTTATTTTCATTAAAAACTTATTAAAAGGTTTTAAAACTTTTTAATATTGTGTGAACTATGGAACATTGCTGTCTTTTATATTAAAGTAATTAAAGAAAAAAAAAAAAAAACTAGAGGAGACCGCAGAGGGCGGAGACTGGACCTGGTGAGGGATCCAGGTAGAATTCGGATGTGAGTGACTAGCAATATACTAGGACGTGGGATGGGATTAGGGAAATCAGGGATGCGGCATGATTTGTATCTTGGTAAAATCTATTCTTCGTAGTGAAAATCTGTTACACTTCAGATGTTGTTAAGCTCTGATTTGAAACAGAGCCATCTCTAATAGGTAGCAAATCTGTTTACAGTGTGACTTTCAGGGAGTGGGGGATGAAATGCTTTATCTCTGCTCTCCTCCATGAGGTATTGTAAATGAACAAATTTTACCTGTCAAGACTGGTTCACTTTGAATTAATATGTATGGTTAGTGGGTTTTGTTATTTCGCATCTAACTAAACAGGAGTTTAGGTCCAAAATACAGAACCGTATCTACCACAATGACAATTTAATATTCTGTGTCAAATCAAATTTAATATTTGATCCACTGACTCATGGTGCTGATTGTGATTCCCAGTCCTGGCACTAGGGAACTGTGAAATATCAGGAGCTAGATTTCCAGAAAACTCCTGGTAACATATCTGGGAAGATATGAACAATACAGTTTACCTACAGTATTAAAATGCTTCTAAAAACTTAATTGTAGTAATCATGCCTCTAGTTTTTCTTCATATTGGTTCAGTTCTGAAACCACTTCAGACTCTACCTAAAACATGCTAATGTAAAAACAAAGCATTAACTATTAGCAGGATTGTTTCATTGGCCTCTGTATCATAACTCTGTCCCTCAGAGGCTAATCAATATCACTAACGTAAATGACTAGCATTTACTCAAAGCTTACTGGGTACTAGGTGCCCTTCTAAGTTTTTCACTAGGATTGTATCTTGTCATGACCCGGTTCTATCACTTTCTCTTGTCTATTTCAGGGAAAACTGAAGTATGAGGGTTAGTCAACTTGTTCGCTAAGGTATGTATGCTGGCCATCCTAGGCAAGGTCTAGCCCAAACTGACTGGCTCAGGACTCACATGATTATGGATTATGGCATCCTACCGTGTTGGGAGCTGGCCTCAGACAAATTGAGTAAGGGCTGAAATCTCCTTTCTCGAATTGATTGCTGTGGCCAGATGCCTATCTTGCAAAAGTTTTCCTTTTCACTCCATAAATCAATTATTCATCACATTTGTAAGTTAAATATATCTGAGGTTAAAACTTATTTATGAATTTAATATTTTTGGCCACGTATAAAATGCCAAATTAAATCCCAACCCTGAAGTGCTTGACTTGATGTCTTAATATATTTGCCAGTCAGACTCAAAGGGTTCATTTATTTATGCATTAGGGTTAGTGCTGGAGTGAGATGATGACGTTTACAGTCACGACGTGTGGGGCATGAGGTCTGGGGGGATTTTGCCAAGCATATCTCCAGCCACTACTCCGCACAGTGTGTGCTGGGACACTGAGAGGCATCGGACTCCTGGAACAGAGTCACACTGGGGGAACAAGCATCCTATCCGGACGGGAGCTTTCGTAGGGAGGTGATGTTTACCTCCCAGGAAGGTTGAGAGAAGTAGGTAAGATTTAATCTGCACAGCCTCCCTGAGGAGGAGAGCTGGGGCAGACATGGAAGGTAGAGGAAAAGCTCAGGAGACATGAAGAAGAATTTGGAACGTAGCTTAAAGGTAAATTCTTTACAGTTTTAAGAATGAAAGCTTTTTAATGTTTATTTATCTTGAGAAAGAGAGAGAGAACCTCAAGCAGGCTCCTTGCTGTCAGCACAGAGACCAATGCGGGGCTCAATCTCATGGTTCGGTTTATGAAATCCTGACCTGAGTTGAAATGAAAAGCTGAACGTTCAACCGATTGAGCCACATGGTGCCCCAAGAATTAAAGTGCTAAGATCAAATGTAAATAGTTCTGACGAGGCTGTTACAACATGAATATAAGAACATGTAGTTTGGAGAAACTGAATTATGTGGTTGACATTTAACGTTCTGCTCTCACACCTTCCTCCATTGTCCCTTGTAAAAATGCATGTAGTGCTGTCCTGGCTAAACACTGATTAGTTGTGAAGTCATAAAAGACATGCCCGGGAACCACTCATTTGGTCCCAGCCTGTCGTAATGTATCACCTGCAGCTACGTCAGTTTTTTTTAAGTCTTTTAAATTTGTTTTAATGTTTTATTTATTTTTGAGACAGAGAGAGACAGAGCATGAGCAGGAAGGGGGAGAGAGAGAGGGAGACACAGAATCAGAAGCAGATTCCAGGCTCCAAGCTGTCAGCACAGAGCCTGACGCGGGTCTCGAACCCACGGACTTGAGATCATGACCTGAGCCGAAGTCGGAGGCTTAAACGAGCCCCCCAGGCGCCCCATATGTCCGTTTTAAAGAAAAAATAGCAACATTATGGAAAAGGCAACTTGAGTCTGATTTCTAAGATAATTCGGAGGCCAATGGGTAAGTCATGTTGTATCTAATACATGGGTTAAATTTTGGTGGTTATATTTTGGTTTCTGTGCTTGATTATTCATTCATTTCTTTAAAACTTGCAGAATATTTAAATATTTTTCATTTTTTAGTAAAACATAATGTACATAGAGGCAAACCCACCTTTTTAAGTTACGGTTCTGAGAATTCTGGTATGGTTATGGTATCTAGCCATAACGTATTAGGGCACAGAAGAATGTCATTACTCCTGATGGCTCCAACCTGCCTGGTATAGTCAGCCTTCCCCTCCATGCCCCGTTCTAGAACCCACTGATCTATGCAGCTTTAGAGTCTTGCCATGAGCACTGGGGGTTATATGGATGATGAATCACGAAATTCTACTCCTGAAACCATTACTACACTTTATGTTACTTAACTTGAATTTAAATAAAATGAAATACATTTTTGCATTTATAAATGCTCACTTCTTCTAACTGCTAAGCAGTACTCTATTTTTTAGTAATTACTAAAAGAGCCACTTATAAGCATCCAAGGTCAGGTTTTATTCAAACCCAGGGTTTCTTTACATTTGGATAAGAACCTGTGACTCTTATGGCCCATGATTTTGGAATCGTATTTAAGAAATCTTTGCTTTATCCAAGGTTACAACATTTTACCCTTTCAATACTTCTTGGTAGTTTATGTTTTTCATTTAGGAGTAAGTTTTGTGCTCTAGAGAACTAGACCATATTGGCTCCCAAGAGCCAATTGTTAAAGCCATAAGCTTTTGTGAATTTTCTGATGATAGTAGTAACTGAAGGTAAGCCACGTCCATGTTACTGGTACTCTGAAAATCAACAGATGCAAAAATGTAAAGCTTTCTTCCCCCCCCAAATGGTTGCTACACATTTACAAACACATGTTAAATTAATTTTTGAACAAGGTATACATATATATGGCTGTTTATTTTGCTGCATATCTATAAGTTCCCAGAGCATCTGTTGAAAAGACTGTTTTCTCCATTGAATGTCTTTGTTACTCTGTTGAAAATCAATTGACTATGTAGGTGTGAGACCCCTTCTAGAATCTCTTCTGCACCATTCATCTGCCTGTCTAAAATGTCTGGATGACTACAGCTTTATGCCAGGGCCAGAAATAAAGAAGTGTGAATCATTACAATTTTTTTCTGTCTTCCTTTTCAAAATTGTTTGGCTATTTTAATTCCATTTTTCCTTTCAAATTTAGTTTTAGCTTCATGGACTTTAAAACTCTGCATGCATCTTAAAGATTCTTTTGGCTTCTTGGAGGATTAATTACTATTTTGTCATGATGTGATGTCTATCTTTACCTCAGGCAGTGGCCCTTGTTGAGAAGACAAGTTTGACATTAAGATAGCTACTCTGGCTTTATTTTGATTAGTGTTGAAATATATTTCCTAACCTTTAACCCATCTATGCCTTTACCTGTAGTGCATTATTTTGCAGACAGTCTACAGCTGAGATGTGTTCCTTCCCCTCCCCACCAAATTCACAATTTGTGTCTGAATTGGTGATTTTTGACCTTTCACATTAATGGTATTATTAATATAGTTGAGTTAAGATCTATCATCTTGCTAACTATACATCTTTCTTTTATTTATTTGTTTATTTTTTCAACTATTTCTTCCTTTGTCTTGGATTATTTTTTATGATTGATTTTATTTCTACTCTTAGGTTTTTGATATAGCTTTTAGTGATTTCCCTGTGATTTAAAATATGCACTTTTGTTAATCAAATTACCTTCAAATAATTTACATGCAGTATAAGGAGCTTGCAACAGTATACCTTTACTTCCTCCCTGCCAGTTTTTGTTTTGAGATTGGTGTCATATATTTTACTTTCACATACATTACAAACACAAAATATGTTACTGTTTTTGCTTTAGACGTGAAGTCATCCTTTAGAGTAATCAATAATACGAAAGGATACCTTTTAAAATGGCTTTAACTTATTTCATTTCTGGCACTCCTCATTTGTGTGTCTAGATCCATGTTTCCATCTGGTTTTCTATTTCCTCTGCATTCAAATCTTTCTTTATAATGCCTCGTAGTGCGGGTCTTTGGCAATAAATCCTCCTCGTGTGTCTTAGTCACAGAGCCTTTATTTTATTTCTTCCTTCACTGGCTATAGAATCTGGGTTGTTGGGCTTTTATATTTTCCCAGCACTTCGAACATGTCTCTTCATTGTCTTCCCATTTACCTGGGCTCATGATGAGAAGTCTGTACTTACTTACCTGCGTTTCTGTGTCTGCCATATTTATTTGTCTTCATTTCCCAGTAAGATTTTCTCTTGGCTTTGGTTTTTAGCAGTTTGGCTTGAATAAATTCAAATGCACATTTTATTAAAGTTTATTTATTTATTTTGAAAGAGTGGTCACACTGGAGATGGGGAGAGAAAGAATCCCAAGCAAGCTCCGTGCTGTCAGTGTGGAGCCCTATGCAGGGCTAGAGCCCATGAACCATGGGATCATGACCTGAGCCAGTAGCAAGAGTCAGATGCTTAACCCACTGAGTCACCCAGGTGCCCCTAAGTGTGCCTTTTATTTTTCTTATTTGATGTTTTCTGAGCTATTTGAATCTGTGCTTTTGTATCTATGATTAATTTTGGAAAATATTTGGGAATTGTTTCTTCAAATATTTGTCACCATCCCTCTCTCTCTCTCTCTCTCTCTCTCTCTCCAATTTCATGTATTCTAATAATATTTGGTGTTTTCCTACATATGTGTGCAAGTGTACATGTGTAATCACTTTTTTTATGTCTTAATTTTGGATAATGTTTTCAATCTGTTTTTAGATTCTTCGTTCTTTTATTGGCTAAGTTGAGCCTGAGCAGCCTATAAAAAATTTTTTTAGTATTTTTTTATTTCTAGAAATTTCATTTTTTTCCCTCATAGTTTCTGTCTTTCTGATGAAATTGCCCTTATGCTCTTTCATGGTGTCCATGGTTTCCATTAAAGCTTTTTACATATTAACTATAGATTTTTAAATTATTTTTTGATAATTCTGATATCTGTGTCTTGACTGACCCCAATTGTGTTGATGATTTTGTCTGTTGACATAGGTTTTCTTTTCTTTTCCTTGTGTTTTTGTTTTGTTTTGTTTTTGTGCCTCATACGTTTTTTTGTTGAGAGATATCTCTTTTTTAAGAGATATTTGTTAAGCCTGGAAGTTGGCAGGCCTTTCTTCTGTTAGGCCTTTATTGTATTGTATGGAATCAGCCTTATCAGGGGTTGAGCTGAATTTATTGTTGCTATAGTTACTCTAAATATACTACATGCTTCAAATTCTTCCAACATTAACTGGTATTTAGAGGAAGTTATTTTGTCAGAAGATTTTTTTCAATATTGGCTTTGCTTTTAGCTTTGAATCTCCCCTTTCTTGCTGTGCCTTGGAGAGGGGCTCTCTGCACAGACCTCTGAATTGTCTTCAGGAATAAAATGCTTTAACTTGTTACTTGCAGCTCATTGACGTGGTGACAAGGAATTGGGGAGAATATGTCTTGATGTTCTGATCAGGCTTCAGTTTTCAGCAGCCACTGTGTGCCTGGGTCCCATGGGTAGTATGTGGAGTCTCTATTCATTCTTCCCCTCCCAGAGCTCAGGAACGTTAGGTAATGTTATAATGTTGGACTAGAGGCCAGAGTTTCTAGGAATAAAAAGAAAACCCCACTATTTTCTGCTGAGCAGCCTTTGAAGGATTACCACCAGGAAAAGGGAAATCATTATGGAGCGTTCTTGAGAAGAAACAGTAAAGAGGAGGTCTGTCAAGCAGGTTTTGGAGGAAAGGAAGAGAAAATTTATTCTGGAGACACTGCTAGGGAAAGAATAGGAAGAAAATACCTGGAAAACAGGTAAACTACTCAGTGTGAGGTGGATGTGACTCTGTGCACAATGGCAAGAAGACAAAAGTAACCATATGAGATGCTTGTCTTTTAAATGCTTGACCAGGGACAAGGTAAATAATTTCTAAAATATTCAGTGTTAGTGATTCTATAGCTTGGACTTGTGTTAATACCATGCTTTCTGGATCTTCATTGTGATTACTAATTTATCATTTTGGAAGAAGTCTTCAGACTCACGATGTGGCACCGAGGACTGTCATCCTCATGGTTTGAGACGGTGGCTTGTCATATAAGTGAGCCAAAGATGACCTTTGTATTTTGGTTTCCAGGCAATTTTGGGAACTTCACAGCAGGCTGACACCCATTAGGTCATATCCCCACAGGCTCCAAGTTCAAAAGTTTACACATTCAATTGTTTTCGACCAGTCCAAAAAAGTAGATGCTTTGGCATTTTAATGTCATTTGCACAACCTGTGAAACGACACTCAGCATCTAGTGATGACTGATTGATTAATCTTGTGATTATGAGACGGAGCGGTTGTTGTTCAGAGTCTGTGGCTGTAGACCCCCACCCCCACCACACTGCAGAGCAATACTGCTTGGACTCCAGCTTCTCTTTGATTTTCTCTCCGGAAAGTTCCCTTGCCCCTCCCACTCTGACTGGCGAACCACTTGCCATAGGTTTTTGCCCAGTCCCATGCCTCGAGGCACCACCTCCCTCCTGCAACTCTGCTGAAGTAGGACCTAGCAAAATGGGTCACTGCCTGTCATGATCTTATCTTGTCCCTCAATCAGCACCCAGAGCCCTCAATGACTCTCCTACAGTGGCCCCATTCCATTCCTCACTGAAAGGATCAACTCTCTCTGCTTGTTGGGTTTTGCTGGGCTGCTAATAAGAATCCCAGTTAGGACTAATTGTCAGGTTTGTTTGTCTGTTCGTTTGTTTGTTAATGAGAAAACTCTTGGAGTAACTGGTAGACTAGAACCAACAAATAGTTCATTCTACACCTCTGCAAGACCACCTGATGAAAATCATTTCCCCCTCCTCTTTAAAAATTGTTTTAAATGTTTATTTATTTTTGAGAGAGAAAGAGACAGAGGGTGAGCAAGGGAGGGGCAGGAAAGAGGGAGACACAGAATCCCAAGCAGCTCCAGGCTCTGAGCTGTCAGCACAGAGCCCAAGGTGAGGCTTGAACTCAAACTGAGATCGTGACCTGAGCCTAAGTCAGATGCTTAACCGACTGAGCCACCCAGGCACCTCTCCTCTTTTTTTTTTTTTTTTTAAACTGATGTGGTTAGGATGGAAGTTAACAATGTCAGTGTGTGACTGCAGAAAATATGTGGCTGGCTGGCAGGTATAGGATGCAGCACACAATCTGCAGGTCCTCCCCTAGCATTTCGTCCTCCATCAGGAGAACTTACGACTTTTCCTAGAAGGGTCCAAGCCATCTAACAGTCACCTCTGTGGATAAAAAGGGAGAGTGTACCAAGCAGTTCAATGACCTCCAAAGGCATTTGTTAATATTCCCATATCAAATTCCATATTTGGGAGCTGCTGTCTGGTTTTGGACGGATGGTTAGCCGTTTTGTTAAAAGGCAAATTCCCTGCAAATACTTACCCTACTGAAAATGTCAACAGGGAATGTCAATTAACAGGGAACACAAGGAACCTTCGCATTTTTAAGCGTCCATGTCTAGATCAGCTAGATGAGATCAGGAGTCAGGAGGACAGTGTCCAGTATAATAAAGGAAAAGATGTATGGGAGCAGCAAGCAGGCGAGTTCGTAGGCAATAATGAGGTTAGGAGAGTGAACGTGGCATCTATATTCATTAGATGCCTTTTCATTGAGCTTGCTTTTAGTACCTGAGCACCCAGGTTATTTTCTACACTCCGCTCGGCAACCGAGGATAATTTTAGCATGCGACAATTCTAAAATACTTTCTTCTTTACCTTCCTTATCTTACTATAAAATAAAACGTGCCGATTTTCTTAAATGCATTTAACACTTAGGTAGGTAAACCTCAGTATCATGAGGTGTTAATGATTCACCTAATTAGATGATCTATCATCAGGGCCCTGAGCTATGTTATTTTTCATGAAGAGGCCTTCCTTCTTCTGCACTTGACTTTACTTTCATTCCCCAAATTTGCAAACAGCATGAGCAAACAATACTCTAACAACAAGCTCTGTGATTTATTGTGTGTTCATGATAGACACTGTGCTATTTGCTCCACATACATTCACTCTAATGATGGCGTATCATATAATAAAGTATGCTTTTATATATCAGGAATTTGAAATGAATAAAAACCATATTGTATGAAACATATGACACCAAACTATGCATCTTGCAAATTATCTATTCCAGTGACCTATGGTTAGCAATTTGCATTGGTAGAAGGTGCGTAAAGAAACCTATGAGAGCCGTCCTCAGTTACATATGTAAGAGTATATATTTAAATTATCACTGCATGACCCACTAATGTGTTCTCATTAATTGGAGAAAGCACAGGGAAACATATTTCATTTAATCTGTATACCCTACATAGTTTTTTGTTGTTGTCATTTAGGTTTTGAGATGTAGGTATTTTCTTGGCGTATGATCAGACATGAGTATGATTTCCAATTATGTTTTCTAAATGCTTAAAAAATATCTGAACTGATCACTTTTCTCTTTTCCAAAGTTGAATTCCTCCTTTGTTTAACTAATTGTGCTTTTATATATATAAATGACTTTAAATGTTTTTAAATGTTTGTTTTTAAAAGAGAGAGAGACAGAGCACAAGTGGGGGCATGGGGGAGGGGTAGAGAGAGGGAGACACAGAATCTGAAGCAGGCTCCAGGCCCTGAGCTGTCAGCACAGAGCCCGATGCAGGGCTCAAACTGCCAAACCATGAGATCATGACCTGACCTGAAGTTAGATGCCCCACTGACCGAGCCATTCAGGCGCCCCTGCAAAATTCTTTAAATAAAGAGCTATCGTTCTTCAATTTCTTCTAATATAATTAGCTTCATTAAGCAGAATTACCTAATACTGAGGGATACTATGAGAACATGAAACCTCCCGGGTTTTCTCAGGGCTAAAGGCTCTTTAAATACCACAAGAGTTCCATCTGTAGCCATTTGTATGCGTAGCTGATTTCTCTGGTAGGGCCAGTGGTTACAGCCTGGTCTAAGTCCCAGAGTACCCGAGACCCGAGCAGTTTCCTCCTCAGTAAGGGTGGTTAGAGATGAGGCCCAAGAGCTGGGAGACCTACGTTGGTCTCCAAGAAATGAAGTGCTCAAAAGAGAACATTTCCTGACTGAAGGGCTTGGAGGGGAGAACCCAGATCCCCATCTCACGTGCTGATGGTTGGGCTGGGTCAGAAAGAGAGGACAGTGGAAGCTCTGGGGCTTTTCCAGGGGAAAGCTAGCGGTACCGGCAGAAAGATCTCCTGGAACAAATTCTAGATGCCTCGCTGCCTGGAGGAATGATTAGCCACAGGATGTGCAATGGAGCCATGCGTTCAAGATGCTACTGCCTTGAACCTTGGCAGACGTGGGGTGGGGGGACTCACGATTCCATGCCTTAAAGTCCCTGTCATTGCCTAGGAGTGTGATGGGTGTGTGGGGTGGGGTCTCTGGCTTCCTGGAAAGTGATAGAAGTGCTGCCTGTGCTTGCAACCCACTCCTGGGGGGCCCGGAATCTGCACAGACTCTGGACCAGAGCCTGGGCTTGTGACTTGTCCTCCACAGGGATTGTGACTTGTCCAATAGGTGGCTGAGCCAGACTCGTTGAAGACGAGTCGGTGCCCCAGCATTGGGGCAGCCAGGACTTGCCCACCCCAGGGCTCCCTTGCTGGTCCACAGGAACAAAGAGAAATGGGATGGAGCTCTGGAAGTTGGAGACAGACCTACCTTGATCTTAAAAGCTGAGACTCTTGGGGTGCCTGAGTGCCTCAGCTGGTTAAGTGTCTGACCCTTGCTTTCAGGACAGGTCATGCATCTCACGATTCATGGGTTCGAGCCTCGTAGTGATCTCATGATTCATGGGGTCAAGCCCTGCTTTGGACTCTCTGTTGACAGCGAGGAGCCTGCTTGGGATTCTCTTTTTCTCTGCCTCTCCCCTGCTTGAGCTCTCTCTCTTTTTCTCAAAATAAATAAATAAACCTACAAAACAAAACAAAACTGAGACTCTTCATGGATCCTGGAGAGATTTTATTTACATACCAAAGAGCTAGAGTGAGATTTCAGAACCATTGCATTTCCAAGGGTATATCCTTTCAGAGAGAAGAACAGTAGCCTCCAACTCCTTTAAAAGCAAGGACGAGTGATGTGCCTGTAGGGCCTCTGGTGACTGTGCTGCACGGGTGATCTGGGTCTCGTGGTGTCGCCCCACAGGTGAGGAAGAGGGGGTGACACACTTGTTAAAAACTGCTTCTGACCCAGAGCACCTCATGCATGAACTCAAGATAAAACTAATAAAGATAACTATCAAAAGCCCAACGTGTACCTGTCTTACACATGAGTGTTGGATAACATGTAATAAAGTAGGAATTTCAAAACTTTTCTGTGTAAGATGTATTTCGTCATCCCTCCCCAGCGTTGAATAGATCCTGATAGAGTAGGTTTTCGACATTAGCCTGTCTCAGGAATGATATGGTTCATGTCTCTAAATAGCATATTCTAATAAAAAATTAAATTTAATAACATATTCTTTTTTAATTCTTTTATTTCATATCTGAGGTTGCCTATCAGCATTTTTAATAAGACATTTGACTCAATTCTAAACCAAGGCATCAATTTTTTACTTAAAACAATACATCGTAAATTGAGTCCTGATGTTTATTCTGAGGCACGACAAAAAATATGAAGGCCCTTTGCCCAAACTACTATCTAATTTGGTGTTGTTCTTATAATATGTGTAGTTTAGTGGATCATCACTTAAATTTTTCTACCACATATTTTAGAAATTTAGTTTGTTGATTAGAATAATTTGTTAATTAAAAGACTTTGACCATGCTGTTTTATTGTATGTAAATACTAAAGTGTAAATTACTACACTTTCCACTTTAAACCACTAATTTTATTATTAGTTTAGCAGCCCTTTTGCCTCCAGAGATAGAATTAAACTGCAGTCAGCTTTAATTGTCTTTTTTTATGTAGCGAGATTCAGTGAAGTTGCACTTGAGAACACTCTGTCACACTTAGGAGAATGCACACGAAAATGTCCTTATTTTTAGCCGCCAAGTAGCTGATTGTTATACCTAGATAGCATTGCAGGTGTCTTATGTCATAAAAGGCGACAGAGATGAGGACAGTAAGAAAACAGGAAATAGTCGATTACTAACCTCTTAGGATGTGTCCGAAGTACGAGCACTTGCTTTCTTACTGGATTGGGGAGAAGAGCGGGCGGTAACGGGGAGGAAATGGATTGCAGAATAACCCCAAATGCCAGGTTCCTGGGGGAAGATTATACACTACGAGGCTAAAACTTCCTCTGTTCATCTCTCCGTTTTTGTTAATGCATGGTTTAGAATTTCGATGGGTAAAGGGAGGCCCCCGGGAGCCGCTCAGGGTCCTGGTCCTCCCTCCTCCCTGTCACTGAGTGTTCAGGGACCCGTGGAAATGTCAGGGGCTGCAGGCGAGCAAGCGTGCAGCTGAATGCAGTGTGCCCCATCAGAAAGCGTGCAGCTCCGCTCTAGGGTCTAGACTGGCAGCGAGGGCATCCGCTGTCTCCTAGGTTCCTCAGAAAATGAAAGGGATGCTCAGGAGGATGTCAGGTGAGCCTCCACCCATCAGGGCGTGAAGCTGCCGAGACACAGGTCAGTAAGTGCAACTGGGTCCTAGAAAGAGGGCAGTAGGATCTGGAGAATGTTTACCAAAACTTTATAAAAACAGGATTCTGCTTCCCCCCCCCCCCCCCGCCCAGTAAAAACATCACTATTCCAGGCGGGGTGGGGGGGGGCGCGGGGGGAGAAGAAAAAGAAAAGGAAGAAAAGATAGCAACGCTAAGCCTGGAAATAGGAACATCGCAATATCACAATGGTCTTGTTTTGCAATACTCCGTGATTCTCCGCCTCTCCGGCAGGCCAGTGAGCTTTTCCAGGGAGGTCTGAGCTCAGTGCTGAGAACGCCTTCAAAGAAAGAAGCAAAGCAGAAAACCAAACAAAACAAGTCAAACTAGTGTCAAGCAGATGAGGAATGTTCTGGAGCCAAACCCATCTCTCTTCATTTGCTCCTTATCAGCCACCTGGACCCTGGTCCTTAGAACTTTCTCAGCTCAGGAGCAGGGTGGGCGGTGGGAAGGAGCGGGCAGAGGGCAAGAAAGGGGCTACAGGAATCCTTTCTAGTTAATCTTCCACTTGTCTTTGTATGATCCACTAATACGTACATACGTACTAGCAAGGGCGTTCCCTAAAGTGATTATGGCTCTTTGAAGAAATTTGAAAATAAAACAAGGGATGTATAAAGTTCTACACTACAAAGGAAAACTAAAAACAAGAAAAAATGGAGCTAGGAACTCTTCCCTTTTTTTTTTCCAGAGTGACTTCTTTTTATTTGTATCCTAGTCATGTTTTCTGTCCCAGTGATTTTTAAAAATTATTTTTAACATTTATTCACTTTTGAGAGACAAAGTATGAGTGGGGACAGGACAGAGAGAGAGGGAGACACAGGACCAGAAGCAGGCTCCAGGCTCTGAGCTGTCCGCACAGAGCCCGATGTGGGGCTCAGACTCAGGAATCTCAACATCAAGACCTGAACCAAAGTCAAAAGCTTAACCTATTGAGCCACGCGGGCATCCCTTTGCCCCAGTGATTTCTAAATACACACATGCACACACACCCATCACCTAGGAAATTAGACCGTAAGTACTTTCCTATAGCATTTAAATAGTACAGACGTCAAAAACATGATCTGCCACCATAGAAGACAGTTACCTGTCAATATTTTGAGCTGAATAACTGAGACCATTGTGAAATTTTCAAACTCTATTTATAGCCTCCCTCTTGGAAGGAAGGGCATGCAATTAGCCTTCCAGGTATTTTAGACAAAGAGAATTGTACAGACCAAAATGGCTAATGTATGAGATAAATTGCTTAATTCCAAAGGAATTGGGGAAATCATGGTTGCTATCCTTGTTACATGATTTGTTTTTTACGTTTATTTATTTTTTGAGCAAGTGTGCCAGAGGGGAAGAGAGGGAGAGAAAGAGAGTGTGTGTGTGGGAGAAAGAGAGAGAGAGAATCCCAAGCAGGTCCCATACTGTCAGTGCAGAGCCCAATATAAGGCTCGAACTTACGAACCTTGAGATCATGACCTGAGATGAAATAAAGTCCAAAGCTTAACCGACTGAGCCCCCCAGGTGCCCCTATTACATGATTTATACCATGAGGAGATATTGTGAAATGAATTAGAAAAAAGTCAAATCTTTACTTTTAAATACATTCAAATTTGAGGATGTCTTTTTTTTTCTTTTCCTGTTTTTCTCTTCAGCTAGTAGCAATTTTAAAAAATTACATTCAGTAGCTCTGCTTTAGGTAATAGGTCCCTCCTGACAGATGGTTTTTGCTTTGCTTTTATCTTTGCCCTTCAACGATTGGGTAAATGACTCGATAGGACTTTATTTAACAGTATTGCCGTACTTATAAACAAGCTTAGAATATTATTTTTTACTGAAGAAGTTAGTCCTTTAATAGGACAAGAGATTCGAGACTTTCATAAAACCTAATTTAGGACATGGCAGAATCATAGATGAGAAGAAATGAGCCTAACATAAACCTTTTTCGCTAAAATTGCACAATATGCTGAAGGTGAGGTGCTCTCATTCAAAAGCTTAGAGAGAGAGATTTGATAAGAGAGAGATGTGATAAAGACAACCAAGAAATTATATGATCACTTGACCTTAAATTATATCTTTAATAAAAATTCATAAAATGCACTGGTTGTGGGCTACTAATAAATATGTATCAAGTACTGCTAAAATCCTCAGATGTGCCTTGTGAAAATGTTTCACTGAATAGCTCTACACGGAACCTAAAAGTGGTGAATATTGAGATGCTGATTTTAGGTGGTATCGGAGAGCTATTGAATTAGGCCCTGGAACTGGATCGTTTAGTGAGGAAAGCGGGTTGTTTATTCACCCTTTTCTTAGAGAACAGAGAACCACATTGGTAGGAACGCTGGAAGTCTGGGTGAGTTGTTGTGATCTGAGTATCTCTCAACAAAGATTGTGGACAATTTTAATTGTCTAATTTTAATTCTGTCTTTAGTTTCCAGCTACATACATTTGTGGGTTACGTGTGAAAGTGTGTAATCCATTTTCCCCCATTTTGTATATTTCTTCTTGTTTTCTATAATTACTTTGTCTTGGCTCTAGAGGAAGCCAGGTCTCAGGGATGTTAAGTAAGACGCAGTCATGTGTGGAAAGAGCAGAGTATCTTAGGGTCAGAGGTCTAAGTTCAGGCTTGTCTGTCATGGACTGGTATTCTGAATATAGGCAATTACTTCCTTTTTAAAGGGAGAGCATAAAACAGTATTCACAGGGAATAGCGATTAAATAGAAGGGTATAGAATCAATAGCTTATAAAAAATATCGTTCATGAACTGAAACATGATGCAAAAGTTAGTTGTTCTTTTATGGACAAAGTAACGGAAAACTGTTGTTCGTCAGCCCCCGACTAGGGGACTCTCCTCCCCTTCATCTTGAACCCCCGTCCACTGCCGCCTCAGTCATTGACCTGGTGTTCACGGAACACTGCTATTCTTGAAATCCTGAAATTCTGTCTCTAAACTCCAATTTCCAACCCCCTTTCCCCACCTCTTTCCTCTGCCTTTTGTTCTCCTCGTGATCCCCTTTCTCAGTGAAAATTGATCTTCCTAGCTCAACCCCGTTTCTTAGCTTCTTTTGCTCCCCCCTACAATCTTGTCTTTCCTTCTTGCGTGAACTCTTACGCTTCCTTTTTTACAATCCCGACTTCTCGGGGGTCAGCCTTGCATAGGCTAACTCCCCACTTTCTTTGTTTCCATGTTGTTCATCACTGAGCGCAGCGACATCCACACCTGAATGAGCTCCAAAGTCTATAGACCTGAAACACAGATAGAGTCTGACTTCGTCTTCACGGTAGCGCATAGGAATCACGCAATGAGTGTATTTGCCTCTATTAACAGGCAAGTCTGTGCGAAATGTAAGTACCTTGAATTAATTCACGGTCAGGAAAGGATGAAGCCAGAATTTAACAGAAATGGTATTGAATTCCAGTGTCCTCTGACTATATATTGCTGTGGTGGTGGAGTCGTGATGAGTTCTATGAATGAATGTTTGACAAACCTCGGGAGGCTGTTGTACAATCATGTAGCTTTTCTGAACTTGCTCTTCTAAACCTCAAAATCCTGAAATGCACCATCCCTGTCTACTTTCACTCCATACTTGACCTAATTTCTCTATTTTCCTTAGCCCGGGCCAATTCAAGGGACTTAATTACCCATCTCTTCATGGCAAAATTCATTTTTGTATTTCTTGGAGTGGAGGATTAAGCACTGTGTCAAAAAAAGTAAATGAATAAAATTTCTTAATTTAAGAATTGTCAATTTTAAGTTGACTTAATTATAGTGACATGTTTCAAAACATATTTGGGAATACTTGCACAAAATATTTTAAAAGTGTGGTAATATTGACATATTTTCTTTTATTTAAGTTTATTTTTTGAGAGAGAGAGAAAGTGCAATCAGGGGAGGGGCAGAGAAAGAGGGAGATCAAGGATTCAAAACGGGCTCTGCTCTGACAGCAGAGCCCAATGTGGGGCCCGAACTCACAGACCTCAAGATCATGACCTGAGCCAAAGTTGGAAGTTAACCTACTGAGCCACTCAAGCGTCTGGATATTGACATACTTTCTAACTAAACATATTAAAGTTTACAGTAACATTTCTGCACACTTAGGGCACCTTTGTGTTTCTCGGTGCTCTGATACAGGTTCCAAAGTTGTCAGTAATTGCTTCCTATATCTCCCATCTTTATTTTGCTTAATGTATGTGTGAGCGTACACATGCACGTGTGCACACATACACAGGCACACACAGGCACACACACGGACACAAATTGGTGTGAGTGTCAAAGTTCTTTAGATCAATTTATCTAAATCTATTTAATCTAGATATTTCTTTTAATTCAAATGAAGCATGAGATATTACCCTAGGACTTGTGATAAACTAGGTGTCCACGGACACATCCGTCAGGATACCTCACTTCCCTGGTATAATGAACTCTGTGCTTTGAGGTAGTCATGACATCAGTGATTCATGCCATCCAATATCCGGAAAGCCTGGGCGCCATGGGGGTTAGGAGCACAGACTCTTGTCTCGAGTTCGAGTCCCAGCTTTGCCGCTGCATCGTCGCTGTGACTGGGTAAATCCCGTCCTCTCTCTGTGCAGTAGATGGTGATAGCACTTTCTACTGTTGCTGGGAGCACTGTGTAAAGCACTTAGTTTCCTAGCACATGGTTAGTCCCAGCTTACTGTTTGCTCTTGGTATTTAGAATGAGCTACATTGAATATAAGTATCAGTGTTACACACTCACTAGTTAGGTCACAGCTTTCATTAGAAAAGGTGTATTTACTGAGTGGTATTTCATGATTAAAATCAAAGAAACTTATTCTTTTCTGAAAGCCATTATTGATTGATTGTGAGAAAGAGAGAGGGAGGAGGGGAGAGAGAGAGAGGGAGAGAGAGAGAATCTTAAGCAGGCTCCCCGCCCTGCACGGAGCCCGACATGGCAGGTACAGCCTTGAGATCATGACCTGAGCTGAAATCAAGATCAGATGCTTAAGGAACGGAGCGACCCAGACCCCCCTCTGGAAACTATTTTTAATGTAAAATTCATGACTTTTTATTTTAAAGAGATGAGAACATAAACCACAAAATATGGATCTCGAACTATTTAAAATATTTTATTTTCTGCTATAAATCATACATTCTTATAGAAAATTCATTATTAGGGTTACTTGGGTGGGTCAGTCAGTTAAGCGGCCAACTTTGGTGCAGATCATGATCTCGCAGTTCATGGGCTCAAGCCCCGCATCGGACTCTGTGCTGACAGCTCAGAGCCTGGAGCTGCTTCCGATTCTGTGTCTCCTTCTCTCTCTGCCCCTCCCTCCCTTTCTCTCTCTCTCAAAAATAAATAAATTAAACATTACAAAAAGAGAAAATTTATTATTAAATGAGTTCATAGTAAATGTTGGTTTATTTTATGTACTAACCTAATAGAGACTCCGAAATTTTTATTTGTTTTTTTTTCTTGATATTTGGATCAAATTCTACAATAAATTTGTGTGGTGTGATTTTGTCCAAAAAATTCATAAATACAAGATGTGCTTAAACTATATGCATAGCTTAGTTAAATTTTAGTAAATGCCTTATCTAGTTTTTTCCATAACAATGAAATAATCTGATTAGAATACTCATCAGGAATCACCGAGAACACCACATTACCAAGTGTACAGTTCTTCTGGTTCCGCTTCAGGTTCTGTGTTGCTTACAAACAATCAGCTCATGTCTCCTCCTGGAGATTATTAGCTTGATATTATTGCTTTATAAGTAATGTTGACATTACTTTATATGTCTGTCTTATAAGTTGAGCTTGATATTATTATTTTATAAGTAAAGAACCTAAAGTTCAGGAAACTGAGCTGACTCAGCCAAGCTCACCCATTTAATACGTGGGGGAACTGGGAATCCAAGAACCGACCTGAAACTCCTTGCAAATCGAAAGAAAAGTATTTTACAAAGCTGAAATTGTAGATTCCCTCCAAATGTATAAGGACAAACCTAAGTTTTATAAAGGATTCTGGGAGGCAGTCTGTAGCATGAAGATGTGTGCCACGTTCTCCTGCTCTCCACCATTTACTGATGCATATGTTTTACTAAATCAAACACTCCAGAAACTGGATACTTTGTAATGCAGTTGCCAAGAATACTAAGGAACAGCTGATACTGTTTTACAGTTCATAATATAGGCAGTGATAAGATAATTTGTCTTTTTCTTATGGAAGGGTAATAATATGATTACATAAGGGCTGACACAAAATTCATAAAACATAAGCCTCTCTATTCTCAAGTTTATGAGCATCTCTATGCACTTACTTAAACAAATTTCATATATATATATATACATATATATATACAATATACAATACACAGAGACAATGCATGTACAAAATGTTTCAGTGTGTATGTGCAGGGTTTTTTTCCAGCTGATCTCTTGTTTTGCTTTAGTTCAAAGCTGGCAGACTTCATATTCTTTAAATCTGTCATTTTGCAATAGATATTTATAAATGTTGTATATGTTACAAATTGTCATCAGAGAGATCTCTTTTCATGCTTTCAATATCTTCATAATAACCCAACATGGAGTATTTGGTCACTTCAAGTATAAGATGGAGATGAGAGGGGGGCTAATATGATTGTTTCAGAAATAAGTTGTTAAGAAAGGAGGTGTGGAGAAGAGAATGTAAGTAGTGGTGATTGACAGACCGTTTCTTACGTTATTAGAATGGCGTTATATTTGGGGAAGAGAATTTCATAAGCCCAGAACAGAGTGTTGATGTTTATAAATTCTTCTCTTGATTTCTTATGAAATCTTATGAATCCAGGACCCTGCTTCCATGACTACCATTTTATACATATTTGATTACTTTATATTGTAATTTACAACTCAAATGTGCACAACTCAACAGCAGGAGCCGAGTTAGAATTTAGCAGGTTTATAGCTTTGCTTGGCCCTCGGCACAAGTAATAAAATCCTGGCTTTAAGTACCATTGGGGTTTATAGAATAAAAACATCTGCATTATTATATTAAAATGTTCCTTCGTGTAATAAATATAACTGACAGTAGTGCATGCCTTTCTTTATGAAAAATATGTTGATGGCAATATAGTCTTAAATACTGAAGAAACTGATGATTAAAATTTTATGTGCCTAGTTACCACCTAAACGCTCAACAGATGTCCTTATTAACAGTTTATTGCTGGGTATTCCTAATAAAAGTCTTAGTTAAGATTATTTTAAAAACACCCATGAAAACACTGTGTTAATCTAATGTTTATTTTAATAGTGTTTCCTGTTTATTATTCTAATATGTTCTTTGGGATAATGCCGGTGCTTGAATGGCTACAACTTTGAATGAGTTTTCTATGATGATATTCTAGAATTTTAATGTCACTGAAATAGTGCCTGACAGGTTTCCCTGGATTTGTGGGAGTATTTGGAGAAGACACACATGCATACCTCTCAGCTTTACATCCTAATCCCACGGTGATTCGTCGTTGGTGTTTGTCTGGATCTGAGGATTTCCCTCATGGAGGAGACGATCTGGCTAAAACTGGAAAAATCCCAGGAAACCGTGTTTTTTTTTTTTTTTTTCTCCCTGGAAGACAGTGGGCGGCGGAAACACTGTTTTAAACTAACATCCTTCTCATCTAAATTTTCTCAAATCAGTCTCTTGTAATACACTATCAATCGATCTTCCCAAACTGTTGAGGGCAGTGTGGAATTTCTACCTGTTTACTTTTTATATAAAAAAATGAAACTATGTGGAATTACAAACTGGTACCAGCAGATCACTTTAATTTTTGTCAGCAGTGAGTAAATTAAATGCCCCTACTGAATAAAATATACTGTATATATAATTTGTTAGTATTTTACCTTCAAATGCAACCCTTCAAATAATCACAGACACATGTGAGTAATTTGTGGTTAACACATTATTTATCATGGACTACATATCTTATTAAGTGGAAGGAAGTTATTTGCATCTGTAAATATTTTTTCAGTCATTATTATACAAGTGCCTGTTATTTGGATTTGAAGTAGATGGCTCTTGTTTAAATAAAAACACTACAGAAATGGCTATTGACACATCTTTGATTTTTCATGACTGAGAGTTGTTGAAGCTATCTTGTGGTCATTAAAATAAATATCTGAGGGGTGCCTGCCTGGCTCAGTTGGTAGAACATGTGAGTTTTGATCACTAGGTTGTGAGTTTGAGCCCCACAGGGCATAGAGCTTATGAAAATAAATAAACCTTTGTATTTTGACTGTTAGTGACATGATAATCATGCTAAATTATAATCCCATCTCAAAAATTGCCTCGAAAGAGCCATGTCAGAATTTACGTAATTAGAATTAATATGTATTTTTCTAACCTTAATTTATTCTATTGCAATCTATAGTCATTTTACTTTTTGAAAAGGAGTCCATTGTCCTTTGGATATTAAAGATACGAATAAATCTCTTAATTACCCTGCAGGGCCTATCCCTGGGCATGCCTCCTGTATGAGACTACAGGGTAGAGTTCTCCTTGTTGTTCTGATTAACAGTTCATTTTTTTTAAATTTTTTATAGTTTATTTATTTTTGAGACAGAGAGAGACATAGCACGAGTGGGTGAGGGATGGAGAGAGAGGAAGACACAGAATCTGAAGCAGACTCCAGACTCCGAGCTGTCAGCACAGAACCTGACACAGGGCTCGAACCCACGAACCGTGAGATCATGACCTGATCCAAAGCCGGACGCTTAACCGACTGAGACACTCAGGTGCATATCTCAGAGACCGCTTCTGCACTGAGTTAGAATTATTGATTAATTACTAGCTGTTTGGCTTTTTGGAAAAGGGAATCGGCTAATTCATTTTTTATTACGGAAAAGGTACTCAGTAACTGTGTATTGGAATGAATAGCTAATAGTCCACATATAAGATTCTACTAGAAATATGAAAACCAGAACAGGTTTTCAGAACCCACTGGTGAAGTTAAATAATGAGGTACATTATTCCCCCACAGATACCTCTGAAATGAGTTTTCTCGATGCACAGACATAAGACATATTTGACATAATACATAAGATTTATTCTTAAGACATATTTGAATCATAGAGGAAGTTATCCTTGTACCTAAATAGGGAATAATTAATTTGATGCTTTTCACTATGGTCTTTGTTTAATAAGTTCAAGTGCATTGCTAGACTGTCAGACATGGTTTAACCATGTGCCCCTGTTTTGATGGGGAAAATATTTTGCTAATTTAGTTATGAAGAATTTTCAGGCCAAATGATCATTCGCAAAAATTATTCTTAACGAACTCAATTAAAGAAATGTGTTCCGATCCTAAGCCTAGACTAGAATTGAGAAATACACAATGACAGAACCAGGAGATCACAATTTATATCTGCACAACTTTCAGGTCATTTGTGTAAAAGTTACTGTTTTTTAAATTAAATATAAACATTTTTTTAAGTAGTCAGAGAGGTTAACTACTAATAGATAATGAGATTTAACACACAATTAAAGATAAATCCTTTTAGGTGCTACTTCTATATTTAAATTTCATTGAGAAAAACGAAAGTATGTACAATTAGTATCTCGAGTGTTTTTCAATGGTTAAAATATACAAGTCAAATCCATTTGTCATTTATCTAGAAAATAGGAAACACAATTTATATAATTGTATCCATATTAATCATTTACCAGACCTCAAAAATCACTGACGTATAAAAACACTTGAATAAAGAATTTTCCTCACATTAGGTAATAAGAAGCCTACAATTATGCAATTCAAGCAGAGAATAAAAAGTTTGATCCATTTTATTTAATCTTTCATGAAAGAATAAAATTAACCTTCTAAATCATCCTCTGTTTTTAATGATGATCTCAAATAGAAGGACCAAAGGCAATGGTCAGAAATCCACCAAACCATGGTGAGGAAGGATGGCTCTGAATTCATCTGATTACATAGCCTGTTCCATTAACTCGAGAAATCAGGTGGCATCATGAGGCACAAGCTTTTCTTTCATGTCGGGGCGGTCAGCCCTGCCCCGACCAGTCCTCAGAGCCATTTTGCTTGTGGCTGGAACAGTGAATCTACCCCTCATCTTGTTTGGTGTCACCCAATAACATGCCTTATTGTCTTCTTGACATTTGGAGGTGTCCTCTTGACATAGTTTGTGCTGGTATTGTGGGTTGTTACCAGAGGAGTAAATAAGCCCAGGAGAACATCTGCATGATACGAATAAAGAATTTGCATATGCTGGGTGAAGTAACTCAGTTAGAAAGGGACAAATATCATATGATTTCACTCATATGTGGAGCTTGAGACACCGAACAGAAGACCATGGGGGAAGGGAAGGGGAAAAATAGTTACACAGAGAGAGAGAAGGAAGCAAACCATGAGGCTTTCAAATACAGGAAACAACTGAAGGTGGATGGGGGTCACAGTGGGGAGAGGAAAATGGGTGATGGGCAATGAGGAGGGCACTTGTTGGGATGAGCACTGGGTGTTGTATGTAAGTGATGAGCCATGGGAATCTACCCCAAAACCAAAAGCACACTTTGCACCCTGTATGTTAGCCAATTTGACAATACATGATATTAATTTTTTAAAAAAAGGAAAGAAATTGAGGGAAAAAAGACAAAAACAAAAAAAAATTCAGTGAGGTTCCTGTATGAAATGAGTTTTTAATTTATTATTATTTTTTAGGTTACTTTATTGATTTTAGAGAGAGAGGGGGAGAGGGAAATCTCAAGCAGGCTCCACACTGCCGGTGAGGCTTGAACTCATGCACTGGAGTTTGGCACCTGAGCCAAACTTGAGAGTTGGATGCTTAACCGACTGAGCTACCCAAGTGCCCCACAAATTTATTTATTTATTTTTAACGTGGGCTCTATGCCCAACATGGGGCTTGAACTCTTGACCCTGAGGACAAGAGGGGCACGCTCTATTGGCTGAGCCAGCCAGGTGCCCCATAAATTTATTTATCTTTTTAAAGTGCATAATACAAAGAATTTTTAAACACAGAACACTATTTTCTCTTTGGTAATCTCATAATTTAGACAGTACCAGGATCACAATATTGGTTTAAGGCGAGTCTAAATGATTTGCTCAGACCCACCAGCTTAGGGAGTGTCTTCAGTTTTAAAATCAAGTTAAGTGATTTTAGGTAGTGATCTAAACGTCTTGGAACCAGAGTCAACCGTGCCGGGGATAGCATGGTGGCGTTCAGTTCATTATTCTGTATTTAATTATTGTGGTCAAGAAGCCCAGCTGTTTGGTCAAACACCAGCTTAGATGTTGTGAAGGCACTGACATTTGCAAGCATTTAGTTTGAAGTGAAGCAAATATCCCAGTTATGTGGGTGGACCTTATTCAATCAGTCAAAGGCCTTAAGACTGAAGTTTCCTGAAGAAGAAATTCTGCCTCAACACTACAACCTAGAAACTCTGCCTCAGTCTCCAGTTAGGTTTTGAGATTCTACATCAACTCATACCTGAATTTCCAGCCTCCCAACTTACAAGTTCCTTCAGTCAAATGAGACAAATTGTGTAAAATCATCTCCCGCCACCATACCCATCTTTGTTTCTCTTTCCTTCTTCTGGTAAAGACACCAGTCATACTGGATTAGGGCCCACCAATGTTGCCTCATTTAATTTCCATTCCTCTTTAAAAGCCTTCTCTCCAAAAACAGTCATGTTCAGAGGTATTGAGGGTTAGGATTTCAACATACGAATTTTAAGGGAACACAATTCTCTCCATAACACTCGTTTTTCAGGTAAAAACATTGGCCCACAGTGTTGTTTAATAACATGCTCAAAGGCACCCCAAGTAATGGTAAAAAGTAGGATAAATCCAGGAAGCTATCACCAGTATATTTATTCTGAATGCTTAAGAGTAAAATGATTGAAAACAATATTCTATGATAATAAAATTTAAATGGTACTTGTTGTTTGGAAACCCATACAAACTAATTTCAAGTAACTAGTTTTTTTTTCAAAACCTGGAATGAGATAGGTTCTCAAAGTAGATTAATTCTTCAGATTCCAGCTGATATATAGCATTTCTCCAGATCAGATCCTGTCAGAAATCATATCACACCTCTTACACATTGGGAAAGATAAAGAACGCATTCAGTATAATTCAGCTCCTAGAGATAATGCTAACAATTGGACCTCCCCTCTTTGTTAGCAACCTTCCCCCTCCCTGACTCTTTTGTTTCTAACAGTGGCTGGTGTCCAGTGAGGCCTGAGAGTCCACTCCTTTTAGTTTAAAAAAATCAAAGAAACAAGATGCCGTAGAAAGAGTGTGTGTGTGTGTGTGTGTGTGTGTGTGTGTGTGTGTGTGTACTGCTGAACGTGACTATCTGATTTCCAGTCCTCCTGTTATTTCGGCATTGCGAAGTGCAATGGAGAATTTGGGGAAAAAAATTCCGTTTTGTTCATTCTGAAGAAATAAAACCCAAGAATCTCTTTCACAGCATTGGTCTCAAGGCCATTACCACTATCACTTTATTTTCTTGGATTATGATGAATGCAAACCAAGAATCATGGCAGGAATCACTCTAGAATACTAGATTCAAAATTCACCTGGTAAATAAGTTAATAGAGCGTGCATCTGAAATCTGAGAACCACAGGACATTTGTCTGGTTAAATGCACAATTCAGCAAACTTTCTCATAAGCAGAATGAGATGCAGAACTAATCTAATAGACTAATAAAATTCTGTGGCATGTGGTTATATCCACTGGTTAGCTCCCCTGACCACAGAACTGCATTACCAGAGAAATAGATAAGGCCATTATGAAGCATAATCATGTAAAACACCTACAATAAAAAGACAAAAACCTGTGCTTTTTGTTGTCAGTGAACATAGTTGCTACAGCCCTAATATGTTTTGATAACAAATGATCTCATTTTCAAAACAAGTTCAGTGCAAAAAGTCTTAATAATTGCATGGATTCTAAGTTGACCACAGTGATGGAGATAAGAAATCAAGGTAATGATTATCCAAATTTCTGATGTTGAAAATATAAATGTCTATATTCTGTCTATGGTTCCACTTCTGTCTGTGGATATTTGTGTGTGGTGGGGGAGGGGATGCCGGTATGTGGAAATGAAAGAAAGTGTCAGATGATGTCACAGTGTAGAAAACCAAGAGGAAGGCAAGAAATGTTACCAGAAGTTTGTTATGAGTATCTATGCTTTGTTAAATATTACTGAAGCCACTAAATGTAAATTTCTCAGTGACTGCTGGCTGTAACTAGTGGCCTCGGACATGGAGGTCACTGTATACTCAATTCATTAAAAATTAAGCCATGGGCCACTCTTGTAGAATTCTTATATGCTTGGTTTTGAGTAAGTTATTTCATCAAGAAATATTTTCTACCATGTGTGAGAGAGTATGGAACGCTCAAGGCTGCTTTAAGCATCAGCTTCCGATAGAGAAGGTAGACACAACTTGTAGTGTGTCAAATACACAATACGCTATCTCGTTAGCAGGCTGAGACCTTGACAGAATGTATATTCGTTTGTTTATTAATTCTGCTT
This sequence comes from Suricata suricatta, assembly GCF_006229205.1. NCBI lineage: Eukaryota > Metazoa > Chordata > Mammalia > Carnivora > Herpestidae > Suricata > Suricata suricatta. The sequence continues at coordinate 5,566,995 of NC_043713.1, forward strand.
TAGAACAATAACTCTTTTGCCTGACGTTTCAGACCAAGATGTTCATGACCATTTTACCCAGAAGAGAGATTTTTGGTCCAGGCTTTGGAGATCTTAGCTATCAGAATAAGAACTTACAGATGTTACAATGATTCAGTGAGATTACACATGAAAATTGCTCAGCCTTGGTTACAAATGTGAAAAGGGTGTTCGCCGTTACACATTTACATGTGGTGTTTATGGCTTATTCTCAAACGTGTTTTTGTTTATGGACTTCGTGACTTGCTAAGATGTAGAGTATGTATCATGTATTCATCCAACAGACATTTACTGAACACCCATTACATGGAAAACAGTCCTATCTATAGGGAAGAGCATAAGGCTTTGCAGTGTGCAGCTTTTGAGAAGCTCCTCTAAACATAGGGCGACCTGACAATGACAGTCATCACTTAATGATCACTGTTTCAGCCTATGTGGCTGACTCAATGGTAGACAATCCTGGGGTAGACAGGGCGAAGTGCTCAGCAAACCTCATACATATGCCTATTCCCAGGCACACAGAAGACCACATTTCCCACCCTCACTTTGTACGGTATCCCCTACCCTTTACTCAGGGTTTCACTTTCCACGGTGTCAGTTACCCCTGGCCAGCCGAATTCCGGAATCAGATAATCCTCCTGGTGTTGTATCAGAAGGTGAATAGCAGCCGGATGTGCAGGCACCTTGCCCATGGCCTTCATTCCCCTGCCTTCCTGTCATCAGGTGCGCATTTTATCACCTCACTTTGTCACAAGAGGTGTGAGTTAGGAGGAAATGTTTAGAGACAGAGAGTCTATGTTCACACAACTTTTGTTACAGTTTATTGTTATGATCGTTATCAGTTGAATTGGTTTTTATGATAGTTATGATTAGTTATTGCTGTTAATCCTTCACTTTGCCTAATTTATAAAGTAAGCTTTATCATAGGTGCATATGTAGGTATAGGGCTTGGTGTTATCTGCGGTTTCAAGCCTCTCCTGGGGATCCTGACCATATGCCCCATAGATAAGGTAGGATTTCTGTAGTTAGATGGGGTCATGGCTGGATTCCGGTCAATGGGATGTGAGTGGGAAGAGGATAACCCCCCAGGCCTGGCGTTTAACATCAGCTCACCCACAGAACCATCCGGACTCTTGCCCCAGAGAACTTTCAAGCCGTGTTCTGGGTGAGGCTGCTCCATTGTGAAGAAAACACCTCCTAACTTGCCCTGAACTTATCTAAGTGAGAAATAAACCTCAATTTCACAAGGCCACAGAGATTCCTGTGTTTGTGCGTCACCACGGGCCACCGTGATTCCCACGGCCTGCTCCCCAGAGCAGCAGTATGGGCATTGCCCGAGTTCTTGTTAGAACCCAAAGTCCAGTCCTCCTGCCCAGACCTGACGAATCACAAACTAGGAGCTCTACCTTCTCCTTTTTTTCTGCTCCATATGCTTGCTACTCGAAGCACTTTTTGGTCAAAAAGAAAGCTATACTTACTTGAGATGAAGAAAGTAATTTAAGAAATGGCAAAGCGCTAGGGTATTAATTATATGTTACAAAGAAAATTGATGCCATATTCTAAATATATCCTAATTACCTATCAAATAGAAAACATACTGTAAGTGGGTGATTAACTTCACATCCCAAAGATTGGTCTAGCATCCCTTTTCTCTTACTAATTACAGACTTAGTACATTTTCATCAGTTTTTAGAAACGGATTTTCAATATGGTTCAATAGTAAATCAATGCCATGGTTCTTTTCATTTTATTATATTCCCAAACAGAAAGGCATATTAGTCTAGCTATTGAAAACTGCATGTGATTTAAACAGTTTTGTCGGGGAAATCTAGAAGATTCGGGCTTGCTCGAAAGGCAGCTGGACACGATGCTAAGTGTTCACTCAGCTGCACTACCTGAGGTCAAACCCAGAGTTCGTTACCTACGCAAGGTGTTCAATCTCTCCCTTTTCATGCTCTTTATAGATAAAATAGGGATATTAAAAACACTTACATCATAAGTGTGCTATTGGATTAAGTGTTAGTAGATGCAAAGTACCAAGAGCAGCGCCTGGAACCTAGTTATCACTTTACAAGATTGACACCAGGGCGTCTGACTAGCTTTCCTGAAAGGACCCAATAGAATCTAAAGAACACATTTGAAAAGTATTTCAAAAGTTTATTATAGAAAGTAAAACTCATTTGCAGATACGTTTGTGTCTTACAGACATGTGCTGTAATGTTATTGATATATTTAAAGCACCTCAGACCCTTATTTTTATAAAGATTTAGGGGGAAAAAAGATGTTATGTGTCTCAAATGATGTTAACACGTGTAGAACAAGTATTTTAACTTTTAAGATTATTAGAATTCTTTTATATGAATATGTCAAACCTTCTTCCTGGCCTAGAGTCAGCATGTACTCAAAGTATTTGTGTATGAATACTATTTACAAATAGTGTTTTTAAAAAAGCTTTTTAATGTTTTTTTATTTATTTTTGAGAGACAGTGTGAGCAGGGAGGGTCAGAGAGAAAGGGAGACACAGAATCTGAAACAGGCTCCAGGCTCTGAGCTAGCTGTCAGCACAGAGCCTGATGTGGGGCTCGAACCCACGAACCGTGAGACCATGACCTGAGCCGAAGCCAGACAGACACTCAACCGACTGAGCCACACAGGCACCCCTATAAATAGTATTTAAAAAATTTTTTTAAATATTTTATTTATTTATTTTTTGAGAGAGAGAAAGAGACAGTATGAGCAGGGGAGGGTCAGAGAGAGAGGGAGACACAGAATCCGAAGCAGGCTCCAGGCTCTGAGCTACCTGTCAGCACAGAGGCCGACACTGGGCTCAAACCCATGAACCACAAGATCATGACCTGAGCCAAAGCAGGAAGCTCAACTGGCTGAGCCACCCAGGTGCCCCTATAAATCTATTTAAAAAGAACCTTAGTCTTTTTGAGGTTGGTTTTCATATTTTAACTTGTTTCAAATAGTGTGAACAAAGGGGCGCCTGTGTGGCTTGGTCAGCTAAACATCCAACTTTGGCTCAGGTCATGATCTCACAATTCGGCGGTTTGAGCCCCGAGTAGGGTTCTCTGCTGACAGCTAGGAACCTAGAGCCTCCTTCTGATCTTATGTCTCCCTCTCTCTCTGCCCCCCGCCCCGCTTGCAATCTGTCTCTCTCTCAAAAATAAATGAACACTAAAAACAATTTTTAAACAATGTAAACATCGTGGTAAATGCAAATTTAGGGACTTTGGTTGGTCCTGTCGGTTGAATGGGTCTGAAGCTGTGCATGATGCTACACTTGGTGGCCTTGCACTTCCTCCTAAGAGATATGAATTGTGTCACTTTTCATGCACTGGGAAATGCTACAGCTCTGCCCGCGGCTGGGTCTCCCCCAGACGGCGCCCTTACAGCACACTGAGGTAAATGTATTAGGAAGTTTCTCTCTCTCGATATTTCCATGGGATCAGCTAATGCTTGGCAGCTGGCCCATTAACATGGAGAAAACCTTCCCATTTGCTTTTAAATCTTGACTATTTTTTTCTTTGAAAAATGTGCAAACAGTTTCATGAAATGGTTATTCATGAAAAAATATGTCTCATGAATATAATTTTATGCGTGGTTTAACATAAGACATTTAGCAGCTAAATGTCTCATAAATTAGAGGACTTAAAAACCCTGAGTTAGGAGACAGCTCGAGTCAGGTTTTCAGTTTCTCTCTTCGGGTCGCCTCCAGTCTCGGACGAAGATGAAAGAGACTCTCCACCCTTGATTGTTTGGCTTTCTTTCTGTCATCCACCACCAGACAGAATCCTCTTGGCGTTTTCAGAAATAAAAATGGCCATTTATTAAGCATATGCTGCATATCCAGTACTGCGTCCGTACTTCGAGGCACCATTTCATCTCGGGAGTATAACAGGACTCTCTTTCAGACCCCAAATGCATCTGTCCATCTTCCTGGAAACAGACCTCTCATTTTTCTCCTCTGACCCAGCTCAGGGCAAGCGGATCTCTTTCTGCCCCTGAGTCCATTCTTCATTGTTCTAATCCATTAACAGCAAGACCTTCTTCTTGTCTGGTGATTGGTTAAGAAGTACAGATGGCTCCTACTTCCTCTCAAGGAAGTGTGACGTGAAGATGTCCGCCAATGTCCATCTGGCTCTTAGGTGACAAACACTGGGAGAAGGACTTCCTAGCCTCTGGGTGGTGGCGTATCTGCCCGTGGTGCCCGGAACTGCCTCCAGCAAGGTGGAGTGGGGACACGGGAAGAACTTGGCTCCTTGGTGGAACCACAGAGCCCCTGAAGCGTCCACTCTGGGCAGGTTCCTACCCAGGGACTTCTACGTACGAGATCGTGCCATGTTTCCTCTTCTATAAGCAGTTTGGTGTGCGAGTCTTGATTCCTCTACCTGACACACGAACGGCTTTCACTGATGGTGACCGCGTTCACGAATTGTTGGATCTATGCAGGGTCATACTTAAACAAACCACCCAACGTAGCAGCTAACACTTCCAATCCATTGCAAACAACCTATAATAAAACAAAACAACTAAAATGGACATGTTGACTCGTGTTATTCAGAATGTCAGTAATAATAGAAATATTTGTTTTTAAAAATTTTTAATGTTTTTTTATTTATTTTTGAGAGACAGAGAGAGACAGTGTGAGCAGGGGAGGGTCAGAGAGAGAGGGAGACACACAGAATCTGAAGCAGGCTCCAGGCTCTGAGCTAGCTGTCAGCACAGAGCCCGATGTGGGGCTCAAACCCACGAACTGTAGATCATGACCTGAGCCGAGGCCAGACGCTTAACCCACTGAGCCACCCAAAAACCCCAAAAATATTTATTTTTAAATTAATGCTTATTTAGTTTTTTTGAGAGAGAGACAGAGCATGCATTGTGGGTGGGGTGGGGGCAGAGAGGGAGACACAGAATCTGAAGCAGACTCCAGGCTCTGTCTGAGCTGTCAGCACAGCGCCCAACACGGCTCGAACTCACAAACTGCAAGATCATGAGGTGAGCTGAAGTCTGATGCTTAAATGAGTGAGCCACCCAGGCGCCCCTAAAAACATTTATTTTTAATTGAGTGTTTAATATATGCAGATAGTATTCTCAAATGTCTTACCTGAAGTATCTTATTTAATCCTTTTGACATGATGAAGTTAGAGTTCTGATGAATCCAGTCTTAGAGTTGACAAGTTTGTAGTTGAGAAAAGCTAAGCTATTATAACACGATCAGAATTCTAGCTGAGACTGACTATATCATGGTGCCTGGATGGCTCAGTCAGTGAAGTATTCTGCTCCTGATTTTGGTTCAGGTCATGCTTTCAGAGTTTATGAGTTCAAGCCTTGTGTTGGTCTCTGCTCTGGCAGTGCGGAGCCAGCTTGGGATTCTCTCTCTGCCTCTCTCTCTCTCTCTCTGTCAAAAACAAACAAACAAACAAACAAACAAACAACCATTAACAAATAAATCATATAAACATAGTCACTAGGATATATTAATTCTTCTCTGAGTAATAATTGAGGTAAGGTTTATTAACTTAAAATGTTTTGAATCTCATCACAAGATTTATCTTTTTTAAAAGTGCATCAGCTACATTCGCAAAATAAATTGGCAGCTTTTTATCCATAGAGCTTGAAATTATTAGATATTAACTACAAAAAATATCCCTCCCCAAGAGAAATCAGATTTTATGGCAATAATACTAAATAATACTGTTTGGGTGCTATGTAATTACTATGTGCTGTTTCAGAAATGTCACATGTATTATATTTAATGCTTGAAAAAGACATTTATGAGGCAGATACTATTATTTTTCCCATATTATGGATAAGAAGCACAAGGCACTGAGGCATTGAGACAATGAGTACTTTGCCTAACTTCCCACAGCTATTAAGTGGATGGATGCATACGGATTTCCATTAGAGTCAACCTCCACAGGGGTTTTATTTAAATACATCCTTTTGCTTTGCTCTTGAAACATATAATATTATATTTATAAATTTGGCTTATTTGTTTTAAATTTAAGTAGAATAATTACATCACAATTGACTCTGCAGTTACAAACATAAGTTGTATGTATATTACCAAACTGAATAGACTGGACCGTATTTGTTTTACTTTTGTTGGTCTCCAATGTGTCCATAGATTTATTATTTTAATGAGAAATTTGTGGTTGCTTATGCAGGTGCTTTGGAAATAGAATGATCTTGAAAGCTCACCAACTTTGCCTTCTGCTTGCAGATTGAGGCCTTAGTTCACAGTGTGTATTTTAACATTAATGTTTTTACTATTTAAATTTCCCACACTCCACCATAAAAATCATCTGTCCTTACAGAAGACACCATAGTAAAAGTACCTGGTGTTATACCAATTTTTTGACCTCAATGCATTTTAATAGAGTACCACCAGAACAGGGGTCTGTAGGTTGAGTTTGGGGTTATTTCTTTGTAGTGCCATAACAAACTGATGACATTTGTGTTTGTGATTTACACAGATATCTTCTATAGTGTGAATATTGTGTTCTGGAGCCAAGGAATAATGCAGACTGTATTTCAGATGTCAGAAAGTTTAGCCAATATAGATTGGAAAAAAACTGCTGTAGAAGAGTGGCCCTCTGTCTTGGCTGCATATCGGGTGTGGAGAGCTTTCAAAAATACTGCTGTCTAGATCCCTCTTTCAAAAGTTCTAATCGGAAATCCAGCCTGGGCTCTGGGACTCTTAAAAGCTCTGTGGATTTTGAGGTGAAGCCAATGCTGAGAATTCCTTGGGTAGAAAAACTGATGAAGAGGAATCATCCCAAAATGGCTCAGCCATTAGCTTTCAATAACAATCAAATGAAGACATCTAAAAATCAATAAAAAACTTGCTAATATGAAGCAAAATATTTAATTAAATAAATTGTAGGAGATTCATAATGCAGGAGAACAAAGCCACAACATTGTGTTTCCTCCAGATTCACGGAACAAATGTGAAAAATAGGTTCGCTTGGTAAAAACAGCAAAATAGAAAGACTAGAATGCTTTCAGTGTCTTCTTTTTTTATGGGTGACTTTGGGCTTCTTAAGTTTAATTCTTAAATGGGAGATTATTTTGCCTTTAATCTGTTGCTGCTAACGCATGTCCTAAGGAAACCCTCAGAATCCAAAGGAGGAGAGCTCTTCCTTACGTCCTTATCTCCCTAACAGTCTCTACTTCCTCTTGACAGATGATTACTCAAGAACAAGAGTGCTAGAAAAATTGAAGGAATGCCCCAACATGTTAGGGTAAGTCAGTCTCCTAGGAAGGATAGGTGTCTGTAATTTTGGCATTTGCTTCCTGAAAGACTAACCCTCTGTACCCCAGCTGATTTGAGGAGCAAATAAAGAGTTTCTTGGGAAGACATCCAATCTGGGCAGACGTCCCTGAGCCCTGCAGGTCCCTCCTCACTCGTCCCCTCTTCCTCTGTGATGTCAGGTAAGCAAGAGGTCAGAGCAGACGTTGGTAGAAGTTAATGTGGATTCACGCTGATGTTCTCAAACTGATCTCTACCACTGTCCCTCATGAACCGTGTACTCCACAAGAAAGCTTTAGTCATTGTGCTTTGAATATATACGCCTTCTTTCTCATCTTTTCATACCATTTTCTTCATTTGGAAATCCCTAGCTGCACCAAAGTTCTCCTCATTGAAGCCATTCCTGTCACTTCCCGGCCACAGTTATTTCTACCCATCATTCATGAAGCACACCATTTTCTATAGCTTTCAAATAAGGATCTCATTCTTCTCTCTGGCCTCACATGTAGTTTTACTATTTAAAAAAAATGTTTATTTATTTTAGAAGAGAAAGAGAGAGCGAGCTTGCATGAGTGGGGGAGGAGCAGAGAGAGGGAGAGAGAGGATCCCAAGCAGGCCTCATGCTGTCAGCATAGAGCTCTAATGCGGGACTTGATCTCATGAACGTGAGATGATGATTTGAACCAAAATCAAGATTCGGATGGGGTGCCTGGGTGGCTCAGTCAGTTAAGCCTCAGACTTCAGCTCAGGTCAGATCTCATGTTCATGGGTTCGAGCCCCGCATCAGGCTCTGTGCTGACAGCTAGCTCAGAGCCTGGAGCCTGCTTCCGATCCTGTGTCTCCTTCTCTCTCTGACCCTCCCCCCTCATGCTCTGTCTCTCTCTGTATCAAAAATAAATAAGACATTAAAAAAAATTTAAGAAAAAAAGATTCGGAAGCTCAATCGGCTCACTCCTCCAGATCCCCCTATTTTTTTTATTTTAATGTTTTTCCCCAAAATGGATGACAAGCATCTTGGAGGCAGAAGGTTCACAACATGCTTGGTATCACCCCCATGCCTGCCAAATTCCTTGGACATGTTGGAAATTAAGTCAGTGCAAAGCACATGCACAAATGTACAAACAAGGAAAGACAGCATGCACCGACCTGCTGAGGCTGCACTTAACCCAAGAGATTTAAGCAAAAATGGACACTGGGGGGGTGCCTGGGGGGGTCAGTTGGTTGAGCATCCTCTGTTGATATCAGTTCAGGTCATGATCTCAGATATGTGAGACTGAGCCTTGCATTGGGCTCTACGCTGATAACATGGATGGAGCGTTCTTGGGGTTCTCTCTCTCTCCCTCTCTCTCTCTGCCCCTCCTCTGCTTGCTCTCTCTCTCAAAATATATAAATAAACATTAATTTTAAAAAAGATAGCACACTCTGACTCCAGGCACTCATTCATTCTAGGACCATTCAGAGACTTACCAGGATTGATATGATAGTCTGGGAGAGGGTGCCTAACTCTTGTGAGGGATTTACACTTCATGAGTGGAAAGGCGTGCGTCCTCCCCTGTGTGACCACACACTGGGATGCAATAGGACTGTAAAAGCAGAAACTTTGCTCCAGTCCTAACCTGGTAGGGTCAGGCTTAAATGCGATGGAAGCACCAGATTCTTCCGTTACTCACAGAGACGGGGTTCGGACAGTGCCATCCTGTCTGCTTTGCATTCATGCCTGAAGATAAAACATGGTTGTGAGCTGGGGTGAGGTCTCGACGGTGATCGTGACTGTTTAAGCCTTGGGCTCTAGTCAATTCCCAGGAGTATCTGCAGGAGGGAAGCTCCTTTCCCCAAGACTGTCTGTATACCCAGGAGCTGTCCCGTGTGGAGACAGCTGCACCCACATCAGTTATGTTAATCATGTGAAATTGCTGCTATTGGCCTTTTCCTGAGCTACAAAATTCAGTGTTATAAGGTTAAATCTGTTACTTATAGATAATATGTACATTTATTTTATATTTTAAATATTTTTTATGTTTATTTTTGAGAGAGGCAGGGACAGAGGATGAGTGGGGGAGAGGCAGAGAGAGAGGAGACAGAATTTGAAGCAGGTTTCAGGCTCTGAGCTGTCAGCACAGAGCCCGACTCGGGACTTGACCCCATGAACTGTGAGATCATGACCTGAGCCGAAGTCAGATGCTTAACCGACTGAGCCACCCAGCACCCCAATAATATGCACATTTATATATGTAGTAACAAATACCAGCAAAGTCTCATAATGAAATGGGAATAAATGAAACAAGTTAATGTATCTCAAACTTGGAATTGCAGCCTCTGATTTACTTGAGATATTTCAAACATGTTTTTTCAGGACATTACTTCAGCTAGATTCATTTTTACTTTAACAGAATTTCTTCTGAGATTTTTTTTTTTAATACTAAAGCTCCCTGAAATGTCCTCAGTTTCATCCTTAAGGACATGGACATAATATTCTGGGAAATGTGGAAGTCATACACAAACTCCTCTTTTGTTTGCATGCCTAAAAAACCCACAGTAATCCTTTAATAAAATTCTGGTATTTGCTGTTTGCGCCTGGTCATTTCCCAACAAAGGTACATTAAAAACCACAGCTGGTAGCTGGGAGCTGAAGCGCCTCTGAGAATGCCACTCAGTGCAGGGTCCACACCGTCTCCTCCTCCATCCACTTTTCTGTATCCTTTAAGTAAAAGGCACCTACTACTGAAGTGAGTCTTTTAAAATGACAACAACTGAATGGCATTTGCTTATTCTGATTAGATTTTATTTTCAATAGAGTTAACTAGGAATTCCCTTAAAAGTCATTAGAATTTGGGGGTTGAATGTGATATTGAAGGCTGGGGTGAGGAAATTCTCTTCTAGGAGACATTGTCTCAATGATTAAGTTTGGGATCTTGATTTCTATGGCTCAGTGCATGGGTCTCACACTACATAATTTGTGAAATATTTTTTGGCCTAAGATGATTTCCCATAATCCAGCCAGTGAGGTAAGATGTATCATGCCCAACACACTATACAAAACAGTTATAATTAGCTTTTTGAGATGTACAAATCTGTCACTTTTGTGCATAGATAAGTCAATTTCAATGTTTACAGAATAGGTTGCTTCATGTACTTTTCTGTTTGTGATTCCCAGTCCTGGGAAATTCCAGATACCCAGAATCCCAACTTTCACATA
>NC_043713.1:5577566-5754249 GCF_006229205.1 Suricata suricatta
AAAAAATGATGTAGAGCGATCATCTGTGTTAGTCCTCAGGGTTTTGAATAGATCAATATTATTTTTTGCTTTGTTGGACAGAACTCTTCCCCACATTGGCGGCAGGTGATCTCAGAGTCATCCACAAAGACACTTCAAATATGGTGCATTGTGAGATTTTTATAGTTTGCAGGCAGATGTTAGATACACCAAAATTAGACTTAAAGTTTCATTAAAGAAGATTGAAAAGGAAACTCAGTGTCCTACTAATTTCTGGCAGTTTGGGATGTGGGCTCAGACCATTAATGGTTTCCAGTCCTTGAGTGCCTAAACTTTGATATTACCATTTCTGGTTTAAAGCCTTTCTTGACTCTATAACTTCATGTAAATTTATCCCGCTGACATTTTTGAACCCAGAGACTTTTTTTTTCATTGTAAGGGCTCAAAAAAACTGTTGATTCAGATTAGTGGGCACAAAGTAAGACAGGGTATAGATTTATTTGTATAAGCTGTTGAATGAATATTTCTAGTATCCCATTACATGGTTTCTGACTGGAACTATTGAAATTGTACAGTGAACCAAACATAATGATTGATCTAAAAAAGTGAAATTCCTACCACCTTTTAGTCTGAAATCAATTTTACTCTGGCTTAGTCCCAAAGTCCACAATACTGAGGTGGGCTCTGGTTGCTAGCGGTTTCCATTGCTTTGCAGCATCTAAACTTTGTTCTAGCCGTTGCTGGTAGAAAACCTGGGATGGGTCATTCCGCAGAGAAGTTGAATTGCTCTGGAACATTCAGAGCCCTCACTGAGCCTCCTTCTCACACAGATTTATCCTTACTCTCAAAGGAGTCTTGGGACTAACTGATAATGCTGGAGATTTTCCCCAGTAAGAATTGTCTAGACCTACCTTCCTTCCCTCCTTGATTTGACTCAAGAAAGACTGAGAATTAGAGTGATAATCACAGAGAAAACAGTGACTTTTCAATATTCAAGAGCTTTGCTAATTTTTTTCATGGTCATTCATGACGATAGATACATTATTATATAGTAAGCCTTAATTATTCCTATAAGTTAAATAGAAATTTAGAATTCCTATCATATTGTGAATGTAGCACAAATAAAACCTTGTTGATGAACATTTAGTTTCTGCCATAGGTGATAACTTCCACAGCCTCAAGCATTTTTCAGTCTTAGGTAATACAAGATAATCCTTTTTTGTAAAGAACAAGGGTACATTTCTAGCAGTATATGGTGAAACCACTCCATGTAATATCACTTCAATAGCTGAGGTATCAAAGTAATGACATGTGAAGACAAAGTCTATACAAAGGTTTATCCATTTTAATTCTATAAAAGGTAACTTACAAGTAAAAGAGCAACTTCATTCAAAGAATATTTTAACTGTTTTATTCTTTCTTTTTTATTTAATTAACTGAATTGATTGGATTTTACACAGTACTTTATAGCTCTTGTCAAGTGAAAAAATTACAAAAGACAAGTCACTGACTTTCTTTTAAGTTTATTAGGCAAGATAATTATAAGCTCTTTTGTTCACACACGTTGATGTAACAAAGGAAGTAGCCTTCGATTGCTACTTGCCTTGTGGCAATTTACATAACATTATCAATAAAGTGACTTTACTCTTGGAGCAATTTCTTTGGCAATCAACCCAATGTAATTAGATTTTTCTCACAGGAATACTGTCAGTCGTCATTACTAAGTAGTTAGCCTACAATATAATATTAAATATTCCAAAATTCAGCCACATGATTTTGTGTTTAGGATTGACGTTAAAAAATCATACCTGAATGAAACGTATGGAGAACGCATTTACAGGCCTAATTTAAATTCTGTTATGAGGTTTTATTTTTTAAGTCAAGAGTGAATTTTGCTTTTATTGCAAAAGAAAATATGTATTGTTCTTGAAGAGCAGTGTATAACTCCTGTGAGAGCTATTTATAAAATCTAATAAACTCCTCCGGAGCACTCGTAAATCAGCATAAATTTGACATTACTCCAAAAGACTGATATGGTTTTGTGTAGCTTGAGGAATATTTAGATCAATCCCCGGACATTACTTACTGTGGAACCTGTACATTTTCTGTAGACATATGAGATTCAAATTACTAATCAACTTTTAAAAAATTTACCTTTCCAGAATGTAGAAATATGAAGTGTCTATTTACTTACCATTAAAGCATTTATGTGGTATACTACTTCAAAAGAAAAGAATATCTTAATTCATTTGTGTCTTTTAATTATAACTATACAAATAGTATTTGTGGTCTGATCAATTTATTTGTAATATGAGGCTGATACTGTCAGCTCAGAAAGTGTTTACTTCAGAATAAATGATAATAATTTTAATGCTACCAGATTATCATAAATAACAATTTTAAGATATTTTCACAATATGATTAAATTAATCCAGATACAACTGACCTTTAGAGCCAAGTCATAGGAATTCTAGATGTAATGTTGATGTCTTTCAATTATTTTAATTTCCAGTATGGGCTTGCTGTGATGTCAGAGAACAAGGAAGATTTCTTTAACTAAACATGCAAACTAACAACAGATAAGTCTCATTCGTAGTCTAAAAAACATAATAATTTTACTGTAAGCAAGTATGGTAATTCATCTGGCCAATTGCAGCATGTTACTAATTTGCATTCCTAATGCCCAATGCATTCAGTACTTCAAATGGCCAGGTTTCCTCTCTTCCCTTTCCTCTGGATCAGAGGGAATGTGTAAAAATTCCTCAGCCTCATAAAGACCCAGGTGGAGCCCAAAGAGAGGAACACATGCCTGGAGGCAAGTTCAGGTAGACATGATGGAGAAGTGAGGAGCAAAGCACAAATGTGATGACAGGCTCCAACCAAGTTTCAGGCACGACTCGCTTTTGCTGTTAGCCAGTGGTGTGCCAGTGGACAGACCTAAGATAAAGGAACCGCTCAGAACCTAACTCAACCAACCAATTGTACAGACTTCGGACTAACATGGTTTGATGACTTCTGGTCTTGACACCCATGTGAGGACCCCGCTACGTGCACACCTCCATTCGGAGTCTGCAATGACTGATCTGGTAGCTCGCCCATTGCAGCGTCCCTCACGGAAGTTTCTGTGGTTTGTGTAAAGCTGATCCTTCACTTGTGGCTTATCATACTGCAAACAGGAAGAGGAAATGAACATGACCTGGGAGACAGCAACTTGTCCTGAGATGGGTTACAGCTAGTGACATTCAGACTTCCGTTCATGCTGAGAGGCATCACTAAACGTTTACAGAAAAGTAGCAGCAGGGTTTCCTACCACCTGCCTAGGAGACCACCACCAGCTGGGTGTCTGCCCACTATGACCTGCTTCAGCATCAATTTGTAAGTAAAGTGACACCACAAAACCACCAAAAGCCCTTCAATGTATCACAATCTATGCACAGTCATGGTTTCTAACTTCTATAAATATACTGCTTATTAGCAGGTCCCAGAAATATAAATATGGGAATCAAGAGAGCTCTGGAAAACTCAACCATAAAGCACAAGTGATTTAATAGAAATACTCTTTCCCATCACTATATTTTATAATCTCGGCAGCTTTTGGTTTCCTTAGAGCAGAATTCTTTCCTTGGTAAAAGACAAGAAACTACGGACATTCTCATGCTCCCATTAGTGGGCAGTCGGGACAGGTGCACAGTTAAAATGGAGAAGGTCTCCGGACGCAGCTCATAGTCTGTCCTCAAATCTAAGCTCTACTGGTTTCTTGGTACTTGTACTTGGTATTTTACTTAATCTACATCTTTAAGTCATCTTTAACATAGATATCATGTTAGTTACATAACTAGAACGTTGTGAGGATTAGATGAGACCATACTCTCAAGTCTAGAAAAGCACCTGACTTTTAGTAAGAACTAAAAATGAAAGAACAAAGATACCTATTATCCGGCCAATACCGGGTCTCTTTTCAGTTAACAAATGACAATGGCTTTCGTAGCACTTGTCTGTGTTGTCCCTGTGAAATGCGAATGGACAGCTGATATTCGTATTTTCAATCTCATAATGTTAAACACATGTCAGCTATTGCACCTAAAGAATATTCTGGAAATACCAGCTGCCCACAATAGTCCAGTAATAAGGAATAGTCCAATAGTGACCAGGCTTTTTCTTGAACTATTTCAGTCATTTAGGGGGAAAGGAGAAGCTACCCATCCCCCATCTTCCCTCCTTCAAAGGAACCCTTTGGCATAGGAAGAAACTGTAATTAAATTAAAAGTTTATAAAAATATGTTTATGTGTTAATATATTAATTGATTATACTAAATTTGAGGAGGAAGAGATTAATCAGGAGTAAGGTATTTGAGCCAAAGATGGATAGGACATGATCCAGTTTCATGGCAGGACATCCAATGTAGGTATTATTAGGGATAGTGGAAGAATAAGAATCTGAAAGTGGCAATGACAAACAAAGAGGTCTGGGTGGTAAAAAAAACTGTTTCCAGAAATTACATAAATAAATTAAATTTATTATTTATTAAATAAATAAACAAACAGTTTCTGCATATGATTATTGATGGAGAAACTGTATCCTTAAGAGAGGTGTAGATTTGGGTTAAAATAAGAAAGTAAAGGGAATATTCATACAAATAGAGTCATATCACATGTGGTCTTTTGTGACTGGCTTCACTTAGCAGAACGTTTTCAAGGCTCATCTAAGCTGTCGTGTCTCAGCACTTTTGCTTCTCTACACATTGATAGACTTGAGGTTATTCCCACTTTTTGGCTACTAGGGGTCAGGCTGCTACGAACCTCTGTTATCTATGTAACAGATAGTTTTACATAGATAACAACAACAATTTGTCGTGTGGATACATACTTTTACTTTTTCTTGGGCATATACCTACAATTGAATTTGCTAAGTCATAAATGATAACTCTATGCTCATCATTTTCCAAAACCACTGTACCCTTTTATATTCCCGAGAGCAATGTGTGGGGAACTCACTTTCTCAAACTCTTCAACATTTATTATTAACTCCCTTTCAGGGTCTTCAAATCTGTCTGGGTCTCACTTGCAGTTTGTTGCCCCCTGATGGCATTTGCAGCTTCCGCTTCACTATGGGAGGGAAGATTCTGGGCTGTCATGGTCTGGGCCTTGTGCGACAGAAGCAAGAATTCGTCCAATCTGCTTAGATGACCAAAATTCACTTGATGGAGGGAGGTGGGCTGGGGAATACAGAGGATTCTTTATTAAGAGAGGATTGCCTGGGATTTCCTGACCACATGACTCCTCTGGCCCCCTTAGCCCTTTTAGCCAAGTTAAGAACCATGGCCACGCCCAGTTTGAGGGGCCAGAAGAAACAAACCACTGCCTTACATATCTGATGCAAACTGGCATTATTTCTATTCATATATTTTTGTCTTCCTTCACCAGGAAGCAATCTCTGCAAAGACAGAGATTCTGACTTATTGTTCACTCCTGCTCCTAGATTAGTGTCTAGCCTACAGTAGGCACTCGAGAAATAGGCATTCAGTCATCAATTGAGTGAATACATAGTTGATATTTTCTACACAAACACACTATTCCAGAAGAAATTTCTCATGGAAGAAATTCTGAGGAAAAAAGTGATATCTTAGATTTTTAATTCAAAGTAAAAAATCCTGTATTTACACATATGATAGGCAACTCAATGAATCAAAAACTATATGCACATCTTAGGAGAAACTTAATAAAAATTGAAAAAATCTACTAGACCATTTGGAATTAACTGAGGTAAATAAAAATAATTCAGGAGTACAAAAGCCATGGAAAGGAACTAGCGAGAAGTATTCAATTTTTTACATAGATAACAAAGACTAATTGTAGGAATCATAACCACATAATACAATATAAAGGCCATACATTTTCAAAAGGTAGAAGTATAATCAATATATTCAAGAGATAAGAAGGGAAATTAGTGTGCTAAGTCTGTTATCATTCATAGCATTTAAATATAATGCATAAAGTATTATTTAAATTATGCATAGTTTAAAATAAGAGCATATGACCAAAGCTTAATAAGGACTTTTTCTGATTGCTTTTCTTAAGTACAGGTCAGTATAAAGTTTCATAATTCTTTTTTTAAGGAAAAAAATTAGATTGAGAGACAGAGGCAAGCATGAGTGGGAGAGGGCCACAGAGAGGGAAAAGAAAGAGAATCCCAAGAAGGCTTTACAACGTCAGCACAGAGCCTGATGTGGGGCTGAACTCATGACACTGCCAGATCATGACCTGAGCTGAAACTGAGAGTCGGATGCCAAACTGACCAAGCCACCCAGGTGCCCCAAGATTTCATAATTCTTTAACGTTTATTTATTTACTTATTCTTAATAGAGAGTGCAAGTGGGAGAGAGGCAGAGAAAAAAAGGGAGACACAGAGTCTGAAGCAGGCTCCAGGCTCTGAGCCATCAGCACAGAGCCTGACATGGGGCTTGATCCCATGAACTGTGAGATCATGACCTGAGCCAGTCATACCCACTGAGCCAGCCAGGCGCCCCAAGATTTCATGATTCTTAAGATAATGAAGACTATGGATGAAATTCAACAACTCTTTCAATTATATTCTAATTTCTGTTTTAAACTGGCTTTATAAAGTCATGAAATTGAAGAAAAATGCCTTTCATTAAGAGGACCTTTCTTATTTTTATGTGTGGTACCATAACTGGCTTATCAATCAAATCTGCCCATCCATCAGTTTAGTTAGCTTCCCATCCCTTTATCATTCAGTTCATCTTTCCTTTTTTTTACACAGGCATGAAATCACATCAAGAAAAATGTGCACTAAATGTTCTGAGTGGGGATACCTGAGATAGTTTTCCTCTCCATGTTCTAGTTTGTAGTTCTTGAAATTTTTGTAATGAGCACAAATTATTTGTATAGTACAAGTGAAAGACATTGCTTCTTCAAAAAGTAAAAAGACAGACGTATATGAGAATGTAATAGCAGAACAACTAAAAACCTAAATTACAACATAAAGATAGATTATTTAACACATGCAGTGCAAACTCAAGTTTATTGCTTAACACTCACTCCCATTAGAATTGCGTTAGCCACTCACCCCTGTTTATCTTGGGTTCTCTGTTTATTCTGGACATGCTCACTGATACCATGACATGATTATTTCAGTATCAGTCTTTGAAAACTTAGCATTTTAATGTTTGGATGGTCTAACTATTAATCTCACCTTTTTTTTTTTTTAGTATTTTGAATGCTCAATTTCTCTTAAACTTTGAAATATATTTACTTGTATTTTTATTTGTAAAGAAAGAATGAAAGAAAAAATATAAATTGGATGAGTTAGGGTCTGAGCGGATACTGTCTCTCTGCCACAGGTATGCCCATTGACACGTGATCAGCTAGCAACCAACCAGAACTAGTTGTAAGTCACACTTGGCTGGACCTTCCCCACGCACGCCCATGTGGACTGGCCTGAGGACCTGTGTTCTGTCTTCCAAGTCCAGCAGGGCCTCTTTCTGGTTATAGACCAGCTCCTCCTTGGCCCTCAGTGGGCTGGGCAAAATTTTTTACACACATCTGGTTCCAGAACATCTGCTCTGTAATACTAGGCTCTACTTAAAACCGCAGATGTATCTGTATCTCCAGATTATCAAGTTGTATGCAATAAACAAGGTTAGTCAGACTTCAGTTAAGGGATTAAAAAATAAAAAGCATGAAGGCCCCTTTACCAGATGGTAGAGAATGAGGATCCGTCTGAGATTCCCAGGTACCAAGATTCTCTGGGCTTCACTGTCCTTCCTCACATTTGATCTCAGCAGTTCCTCATGGATTCTGACCCTTAAGTAGCCTTAGTCTATTGGTGTTTTCATTCAGTAACACAGAGTTGGTTTGCTTTGTTTGTGCTCTGCTGTAACTTACTGAGCAAACACGCATGTACCTTTTGTGATAGAATCCCTTAATTCCCACAGAGAGCAGACTTTAAATCCATATTAATAAGAAGAAATCTTTTCCTAAAGGCAATTAAACCCATGCAAGAAAGAATTGTTTTAAGTTCCTGACAAGAACTAATCATCAGCAATATTGACTTCCCAATTATTCTCATTAATTTTCTTTATCATTTTTCCAAACACAAGTAATTTCCAGGATTAAGATCTCATAAAATTTCTCTTGATTCAACCCTATTTCAAAAGTTCAAGGTTGATGGTTGTTTTGGTGGTTTTGTCATATCAATCATTAGCAATGGAGAGACTTTTGTTCCCACCCCCATTACTCACAAACATGTTGTACACTGCTACCACTCCCTTTACACACCTACACACAAGCATCAGATATGATTAAGTCCTCTGAAAGCAAGCATATGATCTAGTGAACATAGAGCATGGTATTTCATACTTGTACACATAAAAGTATTTATTATTACAAGCTTAGTTTAAAATATGATCTGGTACTATTGAGAAATACAACTACGAAAAAAACAGACAGACAGACATTTTAGTAAAAGTAATCCTTTTGCTAAAAGGTCATATCATGCCATTTCTATGTCAGTATTAAATGTACTTCTAATTTATGCCTTCAGATGATAATGATTACAGAGACATACTTTATCCCCATCAAAAGATATCTTTTTCAGGTCCCTGATGACATGTTTACCTGGTGTCATAATTGAAACAAACATTTTATAGTTGAATATTATGAATAGAAAACTTTGTTGCAATTCCACTTGCAGTTGGCAGATGAGTGGATTTAGTAGATTCATTAGCACCAAATGCAACTTAAGAGCTGAGACATTTGCAAATATAATGATCAGGATTCTTTACATTAGATTAGCTTGTTATAAAATATGAAAATATAAAACAGCATCAAAATATTAGGACAGTAAATCATTGGAGGACCTATTCATTGTGATATTTTCCGAAACTCCTATTTCCTTTCCTCTTCCGTTGCAAGTCACTAACCCAGGCAAGGTGAACTTCACGCCAAGGACTCAGTGCTCATCAGAAAGGCAGTCAGCAAAGTGCTACAGAACTTGATTGGTAGTTGATTTTCCCTCTTCTTTTCCTGCTCCAGCAGAATCAGTTATGCACTTGTCAATTTAGCGTATAATCGCTCTCCCTGAAATCGATATTGGCTGACTGTATTAATGAGGTGAGCTATTGATAGATAGGCAATGGGCCTACAATGGCTGTCACTTTTCATCGCAACCTCAAATTCCAGTACTTTATTGCTGCTATTATTTCCCAACTATTGATTTAGACTTAGATAACTCTGCTTTTGGCAGAATGACTACATATTATTTTGATTTTCAGAACTACTAGAAATTCGGTGTTACTGAGAGCACACAACATAGAACCCATTTGTAAGAGCCACGCTGGATTTGGCCAACAGTGGAAGAGTCAAAACTGATTCCATTCCTTAAAAGGGGAGGGATAGTTGTGGGAAGCTTTCAGAAAGCTACCTACAATTAGCTTCAGCATGGAGCAAGGAGTGAGTGATAATCCTGCACAGACCATTTCATGAGTGCTTACTATGTTCCAGGCATTCTCCTTATGCCTGCGCAACTAGACCTCCCCCAAACTCCATAGGCTTGGAATTTCTAGAAGGTTTGACACTTGAACAAATTTGCCTAAATCATAGCAGTGGGTGGTGGAGTTGGAGATGAAGTCAGGTCTACTTTCAGAGCACTTGCTCTCACAGGGATACTGTCAAATGTACAGTCTACACCTCTGATTCAATCATACATCCCACACTAATGCTCTCAGAGGGAAACCTCCACACAAAAAAACAGAGCTGTGCTTTAGGTGGCACAATGTGTTTTTACCTTGTGGCATTCTAGTCCTAACAACCATATGGAGTCAATAGGCTTTGTCTGTTTTACAGAAAGGCCAATGGAGACACAGAGCTTTGAAGTAATGCCTGAAGTTCACATACCTAGGAAATGGTGAATCTGAACTTTGAAGGCTGCACTCTTAACTCGAATGTTATTTAGCAATAATTAATTGTTTTGTATTAGTTTCCTTTAGCTGCTATAACAAATTACTATGAATCTAGTGGCTTAAAATTAGACAGCTTTATTATGTTACATTTCTAGGGGTCAGGGGTCTAAAATGAGACAGCTGGGCTGCATTCCTTCCGGAGTCTTTTGGGGAGAATCCATCTTTTCACCTTTTCCAGCTCCCAATGGCTGCCCGCATTCCTTCTATCATGAATCCATATTATTCTGACCTCTGACCACTCTATAACGATCCTTGGGATTCATTAGGTAGGCCTACCCTGTCAATCCAGGTTAATCTCCGTATTTCAAGGTCAGCTGACTAGCAACCTCCATTCTACCTGCAACTTTAATTCCTCTTTGCCATGGAGCATAACATTCTCACAAATTCTAGGGATTGGGACCTTGGACATCTTTATGCAGAGTGTTGTTCTGTTGACCACAGCCTCCGAGGTGCCCTGAGATGTGCTTTCATGCTTAGT
This sequence comes from Suricata suricatta, assembly GCF_006229205.1. Lineage (NCBI taxonomy): Eukaryota > Metazoa > Chordata > Mammalia > Carnivora > Herpestidae > Suricata > Suricata suricatta. The sequence continues at coordinate 5,588,004 of NC_043713.1, forward strand.
TCACAAATTAATGGAAGCAGATTGCCTGGGGTTGAATTCCAGCTCTTCCACTTACTAGCTGAATGTCCCTGAGTGTATCAGTGAGTCTTCTTGTGCCTCAGTTTCCTCTTCTGTAAAATGTAGGTAAATACCAGCATCTTCCTCTTGCGTTGATGAGTAAGAGCCAGATAATTTTTGGGTAAAAATAAAAATAATTGTCTTTATTGATATAAATGAAAGGCATCAGTCTTACATGAGCCACACAAACATTAGGTTGTATTGCTATAATACAGGCATATATAATTATAATATTTAGATAATGACTAAAGTAGGTCTGGCTTTTTACTTCCCATCTTAAATCTACCAGTAACAAAACAATGCCTACTTATAAGTAGGAGCTTCTGTTACTCAGGTTAGGAAGATGCACAAGTTGTCAGGAAGGCCAGTAGTGGTGGGGGAACAAACCAGAGTTTCTTTCTGAAGCAAGGCTTCTGTCCTAGACACCAGGATGCATCCCCCTGAGAGAGGAAAACAGCTCTAGGAGGTGATTCATTTTGCTTCCTATCCCCTAATAATAAGCAAATTATATTTTCATCCTCTCAGAAACCCAGATACGCTTCCTCTGTCACAGAGAAGTGAGGGGATGGGGGACAGTGCATGTAGGAGCCCAGGGTCATCTTCCTCAATGGCACCCACTACAAACACACACACAGTCACCCTCATCACAGACCTGTATGGGTGGCAGAGAGAGGAAAGCAGGAAACTGGTGAGAGAATCATGATTCCTGAGGAGACTATATATGCCCCAAGTTCTCAGAACCTGTATGAAGAAGACAGCCTCTCCTTCAGTAAAACAACTTATCACATAGACACATAGTGAAACTGGATGCTTACTATCTTATATCTTTTCCCTAGACATTGCAGGGACTCATTCTGTGAGCTTTGCTGTACATAGGAATTAGAGGTTAGGTTTAAAATCACAGGTTTAAAATCTCATCCCAAACCCACTTTCTAGATATCGGCTGAGGACAACAGCAAGATAAATGATCATTTGGTTGGCTTTCTTTAAATAGAAATACATAGTATGATGGAGGAAAAACAACGCGGCGGTCAGAGTAAGCCCAGGACCTGAGACTGACCGTCACACTCTGACAGAGCGACCTGAGTCCAGACACATGACTCCAAATCTTGGAGTCTGGGCTTCCTACACGTCTGAAGGGGAAAACAGTATGCAGAATGCAGATTTATGACAGATTTATAATTCATCTTGTAGAATGCCAATAACAGGGGCAGGGATATAAATGCAGAAAATATGTTATCTACCATCACAAGAGTAAAAAAAAATGTTACATTGAATATAGTCACTGACAAAGAGCTGATATCTATTGATAGCTGGCCTGAGAAAAACTGAGAGATAGAAAGAGAGAACGATAGACAGAGAAAGAGAGATCTGTGATTAGACACACACAGATGAAATTTTGCATTAAACATTAAATACATGTTATCAGCCTTGTGAATATGATAATAGCTTCTAAAGAGTAGGGACTGGAGATTCTTTTAATATACAATAAGACCAGAAGAACTTCATCTTGGTTCTTAGGATTCTACACCATTCCATATATGTAGTAAACTCCTAAAATGGCATGCAAGACTTTTCTGGGAAAGAATCTAGGGCTTTTATCAAATTCTCAATGATGCTTTGATGTGCTTACCAACTGCTAAGAACACTGGCCTAGAGCCCTTGACATAGCAAATGGAAAGACATCTTAGAAATAAATGTGGGAGGACATTCAGAGACACATCTGGTCTTGAGTCAAAATTAACCTTTGAAAAAATTTACAGAATCACAGAACATTAAAGTTAAGAGGAGCCATTGAGACAGAAAAGATCTTTATTGTGCCAAGCATAAACCAAAGTCCAGAGGCTAAAGTGACTGATCCAAGTGGACCACTCGTACTTAGCATAGTAGCCATCAGAGTTCAACTTGTCAGAAACCTGGTCACCAAGTTTTCTCTCTGTTAACTTACTTCTTATTTGTATATGTCTCCAAAAAGGGACCCAGATACTTGTGAAAAGGACTGTGGTCTGAGAAAAGCATGTTAATACATTTTTAAAACAGTACCTATAAAAACAGCTACAATCATGCAGCAAGCATAAGGAAGATTGTGGATGTCTAGCAAATTAACACTTGAACATTCCAAGTGCCAACTAGTGCTAATTTCATTTACTGTAGTACTGTAAATGATGTAGGTATTTGGCAGGCTACAACTTAATACCATCTGGCCTGAGAAATTTATGATTCATTCACACAACTAGACTTTTAAGAAGTTTTATTTTGTTTTTGGTTAGAGAATGCACTTGACTGCTGGTTTGAAGGACAGACACATGAGGCTTTTCAAGTTGAATCATCAATTTTATCTACAGTAACTAGATTTTATACCTAGGAGTATAGGTGACTATCATAATTTTTAATGAGCATTAATATTTGCAATAGGGAAAATTATGCAAATATTAGTCTGTTTTCTTTTAGTTTTATTTCTCCATACCATCTTAAAGCATCAGACTTATAGTCACAGGGAATGAATCATTCCATTGGGACCAGAGATGCCAGTTATGGTCACTGAGTCTCTGGACCTTTTAAATAAGCATTTTGAAAGCCAGACTTTTTTTTTTAATGTTTTATTTATTTTTTATACAGAGAGAGACAGAGCATGAGATGGGGAGGGTCAGAGAGAGAAGGAGACACAGAACCAGAAGCAGGCTCCAGGCTCTGAGCTAGCTGTCAGCACAGAGCCTGACACGGGGCTCAAACCCACAAACGTGAGATCTGACCTGAGCAGAAGTCGGAGGCTTAACTGACTGAGCCACCCAGGTGCCCCCAGACTTTTTGAGTAGAGGGGAATTTCTCAACAATGAAGTTTTCCCTTAAAAGGTAGATCTGGAAGTTTAGATTACAGAGGGTGAGTATAGATCTCATTAGTCTGAAAATTCAGGAAGTGAAAAACACAGAAAGTGGAAAGTCATTCATTTCAGTCTGAAATGAGTAGAACTAAGAGACTAAAAGAGTTGGAGTTAAGGAACCCTTCCATGAGATCACATAAGCTTTTGCACTTCCACCAACCCAAACGCCATTTTGGCAGGAGGGACACAGTGTTTCAAGCGGCTGAATGTCTGGACATTTATGCAAATTAAATTAAATATTTAAAGTTATTTAGCATTTAAATATTTATAGTTTTCAGATAAGGACAAGACTACTGTATTAGACTAAAAAGGTAGGCATACATGATATATAGCTTTGCCCCTCATCCTGAAGATGTAGGAAGATAGTGAGGATAATTAAATTGTAGAATGAAAAACAAGGCTCATTGTTTTTCTACAACTAAGAATAGTGTAAGTAAATATTCAAAACCACGAAATAGCTATAAGTTATTGACAACTTATTAGACAGAATGCAGGCTTTATGTAACATATAAATTATTTCATTTGATTGCTGAAATGAGACTAATATTGATAACTCAAAGAGATTAGTATTATCATGTATTAAAATGAAGTTGACTTCAGGTAATTTTTAAAAAGTGCTCAGGAGCAATTAAGTAGACTGTACCATAGGCAAAAAAAAAAAAAATGTGACACTTGTCTTTAGTGACCATCCCTTTGTGACATCACTAGTCCTTGATTTAGACCTCATTGTGACAGGCTAGCAGAAATTACCCCCAGATTGGCCAGAAGCTCTAGGTGCCTTTCCTTTCAATTTTTCTGACTGACATTAAATGCTTCTATCTTCAATTATGGTTCCTGGGAATGCTGCTTAGCTTTGAATGATAAAATTTTAAAAAATATATACCAGGCAATATATTTCTTTTATCACAGCTTTTCTGAATGAATCATTCAAAAAGAATTGGACACAAGGGTGGGAATTTCAAGAATTAAGTCAGACTAGGAAGAAACGTTTGTACAACAGGGATTTTTTGGCACATTTCAAAGCACTCCAACTCATTTTTGTCTGCCTGACTTCTTGCATTTTATCCTAGATTAGTTCATATCACACAGAACTAAGGATGAAGTTTGTGATTCAATGCATAAGACAACTTTTATTGCTAGGAATTTCTTAAACAAAAGCTCTATAAAATGCTCACTGCAAATTACCTAATTTTAATTCATTTATATGTACACTCGATTATTTTTAGAACAGAGAGTTTCTTCTTAATCTCCTACCATTTAATCCATCATGAAACAATTCTTAAGATTATTGTTTGGTCCATTTAGCTGGAGTGCATGTGTGAGACAACACTAGTTCTTGTTAAGGAGTGATCAAAATTTTCCCAGGAAAGAAGTATTTTGTGGGGTGCAGCCCACATTAAGAATAAAGGAGCACATCATAAATTAATAATGAGTTCTAATTTTTGATCTTTAGTTAAGTGAGAAAAATAAGTTTGCAAGAACAATATATGAAATAGAAATTTACAAGCATGTAAGAATCTGCATAGATTTTGGTAGCTTCCTCTTTACACTTGTAGTGAAAAAAAGGATACTTACCCTAGGGTTATGGGGATGACTGAGCACATGTCAATGACCCTGAACAGATGAGACTGACAACACTTTGTTGGTCACATAAAATCCCAGCCTAGAAGAGGAGGCATCACATGACATGCAGGATCATACAGAGGCTGTGTTCAGGCACAGAGGAGCTTCGTCATACCAGGAGGGGGAGGTGGCCCCTGGTTGGTTAAGATGGCCTTGTTTAAGGGAGTCTTGAGTTCCCCTTCCTGATGAGGGTTGGGTAGATGACCTTAACTGTGGGAGCAGAGAGAGAGAGCAGTGGAAGGTGTGGTTAGGCCATCGGAGGCTTTCCCAGTTTTCCCCAGATGTCAAAGCACACAGAATATTAGGTCTTAATTTTAAGCCTTATACCACAGCACAGCATAGGTGTTTACAGACAGGCTCTGCCTCCTCCTCTCATGGCTTTGCTTGTTTTCTCCTTTTTCCACTGACGGCTACCAAAAATCACACCAAATGTTGTTAAACTTGGTTGCAAAATAATCCACTATTATGGCTATCACAAATCATAGAAAGTACTTATTTTCATAGTACTCTTAATTTCATATGCTGTGTTATATCTTACACATTTAGTTTTGATTTACACAAAGAGGGTGTGAAGTGTCAGGGAAAAATGACCTTGTTGTTTATTTTCATAATCTGGTATGTTTGTTTTGCAGTAAAATTTTGATCTGAGGAATGTCTTAAAGGGGTTATAACTAGATCATGTGATTTTGTATGTATTGCATTCTTTTATTCTCAAAAGAACATTTTTGGATGATGGGTCCAAAGGCTGATCACACATTTAGCCTCAGGTGTATAATAAATGTAATGGGCCCTATTTTCTAGTGGACATCAGGACTTTAGAGCCCGTGCAAAGCCAAGTCCAGCCCTACAAAGCAAGAGATTTCAACAGGCACATGGAAGCTAGGACAAGAAGTGAGACAGAATCAGTCCCTGGGTTATTTCTAGGAAGTATCCAGTCAGGAGAACAGTGGACTCAATAGTCAGCTTATAAAGTCTAAAAAAGCTCTCATTCACCAAAATCACTGGCAGCATAGACAGTGTTAAAAACTGTTTCAGAAATAATATAAAACTATTCTGAATCTTGACACATGGGAGTCTTGAGTTACAGGGAGTAGGTTAGAGTAGGTACCCAGAGGGGCTTTCTTAACTATAGCTATAAGGTAGCCTAAAATATTCCATTCCTCCTCAGCCTTCCAAAAGCTGTAAGAAGAGTCTTCACCATAATTATATGGAAGATGAAGATTTTGCGTGTGTGTGTGTGTGTGTGTGTGTGTGTGTGTGTTTGAAAAAGCAGAGTCTAGCTCTTCTCTTTAGCTGTGGACCTGTCACGGAGACTTACGTCCTGGGGATGACATCTAAGTGAATATGCATAACTTCAACCCTAATTAATGGCCATCCTATTTAATTTACCCTCCAGCATTGAGGTAAAAACCTGATTAAAAAGAGTGCCCTGAAGGCTGTGGGACTGGTTCACTGTTGGGCTGAGAAAGAACACTTCAAAAGTACAACTCTAGCTGCAAATGTGTGGAAACTTTTCTCACGTCTCATAACTGAAATATGGAAATAGTACCATGGACAGAGGCACTGCATTTGACTACTGAGTGCAGCAGTATTTCAAGGAGAAAGCATCAGTAAAATATTCTGGGCCAGAGATGCCCTTTGTTGGCCTGAACTGCCAACCTTCAATGGCTTTGGAAGTTGTGTGGTTCACAATCTACATATAAGTCAAGTCCGCCAAAGTCTCTGCTAACATGAACCTCCCATAACAGTCTCTTTTAGAACAAATTTTATTCTAAGAAACTCTCAGGCAAATGAGAAGAATGACGTCTCTGTGAATGTGCATTTCACTTGATCTCCCTTCCTAGGCCTTCTTCAGAACATTATCTGTTCCATAGCTAACTAACTAACCAGCAAAAGAAGGAGCATCTGAGCACCAGGTGGGATATAAACTGGGGAAGTGGCTTGAAATCAAGGCGATATTTTAACAGAAGTTGGTCATGGGAGGAGAGAAGGATGGCCGGATAGCCTGAGGTAGAGACGCAAATTTACTGAGTTTGGCAGATCACCCGGATATCAAAATGTTGAACTTTTATTCATTCATTATTCTTTCAACAACCCTTTGTTAAGCCTCTATGAGGCGAACAGGCTTGTGGCTAAAGTTTAAAAATACCTTTTCACTTAAAGTTTAATCTACACATTTCTTGATTATAGTGATGGTATCATGGATGTATGTTGATGTCCAACTTCATAAAATTGTATGTAATAAATATGGGGACTTTGTATATACCAATTATACTTCAATAATGCTATAAAAAGGATTCTATGTGTTTTGAAAAAGCAATGGCTCATTTGGAAATAAATTATTCTGTTTTCTTTGCTGACTTAGCCAAAGAAATACTCAAATTAACATTAACTTAAATTTCATATTTTGAAATAAATGTTGAAAGAAAAATAGAACTCCCTGTGTGAGAAAGTAAAGGATTGATAGGTTCACCTGTGCTTGAAGACCTATTTTCTAAAACAACAGCGATTACATCTTTCAGTGACTAAGTTTGTTTCTGTAATATAGAAATGATAATATCCATCTTATTTACTCTCTGAGAAGGTAGTAAGGAGACCTTAAACAAAATTGTTTATATTAAAAGCATTTTGAAAATTAGAAATGGTAATTTACATAAAATACCTTCTTATTATTAAAACTGGAAAGATGGTGTTTTTAAATCTTATGTAAGCTTCGATTTTATTGACTATGGTTCTACTGGTTTTCAGGCTAGTCTATGAAACCATAACGGAGTTAGAAGACAAAGAAACACAGAGCACTGCTCATGGAGAAAAACGGCAAGCAGATGAAATAGAATAAGACACAAGATGTGGAGGGTTTGCTGCACGTAGGAATTATACAAGGAACATTTCTGTTTTAAAGCAACCGTTTATAAAAGTTGCTAGTGTAAATCATTCGAAGCTGATGCCGGCAATACTGAGAGCAGTCAGTACGCATGCAAAGAGACACGTTCTACTTTATGTTATGGTCCGTACACAGCATTCACCATCTACAGGATTTTCAAGGATGTTCATGTGTCAGAAGTCCATTTTCAACCTTCAATGTCTGGGGTCATCCTGTCCTTCATTACTTGTAATTTTCGTGTTGGAAGCACATGAAATGTATTCAATCTTGCTTCCAGAGTGTGACGTGGGCCACTTCTCTCCATTCCTTGGTTCCTTCTTTGTTGCAATGAGTTTTACAAGTTTGTTAAAGGGCCTGGCATCTAAATGTTACATGTCTTGATTCTTTTTCTATTCCCTTTGCCAACCCCCCACACAAATATTGCTACAATTTCTGAATGATCCCCCGAGTAGTGTCCCTCTACATACTGTGAGGCAGTAACTAACATCACTGTCCAATATTTTCTACGAATTTTAGAGGATACTTGTCAACTCAGAGAAAGGTTGATGCTGGCTTTTATTTCCGGAAGTAATTACACATGTTCTTTTCCGACCACTAAATATCATCATTCATTTATTTGCTTTTTTAGTCATTGAAATTTTCCTGTAAGCCGAGAACTATTCTTTTTTTTAAATTGTTTTTAATGTTTATTTACTTTTGGGAGGGGGGGCAGAGTGTGAGTGGGGAAGGGGCAGAGAGAGAAAGAGATGAAAAATCTGAAGCAGGCTCCAGGCTCTGAGCTGTCAGCATAGAACCTGACGCAGGGCTCAAACGCATGGACTGTGAGATCATGACCTGAGCCAAAGTCAGATGCTTAACCTACTGAGCCACCCAGGCACCCGAAGCTTTGACCTGTTATAATGGCTGAAGGCAAGGTGTTGAGAACAATAGATGAAGTTCACATTATTAGAGCTGTCAATGTTCCAAATGGAAGGAAACAAGACATAGACAAATAAGCAAATACTAAACTATGAACTTCCCTTAGTGACAGATGAAGAAATGAGACAGACTAAGGTGATAGATAGTGAGGGAGTAGAGATGGGTGTTACCATTTAAAATAAGAGGTCATGGTTGCCTTTTTGAGTAGAGACCCATATGACTCAAATTTGCAAACCATCTAAAACTGATCCAGAGGTGTTTCACAGCAAAGAAAATTTTTGCCATAAGATCAAGCTTGGTGCCTATGAGGGCCAGAAAATTAGGGCATAGTGGTAAGGGGTGAGGTCAGAGAGGTAGGTGGGCCACATGTTCTGGACCATGACACGTTAGGTGACAGAGATCAGATTTCATTCAGGATGAATACATAGGACCGTGGGAGAAGGGGAGTGATGTAAAATGATTTACGTTTTTAAAAGAGGAATCTGATTGGCCCATGCACTATGAAAGGACAGGTACAAAGTGTCAGGAGCAGAAGCGGAAGATGAGAGTTGGGACTGGTCTGGTGGCAGTACAGGTGTTTTGAGGGAGTCCTAATGGATCCGGGTGGGATGTGGAAGAAATGTAGGAGTAACGTCCACACGGAAGGGTGAGGAGGCCAAGCGGAAGCTGTCAGAGGAGTGCATTCTAAGGCCATTCTGGCTAAGACTTGGGTGCAGATAACAGGAGCACTCTGGCTGGTTTATGCAGAACAGGATTTAATAATTGGTATTAGGCAGCTGGTGTAGGCATTTGAAGGGCTTGAGGATCGTTGTCAGGCTGACCTTTATTGGAAAAATGCCCGCCCTTAGAGCCACACGTCCTGTCATGCTGACAAAGTTGTCACTCCAGTGCAGAAAGTCATGCACTCAAGAAGCCCATCCTTGTCATGAGCCATGCTCGTGTGTGCCTCAGACAATGCCATTCCCAGCATAAGCTTTGGGCAAGCATGTCTATCTGGCAGACCTTCATCTGGAAACCTGACTGTATGGAATTCTTGACATGTTAGTTTGTAGCGTCTCAGTATTCATAATTCAGCACAGTGTATTAGAAAAGAATTCCAATGGATATAGACCAAGCTAATCCACAATGGGGCAGAGGTACTGATGTATTAGATAGAAGCTGCTTGCTTGACATAAATGAGGAGACCACACGTAGTAATGGGGAGATAGGGAAGCCTGGACTCATGGGAGAAATCAGGAACTAGAATAAAACACCATCACACCTGGGTAACCTGAATAAAGGGTGTTCTCCAAGATTATCTAGCAGATGAACATAGAAGAGAGGATGGAGCAATGTCTCATTTACAGGTCCTGATGAAGAGCTCCAAAACATCCTGAGAAAGAGGTAAATGGGAAGAAAGTCAAAAGATGGTGTCCTGAGAGCAGACAGCGAAACAATCTTGAGGGGGCATGACCGATCATAAACAAAGACTGGATGTTCTGTACTCTATCAACAAAGGCTGGTCCACAAGATGTGGCAGAGGGAATACAATTTCAGCAGGATGGCAGGGACAAGAGTCAGAGCGGACCAGACGCAAAACGTGAAGTGAGAGAACAGCACTTTCAGGAGTCTCACCTGGCATTTGAGGTGAGTCAAGTCAGACTAGTCAGATCGGACTCACTGAGGTTAGTCAAATCGGACTAACCTCATTGGACATGAGGTCACACAACGCATCGGACATGATTCGATAGCTCGATGGAGACGGAAGACAAAAAGGGCAACTTTAAAAAATAATGAACAGTACTGCCCAATATTACTCTGCCGATGGAAATAATGAGTTGAACTCTTGAGACTGTGGACCTCTCTTTACTCTGTTTCCCATTCTTGTTTGAGTGTAATGTGTTCCTTCTTTCTGTGCCTAGAGTCAAAATAGGTCTAGGGCATGAAAATAACTCATATTTATATATGCATATTTCTAGCTTTACATACTGTGTTGTTTATCCAACTAATGGGCTCTATCTATACAAAAATTGTTTATGCTTTTTATTTTTTTAAGATTTTATTTATTTATTTATTTATTTATTTTTAAATAGTTTATTACCAAATTGGTTTCCATAGAAAACAAATTTCCTAGTTTGAGTTGTGACATTTCCACTGATAAGGCAAGATCTCTTTTTCTGAGCAAGGGAGATTCAATAATTTTGGAGGAAAATTAATGAGCATTAGAAGTGGAAACAATCTAGAAATCATCCCTTTAAGTTTACTTCGGTGGCTCAGTTGGTTGAGCATCGACTTTGGCTCAGGTCATGATCTTACGGTTCATGAGTTCAAGCCCCACGTCAGGCTCTGTGTTAATGGCTCAGAGCCTGAAGCCTGCTTCAGATTCGGGGCTTCTCTCTCTCTGCCCTTCCTCCATTTGTGCTGCTTCTCTGTTTCAAACATAAATAATCATTAAAAGTGTATATAAAAAAATAAATCATCCCTTTACCATAATTATTTTCTCTTTCTTGGTATGAAAATACTGATTATAGGTTAAAACAAATAAGTCATATTATTGGAAAATAATAAGGGTCAGTTATATTTTTTCTATATTATTTGCTATTTTTTGAAAGGCATCACTGAGAACTTTATTTGCAGATTAGCCTGCCCATGACTCAGTTTCCCTTTGTGGTTGTGTCCAATCATGACAAACCTTTTAAGTTCTGTCTCAGACTTGGATCTGAATCTGATGAATGAACTTTCAATTTTCGACATTTGTGACTTTTGGGAAATGATGCAGCTTCTCTGATCTCTAATTGAGTTGTGTAACCATGGAGATGAAAACTGTCTCACAGCATTGCCGTTAGAATCAATGGTGCTGTGGAAAGGCTTCCTGGTGCGGGGGGGAAGGAGGGAGGAGGAAGCAGGCAGCGTGGAGTCTTGTGCCCATGTGAACTCTGGCCCCCAGTAGGCACTTGTTAGAACCCTAGCTCTGTTTTAGAATTAGTGTGTGAGCTGTGAGATCCAGTTCCTTCTTGCGCAAGGTTCACCGGGGACTTGTGAGGGCAAAGTTAAGATAATAGATGTGAAACGCTTGTGAAAAGCAGTACTTTTCCAATTTTCCATCACTTCAGTGATGTTGCACAACACTCACAATAGCTTGGCTTCTTGAAATACAAAGAAGATTGTTCTTATGGTTAGAGAGGATAATGGGGGGGGGCAGGATTATCTACCAGTATTTGCCCAAACATTTGTAACTACTTCATATGTTAACTTTCTGTATGTTATTTCTCATTAGATGGAAGGCTGCTTTTTCTAGACTCCCACTGACTCCCTTCCACTTACTTCCATAAGCTTCCTTAATTAATTTTTGTTGTTGAGATGAGTTAAGAGAACTATAAATTGTCACATAAAGTGGTTTATGAGAAAGAAAATGTGAGAGTCAACAATAATGAGGAAATCCAGTAAAACTGAGAATTGACTGTGTTTCAGGCAGTGATGGAAACTACTAGAAATCATGATTTTATCTCATGCTAGCATAGAGATTCTTCCACTACTCAAAACAGCATCCCTGCTGGCACCTGGTCTCAGGTTGTCAAATTGGAGGGAAAAGTCAACGAAGCGTATCTTAAGCCTTGAACAGCCTGTTAGCCTTGCCAAGTAAAAATTGCATGAGATAAAGTTAAGCAGACAAAAGACACTATTGACCTACAGCCAACAGGGGAGACAGATTAAACTCAATTCCCCTGAAACAAAAATGTGAGGGATTTTCAAGACTGGGGTGGGCATGATTATAGGCCACCTATGTTTTCCAATTGACTTTACAAAAAAAAAAAAAAAAAAAAGCTTCCCTGAATCCTTGACCAAGGCACCCCCTGATGTTAGGCCCCTACCTTCCCACAGAGGCCAGGAGATAGAGAGGCACCGAGTTCTTGAGTCGTTTCTACATCAAAGAGATGGTTCTCGGGTCCCTGAGAAAGTCATTCTCTGTGTTGTGAACCTGGTAAGATATTCTGAAGGAGATACGTATATTTCAGAGGGGCACAGAAATAATTTGCAATTATAAAATGCAATTGTATTTCTAAAGTAAATGGTCTAAGAAAAAAGGGGGTAAAGGGCATCAATAAGGAAGAAAGCCCTCTAAAGTTTATCTAAGCTTGGGGAACATTACAGCTATTCAGGTCAGCCTTGGGGACTCAACTAATGAATACCAGCAGGGGCCTTTGGTAATGTGTAGTGTGGCATGGAAGATGTGACAGCTTACATTGTAAGACAATTGAGAGAGCACGTATCACTCAACTTTTGCCACAAATGCCCATCTCCTACATATCCCCCTCACCCACTTTAGTGTCAGGACCAACTAACAGTCGGAGCAATTGGAAGATGTCATACTAAGTCGTGATATCAAAACAAAAAGCTGGCTAAGTAAACATAGTCTTCAGCATAAATATGTGATTTCCAAGTCGATTCAAACACCCCAATGTCTCCTTCAGGACATTAGCACTGCGCTGGCCCCTTTAAGATCATGAGAAGCTGCTTAAAGCCAGTGCATTCACAGCATTTTGTCTACATTATTACCCGTGTGCATTTTGCTCTGGCACTTAGCTATTGGTCTTTTGGATGACAGAGGGTCTGTTTAGTGCATTACACATCTGATGTTCCCAGTGCAGCGTTGGGTGTGGACCACCAGGGAGCAATCAACTCCTTTATCAGGGTCTGTGCCCAGTGGGAGGAGCACCTCGTGACCTGAATGGTTTCCCCACCCTTCCAAACCCGCAAGTTCGTATGTTGAAGTCCTGTCCCTCAGGGTGACTGCATTTGGAAAGAGGGCTTTTAACAAGGTAATTGAGGTTACATGAGACCATAAAGGTGGGGCCCGGAGTCAATATGACTGGTATTTTCATACTACTAGTTCTGAACGTGGAAATAGACTCCAGGATGTGCACACACCAGGAAAGGCCATGTGAGGACCCAGACAGAAGGGGTGCATCCGCAAACAAAGGAGAGAAACTTCAGGAGAAACCAGCACACCGACCAGCATCTTGATCTTTGACTTCCGGTCTCCAGAACTGTGAGAAAATACATTTCTGGTGTTTAAGCCACCCAGTCGGTCATGTTCTGTGATGACAGCCCAAGTTTGGACTTGGACTCCAGTGCCACTTCTGCCTGCCAATGGGTGCATGGCGATAACTAATTTAACCTCTCTTACAGGTTGACTTCCTGTTTCGTAAAAGAGTAATATTTCCTCTCTGGTATGGATGTGATGAAGATAAAATCAAAATATTCTGGTATGTGCTAGCACATAGTACATGCCCCATAGACTGGGATTTGTATATTCCTCAAAATCGTTTTGTCAAATGAATGAAAGCAAGAACATGATCGAGAGTTAAAACACATATATGTATTTTACGTATATGTTTGCTTCTTCCCTGGTAAAGGTACTTTTACTATGCCACTAATTTTTTTTTCTTGCTTGAGAATTTCTGTCTATATGTTTGGTTTACCACATTTCAAAAATTAGAAAGTAAATTACAAATGGGTACCTGCACCCACAACACACTCTTAGTGGTAATTTGGGAAGCAAAACGCTGGACTCAAATGACAGTGACCCTGATGCATTATGGCAGCTGGTAAAGACCAGGACTGCAAATGGACTCAGGTATCATTTCCGTTTTAATGGTTGTTTGATAATTCAGATCACAGACTAATAAATTCAACGGCATGATTGTTGACCTCACAATAGATGACTTGATCCATGTGTAGTTGGTGTTTTATTCATACTGAAGTCAGGTGATTTTGAAAAATGAAAAGATAGTAGAAAAATTGCTTGGAATTGCCCATCATTTAAATCTAAGCCCTTTTAAAGGTTTCCATTTTTGAAGTGATTTTGCCGTGCCGAGAATGGATATGGAATTATGGGCACGTCGTTTATTTGTTGTCAATTAATTCTAAGCAGGTTATGTTTCATATTTATGGGCGAGCATGTATAACTGGGTTATATATGCAAGCTGTTGTTTAATTTACCTGATAAAGGGCTGCTCAAAATTCCCCTCACTGAGGCTGTTTGAAAAATGTGATTCAAAATTAATTTAATAGTTAAAAGTCCTAGTAATTCAAAACAAAGTGTAATTCTGCACGATGATATTCTAGTCAGATTTAACTGTGGGAGATCAGATGAAGAATAGCTGATAGGCGTCACAGGCACTGCATCATCCTATCCTGCATGACCTGGGACTGTGGGACGCAGCAGAGGATAGATAAATATGGCTTGAACTATTTAAAAAGTGTAAAATGTGTTTCTGTGTATTAAATCCTCCTTTTGGGTCTAATTTTCTTAGTAGTATTTACGCATTCTTGAAAAATTATCTGTTGACCATTTACCTTTATGTAAAGCTCATGCAGCAGAAACAATGATGGCAGGATTATCTGTAGGGTTGTTCTGGGCTCTGCAGGCTGAAGAAAGACACAGGCACTTGACTGAAGCAAAGGGCTCGATTCCCTGTCACCCAAGCGACAGGGAGCGGGACTGGGGAATTCTTCACAATTGTCAGAACACGGGCCCAGGTGAAAGTGGTGAAAATGGAGTGTGTCTTCTGTTACACTTTACAACTTACATATTTTAATTTTTTCTTTCAAAGTAAACCGGTACGTTTGCGAGTGTGCATAGATACACAGGACACAGGAGAGAAAACCACTTCAACTCTTTTTGCTGAGAAGAAACACGTAAGTAAATTAATGCTTAAAGTTTTGCCCTCCAAGACAGTTTGTTCACTTCAGGAATTGTGACTCTAGGGTTTCTCTCATTGGGATAACATGGTAGCATGTGTGGGACATTATATGATGACATCACTAGCAGTAATATATTATTTAAATTTTCTTCATATATTACCCCTCTTGGCAAAGACAAAATAGCTCCACGTTTGGCTCAGATCATGATCTCACAGTTCTGGGTTCGAGCCCTGCGTCGGGCTCTGTGCTGACAGCTCAGAGCCTGGAGCCTGCTTCAGATTCTGTATCTCCCTCTCTCTCTGCTCACGCTGTCTCTCTCTCTGTCTCTCAAAAATAAATAAAAAACATTTAAAAAATTAAAAAATGAAAACTAGGAGAAAGTAGGCACACCTGGGTGGCTCAGTCAGTAAGAGTCCGACTTCTGCTCAGGTCATGATCTCATAGTGCATGAGTTCAATCCCCATGTTGGGCTTCGTGCTGACAGCTCAGAGCCAGAATTTTCCTTCACATTCTGTCTCTCCCTCTCTCTCTAATCCTCCCCTGCTCACATGGTGTCCCTCTTTCTATCAAAAATAAACATTAACACATTTTTTTTAAAAAAGGAAACTAGGAGAAAGTAAGTGAAATTAGTGTTAATTAGAATCATTGTATTTCTAGATCAAGATCATGAGGATAGGGTACAGGTTGATTTTGTGGAGGTGCTTAAGATAGAACATAAACATGTTCTATGCATTCTCAAAATCAATGTGGCTTTGCCCAAGTTTTCCTGGGGAGAAAGCTGCATAAACTTTTTTTCTTTTAGATGTTTCCAGCATTAGTGAATTTAAGAGCAGGGGACCATGATGTAAGGAGTTATATTTTATGCTCTCATGAGGAGATCATAAAACTCTTGCAAATGACCTTGTTTAATAATAGACCTGGAATGTTTGTTCAGGAGCTAATTATTTCTAGTTGGGCTCTGCCAGTTGTTATGCAAAATCTTTGAGTCTCTTAGGGTTTTCCGTAATAATATTTTGAGATAAGACAAACAGTATCACTTAAATTACATAATGGCTCCATTTGGTAGTAGTCGATTTCATTAGCTCGGCGCCATCTTTTCTTAAAATTTGTATTAAGGTATAATTGAAATAACAGTAGACTTGGTACCATCTTAAGGACTTACTCATAATTGTATTTTCCTTCTACATATAATACTTTCTTAAGAAATGTTGATATATCTGTTCAGAAAGAATGTGCATTAAAATAAAATTGTAGAGATAAGAAATGAAGGAAAAGAGATCCAATTTTTTGAAAATAAACTTTCAAATGAAGTTATAATGCTAATTATTATTGTTTTGGGTAAAACTTTTCCAAAGGAAATGATAAAAGTTACCTCCTATTACTCTTTGTCACTCAACAAATTATAGGAACAATTTCCTTGGAAACCCCACCATGTTGAGGGCTGATATAATTGTCAAATATTTTTATTGTGACATATTTTCAAATCCAAAACACTCCTGTATGGAACTGTTGAATGTTCCAGGACTTTCCTCTGAGTGTTGTGTATAAATTTCCAATAACCAGAAGTCTTCCTTCCGGCAGTTAAGAATGAATTCTTTCAGGATTGAACGAAATGAACAATTCCTAGTTATTAGATTAGATTAAAAGTGTTCAATTTCTGAAAAATAATTTATTTTTAGTTTATTATTAGAGGCATAGTCATTTACATTTTAAAATCTATGTAGACACAACCATTTAAAAACTGAAGTGACAGGGACCCATGAGTGATATTAAGACTTTAGCTCGCTTTCATGCTGTGACCTGGGAAATCAAAGTTGGGTTTTGCCTTTGTCTTGTGGAAAAATACCTGTATTGTGGAATATCATACCAGATGCAGAGTTACTACCATCCCTGTTATTTCTATTAAAATTATCCTATTGTGTGAATTCATTGATCTTTCCATTTCTCCGTAGTTTGTAGATTTTTTTTTCAGTTCTAGTTTGAAACAATTCCAGTAACGCACTGTAAGGCCCACTTACAAATAATGAAAACACATTTCTTTCAGTAAACACAAACGTCTTCCTGAATGCATTCGTACTAACCCTTGACGAGACTGCTTCAGTAGGCTGTTCAATATCATACAGCCCTTTGGTTGTATGAGCCCTTTAATGCTCTTGAAAAGCACCAAGAATCGCACGCACTGAGATATATACCAGATGCAGCAGGGCACCTTGGGGTGAATGCCAGACAGACCAGAATTCGCCGCAGCCTGGAAGCCTCTTTCTTTCTCTTACCTGCCCGCGTGGGTGCACCTGTGGCCTGTGGCCTCTATCGTAAGCTCTTTGGGAGACACTGAAGATGAAAGCTGCTGTTAGATAGCTCCTCTTTCATATAAGCCTTTTGATTTTTTTCAGCCTCACTTTTACAGTCTGGATCCTAATCTCAATTCCTTTTACTGCTTTTCCATCTTTCTTTAAGAAAAAAAAATCTGCTGCAGGGCTCCAAAGGGAAGACCAACCAGAGAAGCTTAAATGTCCTTTTTCTAAGAGGATCAGTGTGAAAATAACGTCGCGGGCTCTCCTCCGCTCGGCGCACTTTGATGCCAGCATCCTGAAGCACTTTGCTAAGCATTGACTGGTTTTCCCAATATCTTTTCAGAGGAAATGAGGACTTAAAAAGGAATCAATCCTTGTCATATCGAAATGCAAGCCTGTCTGGGGAGAGTGGTCTCAGCGGCATCATAGCAATTTGCAGATTTTTAAATTTTTGCACAAAGTATTTTGGAATTGAGATTTTTTAAAGGATGAGTTAATGCATTCATCAAAAAATATTTTTTACTCTATGCCTATTGTATTTCACACACTCTGTAGGGAAATAGGTATAATTGTTGTCTTTACAAATTGTACAGTATAAAGCTCCGCGTCTCAAATTTGATGTAATCGGAGTCTCCTGGACGGCTTCTTACATGACCGATCGCTGGTCTGACTCCCAGGGTTTCTGATTCAGAACGTCTGGAAGTATGGGTTCCTGATTTGTGCTTGGACCTCTGTATGGACCATTGTATATCCTATAGTGATTTGAGATCTGAGTATGTGGCCAGGTGAAATGCAAGTGTTACTGGAAGGAAGGAGGGGGGGAAAGGATGAGCACAGGAGTTCTGAGTTTTCTAGAAGAGCTTGGAAAATTGAGAGCAAGTGTGGAGAACTACAAAATTCACTAAAGCTACAACGAATCAAGAGAAGGAGAGAGGAGGGAGGTTCAAATCACTTCGCTTTTTTTGTTTGTTTTTATTTGAGAGAGTGAGAGAAAGAGAGAGAGAGAGAAGGAGCTGGGAGAGGGAGAGAGGGAGAGAGAGAATCTTAAGCGGCCTCCACGCTCAGTATTCAGCCGATTCTGTGTTCCGTCCACGTCTCTGGGGTCATGACCTGAGCCAAAATCCAGAGTCGGATCCCCAACTGACTGAGCCGCACAGGCACCCCCAAATCCCTTTGGGATGTTGCCAGCTATAGGGCTCTATAGGAGGCTAAGAGAGGATGCAGATTAAATAATCTGGTGTATTTTATTGATATTACTGGTATTTAAAAATTTATTTAAGATCTATTAGACCTGAAAATACTTGTTTTGCCCTAATTGGGCTGACACAAAGGAAAGGAAGAAATGCAGACACAGATCCATTTTCACAGTTTTGCTTTGGGCTAGCCTTTTGTTGAATGCGTGATAGATGTGGATCTTGCAAAATTTAATTTCCTTTGCAGTTACATATTTCTTTTAAACCAGAATTTATTCAGAGGTGTGCGGGGCAATGTTTAATAACTGCCATGGTTTAGGGGTGAGGAGGGAGCCGGACTGTGATTGCCCATGGCCAATTTTAAGCTCTCAAAGTTTTAAAATCTGACTCTCAAAAAATTCTTGAAAATCTAACAATTAGCTTACACAATTGTGTGATCCAATATAAGCCAGCTCCAGATCAATTATTCTTAAATCAAGTCATTTACATCAGCTTGGTTTAGCTATTTGAAAGCATTGATGTGTTTATTATAATGGTTTCATTTTACAAGAGAAAAAAAGGTTTCAGATCTCAGAGGATAGAGGAAAGAAATCATTGCTCTAAAATGAATACGAAGGGGCACCTGGGTGGCTCAGTTGGCTACGTGCCAGACTTTGGCTCAGGTCACGATCTCATGGTTCGTGGGTTCAAGCCCCGTGTTGGGTTCTGCACTGACAGCTAGCTCAGAGCCTGGGATCTGTCTTTGGATTCTGTGTCTCCCTCTCTCTCTCTGACCCTTTCCTGCTCACACTGTCTCTCTCTCTCTTTCAAAAATAAAAAAAATAATACAAAAATAATTTAAAACATTAAAATAAATTAAATTAACACAAAGTCCATATGACATGAACAGTGCATATAAGGTGCATAAATTGTACCATATGAAAATGTCAAAACCCAGTATTACTGTCTGTTTTACGTGACTTGTATGAAGAAACTCTTCAGAGATTAACTACCAGATCTTTCCAAATACTGTGCTTTTGACACAACTTCTAAGCCAGGACTTCAAGATCCATGAGCCTCTGCATACACCAGAAAACAAGGACAAACAGACTGAATGGAGAAAAGAAAACAGATACTTTATTTATGACCCCCAGTCTCTCTAAAAGCAATCACATTCTAAAAACTTAGTTGTTTTCATTTGTCTGTTGGAAAACTCAATATGTCTAAATAATATCCTTCTTTCAATATCTGTATTTTGACTTCTTGTATAGACTTCCTGGTATGATAGAGATGAAGGAATGGTAAGTGCTTGATTAGCCTATTAGTAGCTTGTTATGTAAAACTAATGATGCATGATACCTGTATCAACCTCTGTAGTACCTCCGTTGATTGTGGTTTTAAATAATATGTTGCAACTTTGGACCTCATCATACATCACCCAGAGCCGTGCACATAGTATCTCTTGATTGTCTAGAACAAACTGTTAGTGTGGCTCAGCTCTCTCCCTGACTGTAACTTCCATGTTGCTTGTTTACACTTTTAGTTTTGTGATGCCACAGTTAATGATATCTACATTTTATTATGTAACCACGACTGATTTTATGATTTATCTACAAGTGAACTCTTAGCATTGAAATTCAAAACACCCACAATGTGTTTAATGGTCAATACCATTTACTGCAGAGATGAGTCATGTACTATTATCACATTATATTTTTTTCTTTTGCAATGTATCTTTTTCTGCAATACTTGCTGTTTTCTTCTCCAACAGACTTTTTTTTTCCTTGTGAGTTCTCCTACTTTGTTATTATCCTTAACCTCCTCCTCGCCGCATTTCTGATGTTTATTCAACTGTATCTTGGGGCCAATATTTTCCTCTTTTCTATCGCTGTCTTTGTTTTTGCATTAGCGTACCTTCACTGAACTGCCTTAGAAATGCATGTGTAAGAATCTCTCATTTATGTGTGCCTGAAAGCTTGGATTCTACGCTGACATTGGCTCGACGGTGTGGCTATTCTCACAAGTGCAGGTGGTTTACATCTTTCCTCATTAAAGTGAAGGAATGCATTCACTGTGGTTCAGTGCGGCATCTTGCTGGTGCTAAGCTTGACACCCATCTGACCTGACTCACGTCGCTTTTGGTCATTGGCTTCATTTATTGCTGTTGTTACTGTTTTCTTTCTTACAGCTTCTAGAATTTTCCCTTTGCTTTTGGTTTTATGACAATGTGGGCTAAAGGTCTTTTGGTTTAGATAGATCCTTCATGTCCTTTCCTCTTATTTGTTTATCTGTTGTTGTTATTGTTATTGTCGCTACTTATTTCCCCATAGATATTTTTGGAAGCTGGTTTTCTAGGTCCTGGTACTTTTTTTTTTTTTCTTTAATCATCTCTCGTCTCTTCTCTTTTCTAATTTTCTGGACATTTATTAATGTTTTAATCCAACCTAAACTAAAAATCCAGCACACTTAATTTTGGTAATCGTGTTTTTAATCTCCAAGTATCCCTTCTTATTTTTCGTGTTTATCATGGTATCCTGAAGTCTGTGACTATTAGATGTTTTCCTTCCGTTTCTGAATTTATCTATGAATCCACTTACATGTTTACTTGTTTTGTTGATTTATCCCTTTATTTCATGTCGAATGCTTGGTGCAAAGCTCTGACACTCGGGGTCTGACGTTTCCTACTGAAGATGAGGAACTACTTGTGAGCTCTGAGCACGCGGTGCTGCGCTTTCAGAGCCTTTGGGTGAGGGCACAGCCGATCTGCTGCGAGATCCCTAAAGACCAGAACGCAAAGGTCTTTCATCTCCAGTACTTATTTCTATCTTTTAAGAAAATGATCTTTGGTTTTGTATGTTCGACTACACATCATTTGGCTGTTTAACATCCAGACTTTCCATTTAAATGAATCTGCAGCCTAAAGGTCTGTTGATGTTATTTGTTTGCTTTCATAGGAATTTGTCTGGGATTTCTGAGACCCAGGGCCTTCTGAGTGTCTACGCCCAGGACTCCACCAACAAGCTTAGCAGTGACCTTGCTTACAGTGTGTACCCTTTTATCATCTTTCAGTTTTCCACAAATGTTTTAAATCTCATCTGAAAATGATACTATTGTCCTTATCTTCTCTGTACCATATATTTTCATTGCTTTTTTTTTCCCATTAGGCATTAGAGGATGAGGAATTGAGTGAGTGTTTTCTGCATGCCATTGTACACTGCTGGTACATACTAGTCATACCAAATCACTATTCAAAATTTTTAAATTTTTTTTTAAATTTTGGAACAAACAAGAAACTACAGAAAAGTGAACATTCATTACAAAAACAAAATTTCCCTGAACAGTTTGAGAGTAATTTGCCAACTGTTACCTGTTACTCTAGACCAATTTATTGGATATTTCCTACAAACCAGGGCAATTTCTTACACAACCATAGTTCAACCGTCGCCATTAGAAAGTTAATATTGATGTAACACCTAACCTTTGTGTCTCATTCAGGTTTCACCAATTTTACCATAATGTCTTTCGTAGCAAAATAACAAGTTCAGTATCAAATACTGCATTTACTCGCCATTGCTTTTCAGTCTCCCTCAGATTGGAAGAATTATTGGCCATTCCTTGACCTTCATGACCTTGACATCTTCAATGTTAAGGTCAACCGTTTTTTAGAATGTCACTCCAGAGATGCTCGGGTGGCTCCATTGGGTAAGCATCCAACTACATACAGCTCAAGTCATGATCTCACAGTTTGTGAGTTCGAGCCTCGCATCTGGTTCCATGCTGACAGCTCAGAGCCTGGAGCCTGCTTCAAATACTGTGTCTCCCTCTCTGCCCTCCCTCCCTTGTTCACAATCTCTCTCTCCCTCTCTCTCTCCCTCTCTCTCTCAAAAATAAATAAACATTAAAAAGTTGAAGAGCAAGTAGAATGTCAGTCACTCCATTTGGATTTCTCAGATGCACTCTCATGAGTACATTTCTGTTAGCTTTCTTTCTTTTTTTAAAATTTTTTAACACTTATTTACTTTTGAGAGAGAGTCAGAGATACAGCATGAGTGGGGGAAGGGAGGAGAGAAAGGGAGACACAGAATTTGAAGCAGGATCCAGGCTCTGAGCTGTCAGTACAGAGCACAATGCGGGGCTCGAACTCACAGACCATGAGATCATGACCTGAGCTGAGGCCTGACGCTCAACCGACAGTCACCCAGGCGCCTCTCCCGTTAGGTTTCTTAGCAGGCATAGTGCAGAATGCTGTGTGCCTTTCACAGGACAAGATGTCGTTTTGCTCTGTACTTGTTGTTTTTCTTAATTTTTTTATGTTTATTTCATATTGAGACAGAGAGAGACAGAGCATGAGTGGGGGACGGGCAGAGAGAGAGGGAGACACAGAATCAGAAGCAGGCTCCAGGCTCTGAGCTGTCAGCACAGAGCCTGATGCAGAGCTTGAACCAAAGAACAGTGAGATCATGACCTGAGCTGAAGTTGGCCGCTTAACCAACTGCGCCCCCCAGGCACCTGCTCTGTACTTGTAGATGTCAATTTGACAGTTGATGATGGTGGTTTCTATGAGGTGCCTTTGCTGAGATGGTGGGAAGTTACTATTTTTCCTTTTGTAATTAAACAGTGTTTTATAAGAAGATAATTTGAAACTCTGTTAATTTCCCTTTCATATCGAGCCGTGAATCTCTTTATAATCAATATGGACTCAGATTTTTTATTCATGGGTTATATCAAATATTATTATATATTTGAATGCTCAGACTTAGGAGATGTGGTCAAGTTAGTTTGGGATATCACTTTCACATGTTGCCCTGATCCTTTGCACGCTTTTGTGCTCTCTGGCAGATCCAAGTCTCCTCTTGAATTTTTAAAAATTTTTTCAATGTTTTTTATTTATTTTTGAGAGACAGAGAGAGATAGCGCAAGCAGGGGAAGAGCAGAGAGAGAAGGAGACCCAGAATCTGAAGCAGACTCCAGGCTCTGAGCTAGCTGTCAGCATAGAGCCTGACGCGGGGCTCGAACCCATGACCTGAACCGAAGCCAGACACTTAAAAGACTGAGCCACCCAGGTACCCCTCCTCTTGAGTTTTTTTATGCCAGCTGAGGAAAGGGTCATTCTTACAAGGAGTCCTGGTTCCTTAGTAGGAACGGGTATTTAGAAGGACACAATAACAATGCGCTGTGTGCACCGTTATTGGTCTGCCATTATTTCTAAATATATAATTGTGCCCTGAATTCTTATGAGCAATTGTTAGGAGAAGGAATGGTAGATAAATAGGAAAATGTTCTTCAGAAGATCACAAGATAAGGATTTGTATTTATTTGACATTGACCAGTTATTTATCAATTTGTTTTAAGAAAGTCATAGTTTTCTCTTAGCACTGTTAGAATAGATGCTTTCGTATATTAAATATTTCATTGTCTTTTCACATATTGATCTCTATTTAAAACTATATTTGTTGGGGAGCCTAGGTGGCTCAGTCAGTTAAACCTCTGACTTCGGCTCAGGTCATGATCTCATGTTCATGGGCTCGAGCCTAGTGTGGGGCTCTGTGCTGACAGATCAGAGCCTGGAGCCTGCTTCCGATTCTGTGTCTCTCTCTCTGCCCCTCCTCCTCGCATGCTCTGTCTCTCACTGTATCAAAAATAAATAAAACATTTAAAAAATTAAAAAAAACTATATTTGTTGGGGCACCTGGGTGTCTCAGTTGACTAAGCATCCAATGTCGGCTCAGGTTATGATCTCAGGGTCCATGATTTTGAGCCCCACACCAGGCTCTGTGCTGACAGCTCAGAACCTGGAGCCTGCTTCAGACTCTGTGTGTGTCTCTCTCTCTTTTTTTCCCTCCCCTGCTCAAACTCTGTCTCTTCCTCTCTCTTCTCAAAAGTAAATAAACATTTAAAAAGTTAAAAAAAAGTATTTTTGCTACATAGATATTCATGATTCAATGTAGACTTGTAAAGCCCATTTTTTAAAAGAGAGAAAATATAGACGTTAGAATAAAATATACTACTTGGAAGTATCTTTTACTCATTCAGTGAATAGCACTATTTATTGGTGTGTTATGATTTAATTTTATACATAAATGGAAAACCCAAAATAGGTAGAAAAATATTTAGACAAAAAATCCCACACACACTTTCCTTTGCTACTGCTGGGAGCCATCTCTGAAGCCAGGCAGGTTTGCAAGGCTTCCCACCCTCAGATGGGGACCGGCGTCTACACCTACCCAACCCCCACTCAATTTCTGCCTGAGCACCGACCCCCAAGGCACCTGACTGACTGATATCAGGAGTGACTTGCCTTCTTATGCTAAAATACGTGAATTGTACCTTGTGAAAAAACTTGTTATAGGAGTTTCTTTTTTTGTGATTATAGGAACAAATGCTACTTTTCCTGAGAAAACCTGTTTTTCTTCCCCTAGAAAACAGGCTATTGACCCTGCTCACAAAGACCTAACTCCTGCCTTTGCTGTGCTAAAAGCATTGCCATGTATTTGAGTGCTAAAGATCCCTTCCTTTCCCATGTGATAAGCATCTAGTCACCTACTTTAATCTCTATTGGTAAAGATGATGCATGAGTCTAATACCAATCTATGTTCTGGGAAATTTTTACATACCAAAGAATTTGTCATCAGAAATCATTGTCTAAGGCAATTGCCACTCCTGTTTTGTACCCCATACATTTTTTTCAATAAATAAAGCTGACTCTCTGGTCAGTGCAGAGATGCCTGCCTGGTGAGCAGAAGGAAGCCAAGGCTCTCTCACTCCATTTCGCCAACACCGTCCATCCTCCAGGGAGCCCTGGACCTGCTGGAGCTGGACTCTGGGATGCTACCCAAAAGATGTTTGTTAATATAAATGTGAGTTCTTTTTTAGCTTTCTTCCTCCAATCAAACAAACAAATGAACAACTACCTCCCATTTTTCCTGTTACCCATCTTCTCAGGATAATCTTCAGTATACGTGTGACTGATTTTTTTGGTAGCATAACAAAAGAAACAGATTTTATGCAGATATTTATTTGGGCATCCAGGAATACCCAGCGGTCTGAGCCAATTTCTAATCAGACAAACTGTTGACTGAAGCACAATTCTAACTACTGAAATACATATAGTGCTTCTGAAGAGCCTAGAAAACAAAATACGTATTTAACGCCATAAACCAAACAAAATGAGCGGAGGCAAGGGTACCCAAGTTGGATGCGCCTTGGCTGAAGGCGCCTGCCTGGCCTCCCTGTTAGCCTCCAGCCTCTGGGGTTGGGTGTTCACACTTGAAAAAACACTCCTGGAATTTTAAAGTTATTCAAAGCCAGTAGGTTATGAAATGGATCTTTCTTACTTCGTGTAACCACAGACTTTAAGCCATTTATTTTTCCCTCAGCGAAAGAGAGAGACAGCTATCCATATTTGTTCCTGATGTGATTTCCAGTGAAACGGAACAGCCCTGAGAGGAGGGGAAGCTGATCACACCCTCTTCTCTCAGTGTCTATCCCATATTTCACCCTCTTGGAACGAAGTATCTGAACAGTGCTCTTATTAAATTCCTGAGTTCCTTTTTGATCTCCTCTCCAAGCTAGGCCTGGCACAATTTGGCAAATTCACTCCGATTTTGCTGAAACTACCATTAATTTAATCTATTTTTTTCCTTACCTAGCTTTTTTTTTTTTTTAAGGAAGATACACAAAACAGACTCACCAATTTACATGTCTTTTGAATGTAAATTAAACAGATTAACATCTTATAGGGAAAATAAATTGGATTGCCTGTCAACGAATTTGCAATTTAATACACATTTGTTGTTATCTTTATTATTCCATATCTGAGCTTTGAGGTTTCTGCTTTTAATGGTCTCCCCGATTTCAGACACTGTCCCTGGAAAATAGGATCTCCAACAGATACATGTTTTAATTACAGAGAAACATGACTTTTTGATCAGGAGACCAATATAAATTCTTGTCATGTAACTTATTTTAAAATATCATTTAAAAATTTAATCCTATATAGTTATCTCTTCCCTCTAGTGCTACAATATTGATATGAGATTCTTAAAAATACATAGTTAGTTGGGGTAATGAAAAGGCTGGGAAGTGAATGGAGGTGAGGGATAGTTCTTGCCTCTTGCCGACTCTCGCCTGGGTCATGAGACAGAGCACGTGGGCTAGGTGTAACTGGGACATCCACAAAACTCAACCTGAGAGATTTATATACATCTCTTCGTTTCAACTAAATTCTTTTATTTTATTTTATTTTATTTTTTTTATAAAAGTGAAGTGGCTCAGTTGGTGGAGCATCAGACTTGACTTTGGCTCAGGTCATGATCCCAGAGTCATGGGATCAAGCCCCCCCATGGGACGCTGCCCTGAGTGTGGAGCCTGCTTGAGATTTCTCTCTCTCCCTCTCTCTCTATTTCTGTCTTACTCTCTCTCTCTCCCCCTCTTCCCTGCTCATTTGCTTTCTCTCTTTCTAAAACTAAAAAATTAATAAAAGGAGCAAGTATTTTATATGTATTTTCATAGTAGATTTTCTACCTACGTAATTATTTTCATTTGTTCCCAAATATTTATGTGTTATCTTGAAATGTGAATGAGAAACATCGCATTACAAATGAAAAAACTGACCAACGACCCAGAAACATACATTCCTCATAGAACTCAGAAGGGATCAACGGTTCCTTTATCGTTTTAATCCGAAGTTCACAAAGGATTATCGTACTGTGAAATTTGCATTTTGAACAAAATAAATTTAAAATTGTGTGTGTGTGTGTCTGTGTGTGTGTGTGTTTGCATGTATCATATCATTAGTCATGTAGCTAGTTTGTTTTTCAAGTAAGGGAGGAATATGGCTTATTTAAACAAGAAAAATGTATGAACATTCAAGTAATAATTGTCACTACCTCCTTTTAGAGCCATTTTTTTTTTAACCTCGTGATTACTTATACAAAGCATTGGGTCTAACAGAAAGCATGTTTTAAATTGCTGTCATTTTTCAGTTTGGATGTAATAACTTTGTAGCAAACACTATGGATGCAATGTTTTATTTAACTGTCATAGGAATATATCTTTTGTGGAGCACTTAAAATACGAGCAATATGGAAATTATATGAACAGGAAAACTGTTTCTAGCCCTAGTATTATCCTAAATACTTTCATAGTCTAAGTTAGTAAACAATTATGATTTTTTAAACTATGCAAAAAAATTGTTAAAAATCTGAATACTATGGTTTCACACTCAACTTTATATTTCTTCTTAATTATGGCCAATAGTCATTTGACTTATGTATTTACAGATGGCGAAGGGCTAATATATATTTTAATAATAATTATTAATATAACATATGTGAATATAACTGTAGTAAAGACAAAGTTATTAAACCTAAGAAAGTAATTTACTACAATTATTAAATCATAGACTTGAGGAGCAAGAAATACCAAATGGACTTTCTCTTCTTGTAATATTTCAAAATATCACACAGCGCTTGGATAAATAAACATTTTGTTTTCCAAGGACTAGAGACTCGACCAGAAAATTTCTCCAGGCCATTTTTAATATTGTCAATCTACTAATACTAATTCAAATTATTTATCAACTCCTGAGAAAGTTACCCTTTAGCTTTTAATTAAAGCCAGTTTATTAAATTCTGCAAGCTTAACATTTGAATGTCTGCTTGGTATTGAAGCAAGCCTTCATTTCTATTTCTCATGAATTCCATACAGTTTCATCAGAAATTACAAGAAGTTTCTTTGAAAATATAGACGCTGGTCACCTGCATGCATGGCTGATATGTGTGGTCACCTGACCAGTGGAGGTGGTGCCTCTCATTGTTCCCCAAGGAACAATGGGCATAGGCACATTTTCGCCCCTCATTGTCACAGAATAGAGCCAGTGACTCACAGTGCTACTGTTCTGTTCCCTAAATTGATACTCCTATACCTGGGATGTTATTTCAGTCAATCCCCAAAACATGTAAAAACTTTATCAGGGATTCTGAGTGGAAATGGATTATGTCTACTATTTTAAACCCAAAAGTACAGCACTTTTACATTTTTCATATCTGTTCCTTTGAAATTGTTTTCAAAGATTAAAAGGAACAGCACGTGAGTTAAAGGAGTTTGATTCTAAGTTTAATGAAAAAAAAATCTCGAGAGTCCTTATGGGAGCTATTTCTTATCTCTGCTGACATCTGAAAAGGGTAATTAAATTACAGGCTTATATATCAGTAAAGGTTTATAGTATCAGCATTCTGAGTTTCTGTTGGTTCTGTGCAGCCCAGCACTGGTAGCATAAAACTTCCTCACCTAGTCATGCGTTGGTACGCATTTGGCAACCGCCTCTTGCAGGGGCAGGGAGATCCCTGATCTGTAGCACTTGCCAATTTTCCCTGTGTAAATACTTCTGCTAGGGCTGATTTTAAACCAGTGCCGTGCCAATGAGGATTCACTAGACACGGAGCCGTGAAAAGACGCACCACCGTAGCACACCTTCCAGGTTCAGACACGTCAATAACTTCACGAGTAAACTTAATGGTCAAATGGGTTTAAAGAAGATTACGCGGTGATGATATTTTGTACGTTACCTTTGTTTGGTATAATGTATATAATTGTAAGTTTGCATATTTTATTGTTTGGTAATATCCATATTTAATAACTGGCTCACAAAGTTCCTGCAATTTCACCATCAGTCCTCATGACTGGTACAAGGCGCTGAGCAAACAATGGATTGACCACTGCATTGAGCTTCTCTGGAGAGATCCCGAAGGCAATGGAATGTAATTGTGGAAGTGGGTTTAGTAAATTGTGTGTTTATAGCCAGTAGGCCCCATGATCTGGCGGGTGGGAGAGTTGGAGAATTTTCCATCTCATACTTGGTGACTGTGTATGTATGTGTGTGTGTGTGTTTGGGGAGCTGTGTGGAAATTGTATAGAGCAGGTTGAAACGAGTAGCCACAGTCCCTAAAAGAATACAATTTTCAAATTTTCCAAAGCACGTGTTCTAAAAATGCCCATTTCTTTTTTGCTTTTAACATTTAAGGAGTCGTCCTTCTGGGCTTGTTTTTGTCAGGTTTATGTCAAACCGCTTTTCCCCAAACTTCCGTGTTCACTGCTGCATTCTATAATCCTTCCTATACTCACAGGCTGTGGTTATTACCTTTTATATGAAGGCTCTGTGTTGAAAGCCAGTTATGAGTTTCTGTCCCGGTGGATAGTATGATGAAGTTGAAGTAGGCTATCATCCCGAGCTGTATAATGGCCTCAGATGGGGAATACAGAAGTGCCATGGGTTATTGATAGAGTCATATCTGCAGTTCTGCTGACAAATTTGATGTCTCCTTTGCTAGGTTTCTAATATTAAGAAATATTGAGGGTAGCATGCCTTCCCATGGAGTCATTTGGAGTGGAGATGTCGATTTAGATTTCCAGTTGTTCGTTCTGGAATTCTGATAATATGCCCCGGATCTAAATGATATAGTAAACAATGATATAGAGAGGCGTATTAAATATATAGAAAATAATGGTAGCAAAAACTAGGCTGTGTCAAAATCATCATTAATCATTTCAGTAGAGTTTTTTTCTAGTTAAAATAGTCATTGTCTAAATAATGTACACATCCTTAAAAGTTAGCAATTATTTCGTAAGCGCCTGAGGCAGAAATCCAAAGACAAGGCTTTAAAAGAATACCTTGTTTGGTGCGGATACTGACAAGCAGATTGATGGGCAGGTACACCTAAGTGACATAGTTACCATTCAAAAATCTCTTCTAGCTTGGCATAAATTTTTAATTTGTTTTTTAATGCCACTCTATGACAAAACTAGTGTGGGGAAAAAACCTCTTTTTGACATTATAAAATGCTATTTTAAAGACCTAGTGCTGACATCTCCCAGGAAACCCTGAAAAATCATTCCATTTAGAACTTCCTTATGCTATATTATTCATTCATTCTTTAGACTGTCATCATGATATCTTATTAGAAGGTTAAAAATGATTGTGAGATCACAAATAAAGAACCAAGCCTCACAAAGGAAGCGAGCTATCCATGAGGTTAACAATATGGCTAAGATCGACTCAGACTAATGTTTTATGTCAGAAATGTGGCGGTTTTATATTTTTCCCCTTTTCTCTGCAGTATAACTAGCCAGTTACTAAATAAAAAAGAGGATTGAAATATTACAGAAGACCTATTTCTGTCTTCAGAAACTACAAGTCTTTTGTTAATATAAATTACACATGGTTCATTTTCCTCCTAGAGAGAAATCCTCTCTTTGCTCCAACTAAATTATAGCCCCTACACCCATAGATGGTTAGAAATAAAACCGATGGTATGAAAAAAATTGACTTGCTTAATTTATGTGTACTCACAAATATCTTGGCACTACACATATATGTATGTGTCTGTATTATTTTTCTTAGGTTTCTGGTTCTAGCTTATATCTTGGTACTATAAAATGATTTTTTAAGTTTACTTATTTATTTTGAGAGAGAGAGAGAGAGAGAGAGAGAGAGAGAGAGAACATAAGTGGGGGAGGGGCAGAGATTATGAGGAAAAGAGAGAATCCTAAGGCTGTTCTCTGAGTCAGTGCAGAACCCAAAGCAAGGCTTGATCTGCCAAACCAGGAGATCATGACCTGAGATGAAATCAAGAGCTGGATGCTTAACAGAGTGACCCAGGTGCCCTTAAAATAATGTTTAATAAGAGAACGTTTTTCATGAATATTATTTATTTATAGTCAGAATTAAAAGTGTGACAGTGACGGTGATCCTGCCTCTTCAGTTACATTCGACACCAGTACAAAAGCTAATTCTCTAGTAAAAGGTTGTTTAGAAGTGGGTGAACGTAAGTCCTGCTTTAAAATTAGGAGAAATGGAGATAATAAAAATATTCCATTTCCTATAATGTAAGTTTGATTTCATTTTAAAAGTCAAATTTACAGGAAGATTCTAAGGAAAAGCATTTGCTTAGTAGTGTCACAGTATGGGTGGAACCTTGTCCAAAACGCTTGTTTGGGTGGAGTTCACTTTGTAAAGTTTTTAAATTAGGTGGAGGAAGGAGAGGAGTGTTTCACAAAATAATTATTACATTATCATTTTATAACTTTATTTCGTTATTGTGGTGGTTTTATGTTCACCAAGAATTTTGCATCGTTCAGGTACATATAATGCAACAAACAATACAGGTTCTTTGCTGGTAATGACAAGGCTGAATGAGATAATTATTCTAAAAGAGAGTCACAGTTTGTATATAATTTATAATATGTCTTCTTCCAAAATACTGGGGTTGCCTTAACACAAAGAAAGAAAATATAAAAGAAGAAATCTCAAGATACAGAGTGAATAGATAGCAAGCTTATTAAATGAATAAATTCTTGTCTGTATTTTTGACAGATAAGGTAAAAATTAGTGAGTTCAGTTGGGCACGTTTACAGAACTGGATGTGTATAAGGAGTAAAGGCAAAAATTTCAGGTGACACAGAGATGAGTAATGTGGAGTTATTTTTGTCATCTGAAACAGGAACAAGTTTACCTGTAGAGAAAAGCGTTCCTAAAACCTTAGTGTTGGTGCCTTTGTATACAGGACACAGTATATGTAGGGTATATACAGTCAGTTCTACCATAGTTGGACAAAAAGACAAAACCATTTTACCTTATATTTTAAAAAAATGCTTTATTTATTATTTTTGACAGAGAAAGAGAGACAGAACGCAAGTTGGGGAAGGGCAGAGAGAGAGGGAGACACAGCATCCGAAGCAGGCTCCAGGCTCTGAGCTGCCAGCACAGAGCCTGATGTGGGGCTTGAACCCATGAACTGTGAGATCGTGACCTGAGCCGAAACCGGAGGCTTAACCGACTGAGCCCCCGGGAGCCCTGAGACAGAGACATTTAAAAATGTATTACTGGTTATATAGTTGGTTCTCAGTAACATCTGTTGCACAAATTGGCAAATAGCAAAGTGTCTGGATGATTCATATAAATGCACATGTGTATACATGTATGCATATATATTTATGAAAACTGAATACAATACTGAGTCAGTGTTCATGGAAACAATATATTCAAGCATTTTTAAATTTGAAAGTAGAGGAAACATCTGACAGAAATGAGAGAAAAGTATTCTATCTTTTCATTAAGTTCGTTTTCTAAAAATCTGAAAATGCTTAAATAAGTCTTTTTTTTAATGTTTTTTTTTTAAATTTATTTTTGAGAGACAAAGAGAGGCAGTGCAAGTAGGGGAGGGTCAGAGAGAGTGGGAGACAAAGAATCTGAAGCAGGCTCCAGGCTCTGAGCTAGCTGTCAGCACAGAGCCCGATGCAGGGCTCGAACCCACGTACTGTGAGATCATGACCTGAGCTGAAGCTAGACGATTAACCGACTGAGCCACCCGGGTGCCCCGCTTAAGTAAGTCTTAGTGGGTATTCATCAAAAATCTCTTGATAATGGAAATAGCTCTGTCGATTAGTTTTGGTTACTTTACAGTGATCGATTGCCCCCATATTTTAGTAACTTGCAAAATTAATGTTATTATATACTCACATGGATTGAAGGCTGGCTGTGGTTTTGCCCTGGGTCTTCCTAAGGCTGAAGGTAGAGGCTCTATCTAGAACATGCCACCTCATGTCAGAGGCCATGCCAGACTTAGGGGGGATGAAAGCTCTGGCTGGACGTACCACAAGTCATTTTACACACACATTTTATTGCCCAAAGCAAGTGTCATGACCAATCTTGATATGACTTGAGTGAGAAGTATATTCCTACACAAGACTCAGCCCAAGGGAGGTAAGTAACAAATATTGTTAAAATAGTGTAATCTATCATACTGCAAATACTTATTTGATAAATACACATGAGATGGATAAAAAGTGTCATAGATTCATGGCTGCCCAATGGGGAAGAAAGCTCTGAGGGATGCTACCACAAACTCACAGGGCCGCAGACTACTTTAAGTTTTTGAGAGAAAGCCAGTGACATATGTTGGACATGTAACAGATTACTAGCTAGAGATTACACTTTTTTTTTAATTGGAATATATTTTATTTTATTTTTTAATTTATTCTCAAGTTAGTTAATATTCTCAAGTAGTCTTGGCTTCAAGAGTAGAATCCAGTGATTCAACTCTTACATACAACACCCAGTGCTCACCCCAACAAGTGCCCTCCTTAATCTGAGTCACGTATTTTCTCCACCAATCCTCCCCCACCCCCGAAACCCATCAACCTAAGTTTGTTCTCTGTATTTAAGAGTCTCTTATGGTTTGTGTCCCCCTCTGTTTTTTATTTTATTTTTCCTACCCTTTCCCTATGATCATCTGTTGTCTCCCAAGGTCCACATATGAGTGAAGTCATGTGACATGTCTTTCTCTGACTTACTAATTTTGTTTAGCATAATACCCTCCAGTTCCATCCATGTTGTTGCAAATGAGAAAATTTTATTCTTTTTCATTGCTGAGTAGTATTCCACTGTGCAGTCCTTTTAATGATGGCTTTTTGGTGAGGCTGAGTTTTTGGTGGTTGCTGTGTTGCAGTGTGTGAAAATTAATTGAAACAGGAAAGGTGGGTGTCTAATCTGATTCCGTGATTTAAGGTGTTGGGCCAGACCCATCAGGCACACACATCCCATGCGTCTTTAATTGTGGGAGCTTAAGCATGAATGAAGACTACTTTTTTTGACCCACGAGTGTTGTTATTTTTTGAATAGCTACGATATAAATGATTGTTAAGTTGTTTAGACTTAACTACTTAACACATGGACCTATTAAAAATTTACTTTGGCTAAGGGTTGTCATGGAAGAAAATACTGATACACTTAAAAGCATCTTGAACTGAGAAAGTATGGGAAACTCTACACTAGGCGTTAAATGCTAGTTAAAGACATGCTCTTCTCTCAGAAATTTTGAGTCAAGTTTGAATTTTACCCTAAAGTAGAAAGCGATTTGTTTCAACCTATATGTAGGAAAAAAATGTCTGTAGATAACCATGTAACTGATATTTGATATTGAATATCCAGCATAAGATGGACACGTATAAATCAAAACAGATGCTAGCAATATAGAAATAGTACCTTGCAACCCTACACCCACATACAATATTCTTAAACAAACAAACAAACAAACAAACACTTTGATTTAACTCCAAGAGTTGCAAAAGCACCCGATTTGCATCTCAAAGTTCAATGAATTGCTGATAGAGTTATTTATTTAAAAGAGGTCCTAGTGATTACCTCCATGGGGTATATAACTTGAAGATTTTTCACAGATGTAAAATGTGGTTTTGATATCTCTTTGTCTTTTGGGATGTGCATGTCCCACTACCTATCGGTCACTTCTCATATTGACCTCCCGTGGAACACAGGCAAGGCTTGGGAAGCATTCCTGCCACATGCCATCTTCTGTCTCACAGGTGTGCATGTGGGGGACACTTCTATCCTGGCTTATTCAGGTTTTCTTAACACACTCGTTGATCCTCTAAATTATCATTAGCCTGTGTCGTTTCCACTTATTGT
This sequence comes from Suricata suricatta, assembly GCF_006229205.1. NCBI lineage: Eukaryota > Metazoa > Chordata > Mammalia > Carnivora > Herpestidae > Suricata > Suricata suricatta. The sequence continues at coordinate 5,623,004 of NC_043713.1, forward strand.
AACAACTATAAGATTGAAATATACACATGATGTTTGAAGACTACATATGTGTAGGAGTGAATTAGACTTTAAAGCTTACATCTTAGGCAATATGGCTGAACGTTGTTGAAGATGCTTACATCACATTCATGTCCATATTGATCACTTAGTGATGCTCAAGGCTCTCTGCCTGACAAAAAGAGAAAATATGTCACACTCTGGTTTTGGGAACAAACGTTCAACTTAATAATCGTATTCAGTGAAAGAAGTTACACATGAAAAATAAATATCTTTGCTTTGAGAAGGCATCCAGGGGAAAATTACCAAGAAGTCAGCACCTTAGCTGGACTTTAAACATACCTGAGAATCCTCTTGATGGAAAAGCCTGTTGTGACCAAGAATCACTGAAGCAGAGAAATGATGTTTTCTTAAAGGTATGAATGAGGAGCAAGGATGTAGATGGGGGACTATACGGCATTCCGCATGGCTGGCCTTAAAGGTTTGTGTTGGAGAGTGATAAGGATATGCATCTAGAAAGAAAGGCAAAACCCCAAATATATTTTTATGCATGTATTCATGCAAATATTTGATCTTCATTTTATTATTTAAAAAAATTTTTTAATGTTTTATTTATTTTTTTGATACAGAGAGAGACAGAGCATGAGAGGGGAAGGAGCAGAGAGAGAAGGACACAGAACCGGAAGCAGGCTCCAGGCTCTGAGCCAGCTGTCAGCACAGAGCCTGACGTGGGGCTCGAACCCACGAATGTGAGATCTGACCTGAGCCGAAGTCAGATGCTTAACTGACTGAGCCACCCAGAAGCCCCTGATCTTCATTTTAATGTAATGGTGGGCCATAGGAGAGTTTTAAGAGAGTAATTAATCAAACTTATAATTTAGAAATAACAGTCTTTCATGACTTAACAAAAAATGAAGAGGAGAGACCAACAGAGACGGAAATAACTTTTAGGTTTCCAGTCAACCCGGAAGTTCTATTATAATTTGGCCCAGTCTCTACAGGGAATTCGGAAGTGCTTTGACGTCTCCAGTACATCAGGCACATCTTTGGTTCAGTGGGCATTGCTGTTTTATATTATGCTTTCAATTCCTCTCCTGGAGACCTGCTCAAGTCAATAAAATCTCAAAGGTCATAAATAACGAGTGCGGAGTACATAAACAAAGTTAGGAAAGGTGGTAGTTTTGCCTTGTCCCCGCTCAACATCAGGATAGGAAAATACCCTTAAGCTAACAGAAAAGCGAGTTTTTCAGACTGTGTCAGTTTCAATCAAATGTACATGAAAGAGAAGAGAAAGGAACCCGCACAAGTTTTGTGAGCAGGAGAAGGATTTAAATGTGACTGCTTGGTGTATTATTTCTTTGGCGCCTAGTTTTCATGTGGTCATAAAAACTTTAAAATTAACTAATTATCATTGGCAAACAGTTTTAATGTTTTTCATCATCTTGGAAATAGAATAATGAAAAGAATGATCAAAGGCTTATGTGTGTTCTATATTTTTTACTGAGAAACTTTTTTGTCATCAGTTATATCCTAAGATATATAAGGCTAACATCTAAAACAATGCATTAAGTTTGGTGAATTACATTTAATTTTTATTTCCTATTCAGTTACATAATGAAAGCAGAAAAGTATTCAGAACTTGGGTTACTTACACTCCCATTCTATCTGCATTGTTTTGAAATTTCACTGTGTCAATAAGATCACCAAACATTGAATTCCAGGAGAAAAATAGAGAGAATGGTGTTCTTAAATTATAATTTCTGAATAGGTTTTTTTTTACTTTTATAGTTTATTGTCAAGTTATTTTCCATATAACACCCAGTGCTCATCCCCACAAGTGCCCTCCTCCATGCACATCACCCCCTTCCCCTCTCCCCCTCCCCCATCAGCCCTCAGTGTATTCTCAGTATTCAAGAGTCTCTCATGGTTTGCCTCCCTCCCTCTCCCCAACTATGAATAGATTTTTTAAAATCATCTTGTGGACCTGTAAATTCATAACTCATATGGATATGTGGGACTATGTTTTCAGTATTTTTTACTCCTAATTTGTAAATTCAAACTCCATATAGCAAATCAACCTAGCTGCTTAAGGAGACTGAGAAGCAAAGGGAAGTAGATTTGTCTTGAGTATATAGGGATTCACAGATTGCTCTGCCAGAAGTTACAAGTATCCTAAGGTCTATTTCTTGGTAGACTACAAACCTTTCCTTCCATGATTTGATTTTTGTAGACGGTTATTGACACACGAGATATTCTTGATCATTGTGTCAGACTAAACAAAGACATATAAAATGAAATGCCTGTCCCATAGGGCATATATATGTGTATTTCATGCATTAAATGTATTTATCAACACACATAGAAATGTAATTGAAAAGTTTTTAAATTAATGATTTTAATATGCATTTCTTCTCGATCCCCTATCAGACATTTTTTTTTCTATTTCTTTCTCTAGTACCTTATCCTTCTTTTCCTCTGCTCCTTTCCACTTTTCTAGTCTGTCTCTACTGTAATATAGTAGACCATTAAAAAAGCAGGATAAGTACATTTACAGCTTTCTTACTGCTGCCCGCAGGGTGCTATAAATGCACAAACTGGATATAATTGAGGCACATATTAACTTACCTTCTGTTGTACAGGAAGCACATAAGCAGGCTCTTAATGTGCTCTCTGTTGAAACTCCTAACTTGGGGGATGAGAATTAGCTTGCAGTAGTAATTTGGTAAGCACCTGGGAAAATTGCAAGCTCCATTTCTTGCAACGTGGAATATGATTAAAAAGAGAATATATTATTATCACGGGCACCATTAAAAAATGTGTAGACAGCATTCTATGATGTTAAAATGGAAATTGAAGTTGTACTCAAATGTTGGAGATACCGCATGTTAATTACTGTCTACCACAGTGCACTGCAAGTGCAATTCAATTATTTGCTTTGTCAAGCAATATTTTGATTAACCTGAACTTTAATTTTGTGCATACAGTGTTTTCATATTGCGATAAAACAGTGGAAGGGCACATCACCCTGCCAAACACGCTCTGAAACCACCGGAAACATCTTCACTACCATAGGAATCCACCTTTAAACCTAGATATGAAAACATTTCTCAAATTAAGGGAATTTCTTTTTAAATCGCAGAGAGGGAGATTCTAGAAAATCTATTCAACACTGTAGCCTTATGCTGGGTGCTCATACAAACGGGCGTTCTTCCCTGCACATTTTTGAAGTAGGCATTGTTGTGCTTGTGTTTGATTTCAAGAAACCGTGGCTCAAAGAAGGTAAGTCATGTAGGTAAGGTCACTCTGCTCGTTCTTGGCGGAGTCAAACATTAAACTGAGGCTTACCTTCATCCAAAACTCAAGTCCCAGTGTTATGCCCAAGATTTCAATATTGTCCCCCAAAACCAGAGACCGCCGGGAAGGCCAAGTCATGAATGCAAAAGCAAAGGGCTTTATTATTGTTACAGGCTCAGGCTCAGGCTCACAGACTTTACCAACGCAGTAGACCCGTGCTGAGAGCCCCGAACAAAGGCGGGGTAGGGCCTTCATGGGGTTTTGGAAGGGGGAGTTACAGGAAATTGAGACACAGGTACAGTGACCCAATAATCATCACATAACATTATTGGCTGTAACTTTAACCATAAACATTGTCCAGAGTGTTTGTTACTTTTGGCGGGACCCAATCACAACATTTAGAGTACTAACCAGGACTCTCCTGTAGGGTGTAACTAGCCTTAAGCAATAAGTGATTATCTACAGCTTCTATCTCTAGGTCTGTCCTTAGAAATGTTAAAGGGGTGTTAGCTGACTTTTCCTGATTGGGTGTTACAAGGGTGGTCCCTCCTGCCTGGGCAGTGTGTGCCGTTTTATTGTCTAATGATTCTGAGAAACCAACACTTAGGCCTCCAGTGTCAGAGGGAAACTTGAAGCCTGTCATGGAGTCCGTTTGGTTCAGACCTGCGTCCTTACACTAGGCACTAGGAGAAGCGACCTCCGTGAGTTTTAAATTTGACTTGCTAATGTTGGGACTTTAGAGGAAGAGTCTGGAGAGCTCCTGTTTTATATTTTACAGTGTTTTCCCACAACCTGGGGTGACATAAATAATAGATTGAGAAAGCACTACTTATTTGCAATCCGTGATTCACACTTGGATAATAATTTTTAATGGTCAGTGAATAAATGACGTTTTATCTGCCGGTTGCTCAGGTTTATTTAAAGTCAGTAGCCACCTCTGATGAAACATTGGGATTGCTTGGCTCCCGGCCAAACTGGCTGCAAAGAAATGATAATGATCTGTCCTGGATTTAGCCTGGTCAATTAATTCTGTTATGGAAAATGTTGTAATCATGTACTTTTTACATTTCACCAGGATAACCAAAATCATGTCGAACATCATTTCTCTATGCATTCTTTCCACAAAACTTATTTCCGGCATGTACCAATTATCTCTCAAACTGCTTAGTATAAAGATAAAATGAAGTACGTGATCCTTTTCTTTTAAAGAAATCAGTAGTAGCTGTGTAAACAGACATATAAATGGTCCATTGTGTGAAAATGCTGTTAATGATACAAGATAAGGCAGAACAAAATGCTAATTGACCACCTGGAGAGACTCAGTAACTCTGCCTGAGGGGAGAGCAGGAAACCCCCAGGAAGAACTTGGTCCTGCAGAGAGGAGGGTTCAGGGAGCAGCTGCTGGAGAACAACGTGGATTGTTTCAGGAAAGGGGGAAGGGCGATGACCTAGTGCACAGACTTATACCAAGTCCACGATAGGCAATAGGCACATCCGTCTATCCACGCCCAGCTGTACCTTGATTTTGTGTCTTGATTTCCTGTCCTGATTTCCTCTATTTGTCTCTCATTAGATACTTTACTCTTTATACTTACAACAAACAAGAAAAGTATGTGTACGAGTGCCCCGTGTGAGTGTGAGTGTGCGCGCATGTTTACTTAAATCCTTGGCTGGTACTGATCCTTTAAAAGTGGAAAAAACAAATGAACAATGGGGAAAAAAAGAGACAAACCCAAAAACAGACCCTTAACTTTGGGAAACAGACAGATGGTGGCCAGAAGGGAGTTGGGCAGGGGGATGGGGAAATAGGTGGCGGGGATTAAGAGTGCCCTCCTAGTGATGAGCACTGAAGAGTGTGGGCATGTTGAGTCACTATGTTCCTGAAACTAAGATATGATGCTGTATATTAATTACGTTAGAATTAAAATTAAAAAAAATTAAGCCTAGATAAAATTCAAGTTGGCAAGGCTTTGGCATAAAAGTATAATATTTAAAAAGAGAGTATTGATTGGTTTATTTGAAAATTAACCATTAAATAAGTCAACGCTATTTTATCTGACACTGGTGATAATATCTGAAGCAGCTCTGATACCCGTCAACAAATCTTGTATACTGCTAAGTACTCAAACATAAGCTATTTAACAAGTAAAATTTTAGAGTGCATGGATATCTGTCTTAATTTACATGTATGTATCTATCATCCATGTATTCTGCCATTTTCTTTTTTTCCCTAAAAACTCTAATTATTTTGTTATTAAGAAAACATTTGTATCTATCATTTGGAATTTATCACTAAAATTTATTCATCAATCCAAGTTTAAAATTAGGTTGGGAATATCCAGTAAACGTTCTTCAGATGTCTGATGTAAATAATTATTATAGATTCTTAGGAATGCCAACATGTTTTTCAATGATACAGTTATTTAACACTACTGAGTTGCAATATTTATCATGTAAGAATCACAAGCTTCTTGATATCATATTTTGAATAGTCTATGATTTCATGAATACTTTCTATATGATCTGTGTACCACCTTTTTTTGGAAATTCTTTTTTCTTAAACAAGATCTTAAATGTAGGATTTGTATCCTGATACTAGCTTATTTCCTGGTGTACACACACACACACACACACACACACACACCATATATGGTACTATATAATAGGCATTCATAATAACTAAAGTAAATAAACCACAGGTAACATACTTAGGTAGGGAATCACAGATCATTATTAGAAAGTATTTTGACAAGTAGATGAGTGTGTCAAATATTCTGATAATGTGTCATGTTCAAAATGCATTACTCTGAGTACAGTAATGAAGTCATAGTTTCATATAAGAATAAAGTCATATTTTTCATACCACTCAAATATCCTGGAAATTGTCCACCTTATCATGCTTTCGTCCTATTCAATTAATCCTCAGTCTTTATGGAAGTGAATCACTTTACTTGGGAAGCTGACCTGAATGCACCTTCTAAGCATATTCACCCTCTTTCTCATTAAGTTTGCTGTCTGTCTAGCTTGTAATGACCCCGGGTTGGGAGAGGTAATTAAGTGATTTGGTTTAATAAAAGACCTTCCTTTTTAGCTCCTGCTAACCAGCTTTCTCTGAACAGCTCTCAGGGGTTTATAAAATGGAAGGAAGGATCTCACATTTATAATGGAAATAAATGAAATCCTGCAACTGAAAGTTGTTTCCCAGGATCGCTGCTTTTAAACTCATCAAAAAAATATAGGTTTAATAATAATGTATTTATTAACTTATTTATTTATTTATAAATATCCTGTCTCCAGAGCTATGCATACAGAAAGTGCATAAGTATTCCTGTCCTCATCACCAAATATCAATGCATGATACACGATTATTTACTCGTGATTAGTACGTGATAAGTAACTAGCAATCGTGGGTTTTGTCATAAAATGTTCTGATACCTTGAACTGGAGCCACTTGATACCTGACCCTGTAAAGTATTAGCAGAAGAGATGCACTAAACAAGACCTTCAAAATAGATTATAGATCTTCTTTTTCTTCATATTAATATTCTTTAAATTTTCATCCCAACACACCATGGTTTAGAAGTTGGTCTAATTATTGGTGTCACTGTACTTATTCTAACCTCAGACAATTTTGGTTAGGTAATAATAATTGTCAAACTTCATTAACTTTAACACTCACATATATGCATACATGCATACACATACATGCCACAAATGTTATATGTGAGATGATTAATAAATATAGTACTTTTGGTCTCATATCTTCATTTCTCTTCCATTAGCCATAAAAATGTTTATTTTATTTTTAAAATTATCATAATTTTTGTAATACTATACTTATTATATTATATATTTATTTCAGTATTCTTAAATACTATATTTATTTATTTATTTCAGATTTGGGAAAATGTGAATGAATGTAATTTTAGAACTTGATCTATTTCCATGAAATGAGAGACAACGACCCTCCATCTACAACTGAAGGGTGAAAGAACTCCCTTGAGTGACTCCAGCATGTCGCATTCCCAGCCCGTTGGCCTCCTATAATCAGTGGTTCTTGGAAACTTACTATTGTCAAATGTTTAAGACAACCCATTTGCAGACTTAAGATTCTTTCCCATAGCAGAGCTACACTCATTAGGCTTGATTCCATGTTCCTAGCAGCAACAGTGAAGAGGTTGGTACCTCCATAGTCCAAATTCTGAGGTGGTGTGAACATTTTGAAGGTCAATGGGACTGCTTTGAGTAATGTCTGGCAAAAGCTGGTAACCCTCTGGAGTCTCCAGAATGGGGCCGTATTTGGAAATAAGATCTTGGTAGATGTAATTGTCTGAGTTAAAATGAGGTCATGCCAGAAATGTGGGCCCTAAATCTAATGATCGTTGTCCTTATGAGAAAGCCATGAGAAGAGACACATTCATGGGAAAAGGGAGTGTGAAGTTCGAGGTCCGAGGATTTCTGTGCATCACAAGAAGATGAAAGAGAAGTATAAACAGATGATTCCTGAGAGTCTGAATGTACTAACCCTGCCAACATATTTTTAAATAAATATTTTATTTATGTAAGTTTATTTACTTATTTTGAGAGAGAAAGAGGGAGAGCAGAGGAAGGGAAGAGACAGAATAACAAGCAGGTTCTTCTCTGTGAGCTCAGAGCCCAACATGGGGTTCAAACTTATGAACTGTGAGATCATGACCCAAGCTGAAATCAAGCGTTGGACACTTAATTGACTGAGCCACCAGGTAAGTGTCCCTGACCCTGTTAATATATTGATTTTGAACTCCTAGTAACAGAACTGTGAGCGGGTAAATTTATGCTGTTTTAATCCTCTAGCATATGGTAATTCACTATGAGAGTCCAAGGAAACTAACAGACTTTGATACCAGGAAGTGGGATGCCATGGTGACAAATATCTCAAATGTGAAAGTGGCAGGTCAGTTGTACAATGGGTGAAAATTGGAAGAATTTTTAGGTATATAGGAAAAACTCAAGTTCCTCAGAGACCGTTGGTAGAAATATGGAAGACAAAGACAAATCTGGTGATGACTTAGAAGGGACTGAAGAGGACAATAGAGAAAGTGTCACCCTGGCAGAGAATCCATACATTGTCATGAACAAATAGAATCATTAAAGATGCTTCTGGTGAGATCTTAGAAAGAAATGAAAGACATGCAATCAGACACTGAATGAAAGATGATCCTTATTAAAAGGGGCAGAGAACTTAGATAAATCGTCTCTGACTTGTAGGTGGAAAATAGAACTTATAGTTAATGAACTTGGATACTTAGCTGAGGAGATTTCCAAGCATAATATGGATGGTGTGGCCTTATTTCTCCCTGAAGCTTTTAGTAAACTGTGAAGAGTGGGAGATGTTGAGGAAGGATCTAATAAGCAAGAAGGAACCAGAACTTACTGATTTGATAATTCTCAACCTATCTGTATGGGGGGAAAAAAAGAGAGAAAGCATGCTTTAGAGAGAATATCAAGGACTTTTGCTAAATAGAGGAGGTGTGTGAATCAGACCCAATCAAACATCACAGCATAAACCAAGGATGGAGATGAGGTTACCAAGCAAGGATCTATCTTGTGGTAATCCCTTGAGATCACAGACCAACAAGAAGTTTAAATGGTGAATTAGCAAAACCACTGCCCGCTTGGACTGTAAGGGACTGAAGGAAGCAGGCTGCTCAGGGGTCTGGGAACAGGAATTTCTTGATCCCAGAGCAGAGGCTGATTGGGGTTTCATGGGCCCAGTGGGCAGATCAAGCCAGAGGGAATCACCATCAAGCCTTGAAACCTGAAGAAAATTGTCCTGCTGGGTATTAGACTTGCTTTGCATGTGTGGCTTTTTTATTTATTTTTTTTCCATTTCCTCTCTTGATGAATGAGAATATGTATCCTAAGCCTGTCCTGTTGTTGACGTTTGGAAGGAGATAACTCATTTTCTAGTTTCATGAGTCCACAGATGGAGGAAATGTTTCCTTAGGGTGGATACTATCCAGAATCTCTCCCATACTTGATATAAATGATTTAGATGATGACATTTGGAACTTTTTGAATTGACATTTAGATGTGATTTTGGATTCAAAATTAATTCTGAATTAATTTGAGGTTTTGAAGGGCCAGAAAACTCTCCTGGGCTGCCAGAGTCCAGATCCAGCAGGTCCAGGGCTCCCTGGAGGATGGACGGTGTCAGCAAAAGTGAAGGAGGGAGCCTCGGCTTCTTTCTGCTCACCAGGCAGGCATCTCTGAACTAACCCAAGAGTCAGCTTTATTTATTGAAAAATGTATGGAGTATAAACAGGAGTGGCAATTACCTTAGACAATGATTTCTGATGACAAATTCTTTAGCATGTAAAAGTTTCCCAGAACATAGATTGGTAGAAGACTCATGCATAATCTTTAACAATAGTGACTGAAGTAGGTGACTCAATGCTCATCACATGGGGAAGGAAGGTATCTTTAGCATTTACACACAAGGCAATGTTTTTAGCATAGTAAAAGCCAGAGTTAGTTCTTTTGTGAGCAGGGATCATTAGCCTGTTTTCTCAGGAAATGTCACATTTGCTTCTATAATCACAAAAGAAGAACTCCTATAACAAGTTTTTTCACAAGTACAATTCACATGTTTTTAGCATAAGAAGTAAGTCACTTCTGATAGCAGTCAGTCAGGCGGCTGGGGGGTCAGTGCTCAGGTAGAAATTGATTGGGGGTTGAGTGGGTATAGAGGCTGGTCACCATCTGACGGTGGGAGGCCTTGCAAACCCGCCTTACTTCAGAGATGGCTCCCAGAACTCAGTCAAATAGTGTCTCTCCAAAATTCGTGTCCATCTAGGACATCAGAATGTGATCTTATGTAGATACACAGTCTTTGCAGAAGTCATGCTTAGGAAAAGTCATACTGAATTGGGTGGGCCCTAAATCTAAGGACATTTGTGCTTATAAAAGGGCTGGATAAGACACACAGAGAATAGGACACCACGTGATAATGTAGCAATGCATCTACAAACCAAGGAATGCCAAGGATGGCCATCAAACCACCAAGAGCTAGTAGAGAGGCTTGGAAGTGATTGCTCTTCACAGCATTCTGAAAGAATGAATCCTAACAACACCTTGATTTCAGGCTTCTGGTCTCCAGGACTGTGAGAGAGTAAATCCCTGCTGTTTTAAGCCATTTAGTTTCTGGTAGGTTGTTATGGTAGCCCCAGAAAACCAATACATCAATTTCTGTCATGTATGTTGCTGCGGTTTTGGAGCTGAAAACCCAGAACTCTAATGACACCAGCCAGGAAGGTGCTTCCTTGTGGAGAGTTTACCTAAGCTGCTCCATGGAATTGCCACCTCCTTGTCCATTTTGTTTGGCCAATCAATCTGGCAGGTCCTTAAAGTGACAGCAGCCTGCAGAGTCACATGCAAATGTAAGTTCTTGCCATGACTTCTGTTTTTAATGAAAGAGAGAAAGAGAGAGAATGTATAAGTGGAGAAAAGGGGCAGAAAGAGAGAGAGAGAATATCAGACAGCCTCCCAGCCCAGCATGGAGCTGATCTCAAGACCCTGAGATCATGACCTGAGCTGAAATCAAGAGTTGGGCACTCAACCGACTGAGTCACCCCTGCTCTTCCCGCTGTGACTTCTCAACAACCTTGTGATCAACAACCTCCCCTTCACCCTCGGCCCATTGCATTGAAAACTCATTAATTAAGACCCCTGTGGGCTTGCTAACCAAAACTCTGCTCTTTATGGTCTGGATCATTCGTCAGCCCAGGAGCCTCACAGCAGGCCATCTGTGGACCCTAAGAATGGCATGTGACTCAGTTCTTACATATCTCTGCTCATGCCCTGTCTTGACCTCCAGGTGTGGCTGGACTTCTCCCAGGACCTGTGAGTGATTCACTTCTCTATTTCAATTCCTCGGTTGTCCGTTGTTGAATCACAGCTCACCATCTGGCATCCTGTGCTCCACTTAACACGTGTTAGTTTAACACAGTCATGACATCTGTCAATCATGAGTTCTGAAGTTCTAGGTCAGGACTGGACCCAAAGTCCAACCATGTCACACTGCTGTTCATTTCCTGTTCTTCATGGGTTGTGCCCCGCCTCTGGATTGTGGTCTGACTCTGGTAGATGTGTAAATATTTTCCTAGAAAGCCCTCAAGAGCAGGACCCTTTTCCTGAATTATCTGACTTCGGCAAGTTTAACATGTATGCTGTCTTTCTTTTGCCTTTGTTTAAGCTAAACAAGAGATCCTAGGATTTGAGAAAAAGAAATGTTAGTGACTTTTCATACCTTAGGCTTTCCCAAGGTGCATAATTTCTATCTATTCATTTGTTCTCTACTTTTGTGACTAAAAGACAATGTGCCTCTTATTTTCTGTTTTAAATATAAATTAGGACTGTGGGTTACAGTGCAATGGTTTGTTTCTGTAGTTGATTTTCTAACATCAAAATATCAATGTGAAAACCCCTTTATCAAAACTGTTAATTTTGGTAAATGATGTGTCTTTGGTTAGGAAAACAAACTAAAATATATAATATCAAATGATAATATTTACACATTCCTTAATTGTATAGAAACCTCATCCTTATTTTATAGTAAATATTTTTAGTAGATATTTTCCCGCTTCGATTTTCCTAATTATTTTTTGTGTAATGGCTTTGCCAGCGTTGCTGAGGACAAAGATACATTACTTTGAGCACACACAGCAAAAATATTTTGCTGATACTCTCTGATTTTTGTCCTTTAGATTGTTTGGTCTATTTTTAGTTCTTTTATTAGTTCTGTCTAGAACATTTGTTTTCCCAAGGACATACAAATATTATGAAGCTGTGAGATTTTATTCCAGGGATATTTTTTATTTCTAAAAATACATCAGGACTTCAATCATTCAAATTTCCATTGTCAGTAAGACATGAAATCATTGCCTATGTCCACAAGTCAGGCAAGATGCTGGTTATGCGGGGATATTTTGGAGAGATTCATTCCATCATCATAAAAAATGGAATGACTGCTTTTAATTGGATAACATTTGATTTGATTTCCCGTTTCATGATATCAAATTAAAAATATTCATCCTGCTTATATGTTTCATTATTCACAGCCCCACTCCAACATGACTTTAGATCTTATCCTTTTGATTTCAGACTCTTAATGGTAATGTGCATGTCTTATTTAGAGCCACATAGAAATGATCACGGCTGGTATTTCTCTTTGAAATGAATAGGAAATTCCCACTTAGATCTGGCCTAATGTGACTGATGGAAATGAGACCTCTTCCTGATAAATCTGCATTAATTTCTTCAATAAGATTTTCAAGAAGCTACTTGAAGTTTTATGCCAGTATAATCAAGGAAGCCAAAACAATATTCTTAGGTGGAATTTGCAGAGTGTAAATAATATTCTCACTATACATTTAATGCATGGGTCTTGCAACATTTATATCAAAGCTACCCTTTGATATTAAGTGGCAGATTAGCAGCATGTATTAATAGTATTAAGATCAGAGGAAAATACAGAGGCCCCTTGGATCATAGTGTAGAACTCTTTATATTTTTTGCTGTTTGTTTGTTCTCACTATTCTAACTTGAAGGAAGGGCATGGGAGTAAATAACAAAGACAGTGAGGTGGTAATTCCTCTTCAGTTCTTTCCAGGCAGCCAAAACAGAGCCGATGCTGAGGTTGGGTTGACATTTGGGCGCCATTGCTTTGCTCCAGTGAACATATTGCCCCGGCTGGCATTGCTTCCAGCATGGAGTGAACTATTCCATCTCGCAGCTGTGAAATGAGAAGACTGGCTTCAGTGGTTTCGAAGCACATATTCCACACTTACACTCTCTGTATCTATGTCCCTGGCATTTGCACCCACGCTCTTAGTATTTCCTGTTGTGTGTGTTCTGTCCACATGTTCCTTTAAGCTCAGCTCATTTGTCTTCTGGTTTATTTTCCAGGATAATTGACTGTATCATGGCAACATCAAGAGAGAATTCCTTTTTTTCTGTCGATTGGTAACAAACGATGGCTTAAAACATCACGATGTATCATCTCCCAGTTTCCATGAACCAGGGCCTCCCAAGACTTAACTAAAGGTGTTGATCTTGGGTGCCTGGGTGGTTCAGTTGGTTAAGAATCCAACTCTGGCTCAGGTCATGATCTCATGGTTCATGAGTTCAAGTTCCACATTGGGCTCTGTGCTGACAGCTCAGAGCCTAGAGCCTGCTTCTGATCCTGTGTCTCCCTCTCTCTGTGCTTTTCTGGAGGCTCAAACTCAAGTCAAAGAAATATCTTCAGCCATGCTCCTTGGTTGTGAGCAGAATGAATTTCCTTGTGGCTGTAGGACTGAGGTTCTTGTGTTCTTGCTGGAGGCTGCTTGGCACTGCTCTCAGCTCCTGGAGGCTGCATTTCGTGCTCACTATGGTGGTGGGCCTCACAACATGGTGGGCAGATTAGTTCTTCAAGGGCATCAGGAACACACCTCGCTTCAGTCTGCTGCGACACAGACCTGGATAATGTAACATTGTCATGGGAATAAATATTGCTCCGTATTCACAGGTGTGAACAACATTTAGGGGGATAGGATTTTATAGCTGGGCATACTACGGGGCAGGGATTTTCAAGGGTCATCTCAGATTTCTGATTTGTATCACAAGTGACATATTTCCATTTGCTTTACTGTAAAATATACACATGTGGTAATGCTCAGCTAACACCAATTTAGATGATCACCCACAGGCATGAGAACCTTCCTGGCAGCTGGGGAGTCCAGTGGAGAAGTTCCAGCAAACTGTTGGAGAAGGAAAACAGTCCCAGAAACACTCAAGAGAGGGAGAGAAGCAGTTTCATTTCCCCAGGTCACCTCCCCACAGTCCACACAGCCCAGGGCCAGGAGAGACCTTCTTGGCCTGTGCTTTCTCCCATGGGGGAAAGTGACTTGTGAGTGAGTGCCAGGCTTTCCTGGCTGTGCCAGATGTTGTCAGTGAAGCCCGCTTCCTCCAGCCTCCTCCCGAGGGTTGTAGAGGGTGGCACATCTGGAGGCAGCAGGTCCTGGGGAGGAAAGCAGCCAGGGCTCGAAGGACACCAGAGGAACAAAGGTCCTACAATCAATTATGTGGTCTCCAGAATGACCATGTCAACTACAAGATACCATTTAATGAAACAATCTAGCCATTACTGGAGTTCCAAAAGGAGAAAAGCAGGAGACAGTGTCGGAAGGCTATTTAAATGTATAATGGCTGAGAACCCCGAATCTGGAGAGATTTTGATGTGTAAGTACATGAAACTCACAGGTCTCCAAACAATGTCAACCCCAAAACATCTTCTCCAAGACACATTATAATAAAACTGTCTAAAATCAGAGACAAAGAGAAAACCTTAAAAGCAGCAAAAGAAAAGAAACACACACAAAAACATTCCTCACAGACAGCAGAACCCCCTGCTTAGGCTATAAGTGGGTTTCTTAGCAGAGGCTGGGAAGTCCAGGAGAGGGTGGGGTCAGGATCCCAATTTTCTGTAGACGAGATGCTTTGATGGCTGTGAGTCAACATCTTTGGGCAGGTGTGCCTCCACGAGGGGTTATGGACAACATTGGCAGGGTGCTTGGATGCTAAGTATTCACATAATCACGTTATTCCCATATGCAGAGCTGGTCTGACTACAACCAGTGCTGGGGGCCCCTGGAGGGCGGGCAGAAAAGACTGCTTGTGAGATCGTTTCCCAGGCCTTCAGGCCCACCTCTCCTTGGCAGGATGATTCCATTAGACCTGTTCCATCAGGGAATGCTGTGGTTCTTCCTCTCTGGAATGGACACTTATCCTGGATATGGATTTACTTCCCTCTCCACCAAGACCAGTTTTTATTAGGTAATTAATTAGTATATTGACTTTTAAAGGAGGCCGGCATGGAATATACATTTCCTATTGGCAAGGTCACGTACTTTGTAATCCACCCCACTCCTAGAGCCCATTCCAAGTCTTGACCCATTAGTAGAAGATCGATGAGTATTTGTTGAAACAATGGATACATAAAATGCATTAAGGTATCCTAGAATAGAAGCAGGTGGGAAAGAGAAGAGGAATACAAAGTTAGGGACTCATAAAATGGATCCCCAAATGAGACTAATACAAAAATCAATTTGTAAAAACCTTTCATGTTTGCTGTGAGTGGGCCATGAAGGTGGCTTTTAGCTTTCCAGAAGCCAACCTGGAGAAGGAAGTGGTGTCCATCACACAAGTCACTCTGTCCATAACTCACAAGCTCCGAAGTTATTCCTGATGGGGAAGCATCTGATTTTACAGCATCCCCTAATAGAGGCCCACTGTTATCATGCGACAAGACAGAGTTTTGTCATAAATTATACAGTATTTAGTGAAGTCAAAACATCCGTGTCTAGAGCAGCTCTCAGTGGAGGTTTCTGGAATAAGTGCAAGAGATACAAATGTCTATGGAGCCATCTTCTGCTTCTGTGATTTAATCAAAGGAAATATTTTTAAAATGCTTTTTTCCCCAACTTTTTCATTTTTACTGATAGAGCATTTTTTTCTAACAAAAGTTATTTCAATATTTAAAGCAAATAAAAAAACAACATGCTGCAGTGGTTCAAATAGATGTGTTAATACTTCCAGCCATTCTCTGTGCCATTCCAGGGAAGATATCTGAATTACCTCTGTGGTGCATTTCAAGAATAAATAGAGCGCCGGTATTTTCCACAACTTTCTAGAAATATTGCTGTTTCAGCTGACTTACTGAAAGCTATATTAGCATCAACGAGCATGAGATGTTTACTATCTTTCAAGTTCTTGGGGTTTAGCTGAGTTCAAAATTAAGTGAAAAAGCTTCAATGAATGATATTAATACCCATTTTCAAATACATGTGTTGGATGTCATGGTCAGTATTGTATCAGTGATTCCTTTGTGGGAGCTCATGAAATTGGGTTCTGGTTTTAATATCTAGGTGAAAAACTGATTCTCTTCTATATTATATTGACAGAAGTCACATACCTAGTAAATGTAGTTAGAATTAAATCCAGGATTCTTGGAGACCTACATCTGTGCTCCTAATGTGCATCTAATATGTTGTTTTCCTATGTGACAGTGGAACTGATCACAAGAATAATAATATCTTATTAAAATTAAGATGGAAGAATAAGTCTGTAAGTCTGGCCAAAATTCTCTTTAGAAAGTAATTTTGACCATTTAATTTACAGATTCGGAATAATTGAAGCCCTAAAATTTTATAATTCCACATTGACAATAATCTTGCTATGTAAACTGAAATGTTTTCAGTAAGCTTATTTAGTTTTGAGAGAGAGACAGAGACAGAGACAGAGAGAGCATGAGCAGGGGAGGGGCAGAGAGAGAGAGGAGACACAGAATCCAAAGAAGGCTCCAAGCTCTGAGCTGTCAGCACAGAACTCGATGGGGGGCTCAAACCCATGAACTTCAAGATCATGACCTGAGCCGAAGTCAGATGCTTAATCCACTGAGCCACCCAGGCACCTCTGCTTTCACTAAGCATTTTGAAATTAATTTTTTTCAAACATTGCAAATGGTTATATGATGACAATTATAATTTTACTCCAATACCTCACCAGGGACACAATTCTGAGGCCCTCTGGAATTTCTTATTCATCCTTTCAAAGCCCCCCTTCCTCGCCCTCATACACACACACACACACACACACACACACACACACACACACACACACACTCTACCTAGGGCACCTGTAGCTTAATTTCATTCTAAATATTGTGGTGTTGGTGTACATAACTTATTTATCCAGTGCATCCAATGTTATGTTGATAGATGCCTGGAGGGTTTCCTGATTGTTTCTACTGCAAACAATGTGTGGAAAAAATACTTTGCATTTAGACCATGGTGAGTGTATCTTTAGAATGGATTCTGGGAACTAGAACCCCTGGGTGTTGGAACTGTGTAATTGAAATGACCCAGCTCCAATACTGCCTTCAGTGACTCAGGGTGTTTCCAGTCCATCCATGGCAACTGCTCACGGCCATCGAGGCTTTTGCATTCTTTCAAGAGTTCCACGCATTTTGATCTGTAAAACAACCTGTGAAATTCTCTGCTATTCTTTGAATGCCCACTTATGAGTCGTCAGTATAATTTTGCATGTTTTCACACATTTATAGAACACTTATTTATCTTTCCGGTGCGGGCAAATGTTATTTTTTTAAACATTTATTTATTTTTGAGAGAGGCAGACAGAGAGACAGAGATCTCTAGTGGGTGAGGGGCAGAGAAGGAGGGGGACAGGGGATCCAAGCGGGCCCTGGGCTGTCAGCACAGAGTCCAATGCGGAGCTCAAACTCAGCACCCTGAGATCATGACCTGTGCTGAAGTTGGACGCTCAACCCACTGAGCCACCCAGGCACCCTTCAAACGTCATTTTTAAAAGAACATATAGGAGTCTTTTATGTATTGACTTGTAAGTCCTCTATCTATTGCAAAGACATAGATATGTGAAAATTTTTCACCTTGTTTTGAACTTTTGCCTGGTGCCTAAGGAGCAGTTTCTGATTTTTCCCTTATATAGATCCACAAATTTTGCTTCATTTTATTCCTGGTATTATATCTTTTTCATTACTATTATAAATTTGAACTGCATGCTATGTATCTTCCAACCTTCTATTTATACTTTTTGCAGAGAAACTTATTGATATTATAGATATCAAATTTATAACCAGGCATTGTAATGAAATTTCAGTTCCCAATAATTTTTGAGAGATTTTCTAGAAATAAAATCACTAATTTGTAATGTATCCTTTGTAATTTTAAAGAAATATTTATCTTAATTACGTAGCTTATGCATGAATATATTATTGCAATAATAGCTTAAACTTCGAAGACCAGCCTCAGACAAAAAAGCCAAAATGGTATCCTTGAGAATATTAACATTATCATTGTTTAGTATCTCCTACCATTTTCTTTCCTTTAAAATATATGTGTAACTTAGAAGTATATAATTTCTTGTACACAAATAAATAGTAGTAACCTGTAGATATTATACTGCAATTATTTTTTATTTTACATAATTATACTTAATTTAATTACATAGACACATATATTAAGTGCCTGATTAGTATTCATATTTTGAGAGTGCCATGTTTTATTACATTTATCAATTTGACAATTCTCACTAATGGAAACTTGGAGTTTTAAAAAATCTATACTCAATCTGGAGTGATCGTCTCTTTTTTTAGACTGCCTTGCATATATACAATTCTATTCTCTACTCCACTTCCTGATTCACGTGATTAAACAATCTCAGTTTGGATGCTTATTTTAAATTTCAAGGCATATTTCCAAATTGTCTTGTAAAATGTTATTTCTTTCTAGATGCTTTCCTTTTGGGGAAGAGCCTCATCTCCAGCTGGTGTGGGTGCAAGGTATTGATGATGTGAAGTTAGGTGGGCGGTCCAAATGGAGCGAATCAATCAGATTTCTGATAGACAAATGACAACAACATTTAAAAAATACAGATTTGAAAGATTAAGGGGGCAATGTAGTTTTGATCATATCATTTGAATCCTGCATGAGTCAATGCGAACTCCACGCCTGGGCTTCCTGATTCCAAGTGCCAATACAACCGTAGTTTTGCTGAACCTGAGTTCAGATTCTGTACTTGGTGCCCAAGGATTCCACATGAATATGACTGTTGGCAAGTGAAAAAGAAGAATAAAAAGGGACACTGAGTTGTCAGGTGGTCTGAGTGAAAGCAGTTATAGAGCGTATTATTTCTTTTCTTTTTTTTTTAATTTTTAATGTTTATTTTTGAGAGAGAGAGAGAAAGAGAGAGTTTGAGCAGGGGAGGAGCAGAGAGAGAGGGAGACACAGAATCCGAAGCAGGCTCCAGGCTCTGAGCTCTCATCACAGAGCCCAATGTGGGGCTCAAACTCACAAACCGTGAGATTATGACCTGAGCCGAAGTTGGACGCTTAATGGACTAAGCCACCTAAGTGGCCCCAAAAGTGTATTATTTCCTTGTCCTCAACTAGGAAGTTAACAAGCTTGTTAAACTTTAGCACAACTGCTAGTTCTTATCACCTACAGTAACTCCAGACTCATATTTTTGCATACCAAATCTGGAGTTTTAGGAAATGTGGTAAAATGATGTCAATACTTTGAAATATGTTGACTACTTCTTGCTACGTTTAATAAGGTTTTACAGGAGAGAAGTCAGGACCTACCCATGTGGACTTATGTATAAGCAAAGAGGAAAAAATGCAATACAATCATGATAAAAGAAACCGTTCAGTCTGGGTGAAATCCAGGATGGCAGAGCTTTGTATAATGATGAGCTTTGGTTAAAAGAAACAAAACAGACTCCTCCCCCATTAGTGTCTAGAGGCAGGAAGACAGGGAAGGTCTTAGGACCTGGGAGAAGCTAAGGACTTAATCTGACTGCCGTCTCATGTCTATCCTGACGCCACTCCATGTGGAAAATAAACCCACTGAGGGGCCCCTGGGTGACTCGGTCGGTTATGCGTCCCACGCTTGGTTTTAGTTCTGGTCATGATCTCAAAGTTTGTGAGTTCAAATGTGCATCAGGCTCTGTGCTGAGGGTACAGAGTCTGCTTGGGATTCATTCTCTTCTCTCTCTTTGTCTCTCTCTCTCTCTCTCCAAATAAATAAATAAACTTAAAAACAGAGACAGATACCCACTGAGATGTAGTCTGGTGGTAAATGAAATGCCCCCAGTTCTTTAGAACACAGGTGTTTTTTGTTTTTTTGGTTGTTTGGTTTGTGGTTTTTCCAGTATAAGTGCATAAGGCAAGGGCTACAGAGATAAACAGAAATCTAAAATCAGCTGCTAAATGGCAAAAGACCCCATGCTGGCATCTAGGCTGTTTCTGTAAAGAGTCAGACAGTGACTATCTGAGGCTTTTCTGGCAGGAGGGCTGTGTCACAAAGAACAGCTCTCTGCCCGACAGAGGGAGAGAAAGCAGCCATAGATGGTAAGAAGATAGATGAATGTGATTGTGTTCCAATAAAACTTTAGATGGACATTGAAATATGAACTTCATATGATTTCAACATGTAATGGATTATAATTTTTCTTTTGCTCTTTAAGAACAATTTAAACGTAAAAAAACACAACAAAGCTTGTTGATAGTGGGATATATACCAACAGGCAGAGGAATACCTGTGGCCCGCGGATTGTGGTTTGCCAAGCCTGTGCTCCACACGGCGGGGACAGACCCAGAAACCCACTCAGAGCAAAGCCAGAGTGTGTGATCGCTCAGCTCCCAACAGGAACCCCGCAGTCCTCCAAACCTGCCTTGACAGGAGTCAAAGCTCTCTCTCAGTGTATCTCACGAAGGAGAAAGTGTCCTGATTTACCCTGGGGGGTCACAAGGGGGCTAATCTCTCAAGGTGCCCAGCCGGGAACAGACAGATCTGTTGACAAAAGAAATCACTGGATGGCATACTATGGCATCAACGCTTTGTTACCACTTTTCAGCAAATGATGGCTGGAGAATATGTTGTACGTTATGCGAACTGACAGTTTTCACTGTAGGTAGTTTGTTTCCTCTCTGTTACATGATGGAGTCATTTCCTGAAGCAGTTACACCCATTCATGAGCCACAGTAAGAGAAACGCACATCACCCAGTAATCTGATCTCTGGAATTGAATAAAGCGACTCTGTCACACAGCCACGTTACTTTCTGTGGGGACGTTACCTAGGCTAAGCAGCCAAGACAGTGGATGGCTTCTCCGTGGTCCTGTCTGACCAGTGTTTTCCCTACTGGCATCCTTCTGTCTCTCTTCTGTGAGCAAGAGGGAAGGCTGGACAAGATTGTTCATCTCTCTGATCCCAAATAGTATTTTTCTCTATTTTAGTCGCATGTAATGACTAATACTTCCTTCACTTTACTTCACACATTATCACTTGCCAATAGCCAATGAGACATAGGGGGAAAGTCAGGGATAGGGAAGTTTCACTTTCCTGAACTTGAGCTTGGGTATCAGGTCTGACATGGAACTGTGAAAAGACACTGAAAGACAATCCACTGTAGGTTTGGTCTTGAGAAAAAAATTCCCTTTCTTCAAGAAAACACATATGCTTAGTATGCATAAAGAAAAATAACAGATTGTCTTGTTTTAACCAATGAAGAATTTATAGAGAGATTTAAAATCAGGCACCTTAAAAAATGCAGAATAACTTTGGCTTAGAGACAGATTCCCTATGACGTTTCTTTCTTTCTTTAGTCAGATTGCAGTGCAAATTTCTCATTCCTGTACATGTTCTTTCTTGGAGATATATATTTAGATATGTTGTATATTTGTATATTTATGTATCTTATAAAACTTAGGATCAAATACCATAAGAGTTTATTGATTCACTGTCAAATGCTCTCATCTTAAAGTAAAAATTTGTCAGCATTATTTCTGTCACTGAAGCTTCTGAAGGCTAGATGAATATAAATTTAATTTCTAAAAGTTATGTTTGACAATATAAGGAAATATTTAAGAAGCTAAGCCTTCGACGCCATTTTTGTGATCTGGCTCCTATCCAAAACAGCCTCTACTCTTCCCACCGCTATTTTTAGTGTGATTAATGATGAGGACATGCTTTATTCGCAGTTTATTCATTTATCATGTATTCATTTATCTCTCAAAGGGAAGCTGACAGGTAAAGGCAGAACCTCTGTGAATCACTGGGTAGGATTAATTTGGGACTGTCCTGGGGGCCTGCTAGTCACACCCCAAAATGTAAATGCAGAACGGTGTATCCTTTTTAAACGTCTTTGTCTCTGTCCTTATCCATGGAAAATGCCCGTGAGGATCCATCCTTGGTCCTGAGACAGAGCGGTTTGAATGCTGTCCTGTCCAACAGCAAGGCAGCAAACCTCAACTTCTTCTAAGGGCTGATGTTCTTTCCCTCCAGAGTTAAGGACTCAAGTATTTTGTGTGGGTCAAGCACTTAGTAGAGTACCTAATCCCATATTGAATTCCATATATTAATTAGATAGTGAATTTGCAGGAAAACCCTATTGATTAAAGACATAGGCACACGGGGCTATACGGTAAGGTTCTGTGCGCACTAGACAGAGCTGAGAGGACCACGATCATGGTTTTTATTTTTATTTATCTATTATTTATTTATTTATTTATTTTGATAATGGTTTTTAAATCGGTGAGCAGTACTGTAAGGGATGGGATCGCATTCTCACAAAGGACTGAAAACAAAGGTAATAAGCTTTCTAACTTTGCGAGTTGATATAAGAGATAAGAAATAGTTACTAAAAATTAATACTGTTCGCCACTGGGACACGTTACATAGAGGGATGATACAAGTGCCTTTTGACCTTTATCGAGCTGCCTCACGTGACTTCTCATTTCCCTACAGAGGTCAACTATCTGTGAGGATCACGGGTCTGGTGAGTCGCCGCAAGTGTCACAATTTTGTGCAAGGTAGGTGTATATGGGAAGTTATAAATAGGTTAGTATATTACATTTGTAAGATTGGATCATGGATGCCAAGATTTTAATAACCATTACCTTTGGACCAGAGGGTAATCCTAATTTTATTCTCTAAACTATACTGCATGGCATTTATTTATTTAGCAAGCATGAGCAGGGGAGGGGCAGCAGGGGTGGGAGAGAGACAATCTTAAGCAGCCTCCTCACCCAGCACAGATCCTGATGCAGGGCTCCATCTCACAACTGTAAGATCATGACCTGAGCCAAAACCAAGAGTCAGACACTCAACCAACTGAGCCGCTCTGGCTCCCCTATACTTTTACAATAAGGATAAATTACACGTACACTGAAAGGAAAATGTTTTAATAAGATTATTTAATAATATCTGGAGAACATATGACACAATAATTTGGCAAAATAAATTTTAAGGCAACATATTTTTATACAATACAAGCGTAAATACAAATACATATGGTTTAGCAGTTCAAATTCCAGATGATTCCTATTCTGTAACCCCACTTACCACGAGGTTTCATGAAAGGCTTCATAATAGAATCATTAGCAAAAAACAATGAAATTTGGTGCTGAGTGAGGCATGAAATAAAGGAAAAGGGTCATATTCTAGAGGATTCCTTCTTTCCTTTGAGGAAGTAAATTGGTAGTGGGGAGGATGAAATGTAGGCAATGTTGAATTAAAGCTGTCTTTGAGAAAGCTAGTTAGAATTAGGCCAATAGTTGGATGTAGAAATCTAGGTTTTATAGATGACATCTAGACTTAAGATATAAATGAGGCATTGGAAGAGATAAAATTATGGGAATGGTAGGCATAGACATAGTCTCATTCACTCACCATCTTCAATGATTTCTATGCATAACATGGTCTTAGATTCTGGAGAAAACGAAAAAAAGGAAGGTATTTCTTCCTTAGTTTTACTGGAAAGAGAAACAAAACCCCCAAAGCTTTACCAATGCACAAAATCAAGTGCAACTCTGAGGGGCGGAGGGATGTAACAGCAGTTTAGAAACATGCCCTATTCAATAACTTTGTCATCAACCACGACGTTTAATGTATCCGACGGCTTGGGTAGGACCCTGTCAAACTCGAATGAACACTCCCGTGGTGCTTGGTGTGTTCCAGGCATCTCTGGAGGCACTTCTGATGCTGTCACTGACTTAAGCCGTTTAGCGGCCCTGTAACGTATCATTCTGGCATCCAATGAGACCTTTCTTTAACCTGCGGAGTTAGTGTCAGAAGAGGAATACAAACCAGCCTACACATCCAGGTCTGGCTCCAGAGCGCCCTCTACAGACCATGCAGCACCATGGCTCTGAATTTATCCTTCACAAATACCTACAGGAATCAGAAGAAGATGAAAAAAGATAAGACTATAGACTGTGTAGCTGTTTATGTGTCCATTTTTATAGCAAATCCACTTGCAGTGATTAAAATGATTTATTTTCTTAAAGTTTATTTATTTATATTGAGAAAGGGAGAGGGATAGACCACAGAAGGGACAGAGAGAGAGAATTCCAAGCAGGATCCAGGCTCTGAGCTGTCAGCAGAGAGCCTGACACTGGGCTTGAACCCACGAACTGTGAGATCATGACCTGAACCTAAGTCAGATGCTCAGTCGACTGAGCTGCCCAGTCACCCCAATTTCAGCTTTCTTTGAAAAGTACTTAACGTTTGCTGTTCTTATCTGTGTTGTCTTGAAGACTGCTCCTGAGCGCTCAGTACATAGTTTTCCAGGAGTGCAGAAATGCCGGGAAGTCGGCACTTGCTTCGGCTGTGTCGGGCCTCCTGCCCATGCCTGGATGGCTCACTGCAGACAAGGCTGGCCTGCTGTGACAGTGATTCCCTCAGTAAAAGCTGTTGTCACTGCATTTTATTAATGTTCCCCAAGATATTCAGCGATTTCTACACTCCCTTGAAATTGTAAAAATGAGGTCTCTACACTAACACACTGCTCAGGGAAAAACTATCAAGTCATTTATTAACCCCCAAGTCTAGGAAAAATCGTCATCCTGACACTCCCAACTTGTAAATGCTTGGTTTAGGGTTGAAATGAATATTTATTGCTGAAAGAGCAGCTTTGTGAAATACTTTTCTCATAGGCTAACCTACTAAGAGATATGTCAATTTCACTAAAATATTAAGTTAATCCATGATCTCTGATTAACATACTAGTTCCGCAGTATAATAGTTTTGAGATGATTGTTTAAATATCTAGTATGATATACAAAATACTGAAATAGAAAACTTCCTTTTTTTAATTCTTTCAATGTCTTGTAAAAGTATGTATTTATATAAGTATTTGTTGATCTGTCTTATTTGATATCTATCTATCATCTCTCTTACTAATCTGCCCATTTTCTTCTTGGACCAGAGATCTCTGTTGGACATTAAGGTACAGCATTATCTATCAATAACTTGTCATCAGCCTGGTTTAAAATGACTTTTCAGGATTGATGAGAGTTGTGTTTTTGTTTGTTACGTTTCTTAATTTTGACAAGTAACTTGGGAGCCTGGTTGGCTCAGTCCATTGGGCGTTGGACTTTGGCTCATGTCATGATTTCATGGTTTGTGGGTTTGAGCTCCGCATTGGGTTCTTTGCTGGCAGCTCAGAGCCTGGAGCCTGCTTGGGATTCTGTCCCCCTTTCTCTCTGCCCCTCCTCAGCCCATGCTCTGTCTGTCTGTCTGTCTCTCTCTCTTTCTCAAAATAAACATTTAAAAGAAAATTGACAAGTAACACATGCTCATTAGTCAGTTTTCCAAACACAGAGTAATTTCAAATGTAAAGAAACAGTGAAAGAAGACTACTGTGTAAATAAAAGAAAATTTCCATAATCAACCATATTTGTCTTTCCTCTCTGTCTCTGTGTGTGTGTGTCTCTCTCTCTATGTCTCTCTCTGTCTCTCTCCTTCTCTCAAACACAGACACACACACACTTGGGTGATATAAAGTTCTATGTAGGATGCACAGGTCCCCCGGCTTCCCCTTTAAATACACTGACTGGCCTTCCTGTCGGGAAGAATGACAGCCACGACTATCCTTTGTTGATAATTTTCTGAAGACATTATTATTATGTATAGAGTTGCAAAACACAGAGTTTTCACTATCCTTTCTACATTAATTAGATAGCAATTTTCTTGAAAAAAAAAAAAGATCTTTTCTTCCCCCTCATCATGTTATCCCTCCTTTTGTCTCCTGCTATAGACACTTAGAATAGCAACCAATAGTAGTGCATTTATCAAGATTAAAAAAAGTAATTTTAATATCACTTAGTATGAAGTCCTCATTCAAATCTGCCCAATTGTTGTGAAATAATTTGATACACTCTTTAAAATCCAAATCAGGACTCAATCTGGTTTTAACCTTTGCAAGTCATGAACTCTATAATTTCCTTCAGTCTCGAAAGGACCCATGCCTCACTCAGGTAGGACACTGACTTCTTCAAGGCTCTTGAACAGTTAAGTTTTTTTGTAGTCTATTCTGTACTCTGATTCTCTTGATGTGTAATTCCGTTGTTTGTCCCTGCGTTTCTTACAAACTGGAAGTAAGTCTGGAGGCTTGATTATATTTCGATTAAAGAATTGGGAGACTTAGAAACGATTTCATGTATGACCTGCTGCATCTCATCAGAGGCTGTGGATCTCAGATCTCTGTCATGCGTGATGCTGTTTGACCAATTGGCTATGGTGATGAAAGACAGTTTCCTCCAAGGACTCTTTGAGAGTATCACATATCTGCATCGGTGGTGACTCTTGTCCTCTGCACTTCAACAGCCCTCTGATGCTTTTAAAAGGTAAATTTTTGTGTTTTATTTGTCTTTCTTCTTGTTCCTATTTGGACCTTTGGGGCACAACAGGGTACTCTGTCTCACCCGGATCAGCAGGCTCCTTCCTTTTTGATTTGCCTCTTTAAGTTTTGAGCCCTTCTCTGATTTCTGGCCGGAGGACACAACCCATGCTGGTCTCCGCTCTTACTCCCTCGCCCCCCTCCAGCTTTTAATCAGATATTTCCCTTGGAATTCCTGATTCCTTTTATGGGGAGTGGTAGATACTCAGCAGTGTTCTCCTTACAAAGAGAATGTTATTGCTTCTAGCCTTTTTCTTACTGCTGGATTTTGATTTTTTTTTTTTTATTAAACATCTCTCAAATATGCTACTGGTCTCCATTTCCATCGTTTTGACCATCTCTCTTCTGCTTTGTACAGGATTTTATTAGCTACCACTTTGTTTTCTTTCCCACATAGTCTCAGGACTGTATTTTCAAAAGGAAATTACCATGTCGCAGTTACTCCAAGATAAAGATGAAAATGTAAGGCATGGTCATCAAACCCTGTATTTCCTGCCCTCCATCCAGGTCTCAGCTCTCATGTCCTGTCATTTCCTTCTTTTCAGACTCTGGCATGATGTTCATTCATTCACTCTCAAGCACCATGATGTCATTACAAAAGGAAGTTTAAATAACTGTTCTTTCTGCCTGGAATGTACTTCTCTGTCTCCACGCCTAACCTTTCCTCTCTGGATACAGGACTTGTAACCAACAAAAGCACGTAAAATATATTTGCACATTTTGAGGGATAATTAAAAATGCCTACTTGAGACTCACTACCTAACTTCCGATAGGGAATATTGGGCTTCCTACATGACCTCCCAGAGTCACTTCCATGCTGGACTTTTTGCTAAAAATGTCCATGTTTAATTTGATGGTTTTATTGTAAATGTCCTATAACTACGTGTTCATGTATACATATTTACAATATTTATATAACCAAAGTCATTCTGTTATATGTATTTCTCTGCAACTTCCTCTTTCACTGAAAATTTCATTTATAAGGTTAGTTTATATAATTTCCTTGGAGTTTATTTTCATTGTTAAGTCAAATCATCTATTGTCAATGGAATTATTCTCTGACATTTTCTTTTTCTTTCTCTCTCTCTCCCTCTCTACCTCTCTTTTCTCCTTCCTTCCATACACATCTCATGGGGGAACACAGTCATGTTTCTATAGGGCACATTCCTATGAGAGAGATTGTTGGTTTATAGAAATTCGAGATCTTCAACATTATTAAGTGATACAAAATCTCTAAATGATTTAAATTATTTACATTTACAGAAGATTATAATTATCCTCATTTTTCTGTTATCTCAGAAACAAATGATGTTGCCTGACATTTTTAGAAACCTATGTTCTTAAAATCATGTTACTATGTATTTAATATACTTTGTATACATTTTCATGATTACTAATGACATTAGTCAACATTTCATATTTTTATTTGTCATTTTTTTTTTATTTTTGGTATGTGAAAATGCCTACTCACGTTTTTATTCCTTTATTCAAATGAGGCATTCATCATTCTTTTACATTTTTTCACCTACATATCAATCTATCATTAACTTATGCCTCATCTATCATTTAACATCTATGTAGACTTTTGGATACTGATATTTCACTGGTTATATTACAAATATTTTTCCACACGTGTGTGTGTAGGTTTCCATTTTATCTATTAAGACTCGTGCTGAACAAAATTTTTAATTAATCTTATTTATATTTCCCTTATACTTTATATTTTTGTGTATTATTTTTAAGAAATTTTGCATATTCTGAAGTCTTAAAGAAATATTTCTAAAATTTTTTAGAGTTTGGCTTTTTACATTTATGTCCTCAATTTTCCTGGATTTGATTTTTGTACACGGTGTAGAGCAGCAACCCAATTTATTTACTTATTTTTAACTTGTGGTTGAGCAACTGTAGCAGCAGTATTTATTTAATAGCCCATTCTTTATCCACTGCTCTGTAATATATCTTATATTATATATCAACTTCCTATGTATTTCTGGGCTCTCTGTTCTATTCTATTGATTTGTTTGACTATCCCTACACAGATATGCACTATCATAGTTACTCTCCAGTCTTAATTCCTAGTGGAGTATTAGAGTCTGGGTATTTGATAGAAAAAGACCACCTGATCAGTTATTTTAAAGAGTTTTAATGACTTACTTAGTCTTTTGTTTTTTCTAAATATTTTAGGACATGTCATAAATTCTCTAGTGAAAAAAATTCTACAAAAGTAGATTGAGATTTTCATTAACTCTATAGTATATTTGTGGTAAAATAAAAACTTTATGCCATTTTTTCTGCCCATAATAACATTTAACTTATTTTATTAAAGGCTTATAATAATCACCAAAAATTGTGTCTACTTTTTCTTAGATTTACCCATTAGTACATTATATATTTTATTATATTTGTTGATGAATTTATTAACATTTGCTACTTGTTCAATACTATTGGATAGAGATACAATTAACTTTTATATTGATATTACAACTCAAACTAATAAAATCCTTTTTTAAAAATATTTTTTATTTATTTTTGAGAGACAGAGAGAGACAGTGTGAGCAGGGGAGGGTCAGAGAGAGAGGGAGACACAGAATCTGAAGCAGGTTCCAGGCTCTGAGCTGTCAGCACAGAGCCCGATGCGGGGCTCGAACCCACAAACCGTCAGGTCATGACCTGAGCTGAAGTCGGACGCTTAACTGACTGAGCCACCCAGGCACCGCTAATATCCTGTTTTGTCTGAAGATCATCTGTGGCTTTTGTCTAGACAAGCATATCATCTCTGAACATTCTCAATAACAAGTTTTCTTATATTTACACTCATGTTGTTTTATTTTATATATAACTTTTTAAAAAGTTTTCTCTGCAATGTTGAATATAAATTGCTATATTAGATATTCTTGTGTTTTTCTCAATTTTATATTTTTTAATTTTTTAATGTTTTTTATTTATTTTTGAGAGACAGCAAGAGACAGAGCATGAGCAGGGGAGGGGCAGAAAGAGGGAGACACAAAATCCAAAGTAGGCTCCAGGCTCTAAGCTGTCATCACAGAGCCCGATGAAGGACTCGAACTCACAAACTGTGAGATTATGACTTGAGCCAAAGTCAGACGCTTTCACTGACTGAGCCATGCTGGCGCCCGTCCCCCTAATTTTAAAATGGACTATTTTTCCGTTTCTCTGTAAGTACCATGTTTCCATCAGGCAATTTTAGATCCTCATTGTCAGTTTAAGGAATTTGCCTATCATTGCTTTTTATCTACAAAATAAAATTATTACTATTCTTCGGATTTTGCCCAAATACTTTCTCTGTATCTAGTTAATGTTTGGTACATCTTGGTTGTCAGATTTTTAAACCTTATTGATGTCATTTGTGTCACTTATTTATTTTTCTTGATTAGTATTGACCGAATTTTCTCAACTTATTATGTTTTACAAAAATTGACTTTGGCTTTGTTGATCCTTATTTTTTTTCTGTTTTACACATTTCTGTTGCCATTATTTTACTTTCTATGTTTTAGGGTTTATTCTATTTTTTAAGTAAGTCTTAAATTTGAGGTTCCATCTCATTAATTTTCAGTAATTTATTTCCTGCGAAGAACACATAAGTATAAAATATTTCCTCTAAGATTTTAGTTATTAAGAATACATTAAAATATTTTTGCTCCTTGAGTTTTTCAATTATTAGACAATTATTAAATTTTAACCTCATTGTACATTTTATTAAATTTGCTCATATGATGCTTATTCTTTAAAATATGCTAAGATTTGACACATGATATACTTGTATCAAAATTTATAAATGTGTTACCTGCTCTGAAAGAAATGAGTATTCCCCAATATGGGGTGAAATGGTCTCCATATGACATGCGTGAAGCTTATTAGATGTGTTGTCCTGCTTTTTTTCTTATAAACTTTGATTTCTGTTATGCCTGTTTTATTAATTAATTATAGAGAAAAATTAAGTTATTAAATGTTAAGTTATCCAGTTATCAAAGCAGGTGTTTTGTTTTTTTGTTGTGGCTTTTTAAATTTTTAATACTTAGAAGCTATGTTATTAAACAGGTACATGTTTCCCTTTGGTACCTGGACCCAATTCCAAAGCGTGTGTTGGGGGCTTCCCCACAGCAACCAGCAACTTCCGTCAGCAGCCCACTGTCTGAGAATTTAACTCGATTCGGCCCAATTCTGACACTGTCCAGAGAGAGCATGTGAGACTCCTCAGGTGAAGGGCTCAGTCCCACAGATTGCAAGACCGCCCTCCTCTTCAGACACCAAGTGGCAAGTTCAGGTTTATCATCTGTGCTGCTGATGTACTGGCTATAGATTAGAGGTTCCCATGACCTCCTCTTTGGACTCAACAATTTGCTAGAGTGACTCACAGAACTCAGGAAACCCATTTAGTCGCTAGAGTACCACTTTATTGCAAAGGATGTTGAAAGATACGGATCAAAAGCCCAATGAACAACTGCATAGGTTAGCAAAGTAACTTCTGAATCTTGTCTTTTTGGATTTTTATGGAGGCTTTGCTACACCGCCATGACTGATTAAATCCTTAGCCGTGGGTGATTGTTCCAACCTACGGCCCGGGTCCTTTCCCCAGAGGTCAGGAGGTGGAACGGAAAGTTCCAACCCTCTAATCACATGGCTGGCTGGCAACCAGCCCCAGTTCTTAGGTGATTTCCCAGAGTCACCTCATTCACCTAACAGAAGACACCATTATGGTTCTTACCACTTGGGAAATTCCAGTGATTTAGAAAGTCAGTGTCTGAAAGGAATGATAGACATCAAATATACACTTCTTATTATAAATCACAGTGGTAGGGCGTGTGAAGTTCTTCCTCATGAATTGAACCACGAATCCAATTGTTCATTTCCAGCAGTGCTTTTAAAATTGATAGTGCTGGAGCGCCTGGGTGGCTCAGTGGGTTAAGCCTCCGGCTTCGGTTCAGGTCAGATCTCACGTTCGTGGGTTCGAGCCCCGCATCAGGCTCTGTGCTGACGGCTAGCTCAGAGCCTGGAGCCTGCTTCCAGTTCTGTGTCTCCTTCTCTCTCTGCCCCTCCCCCTCTCATGCTCTGACTCCCTCTGTATCAAAAATAAAAATAAAACATTAAAAAATTTTTTAAAAAAATTGATAGTGTTTTTTCTCCGTGTACAGAGGTTTACCCTCTCCTCCTCTTTTTTTTGGTCAATGTTTGGTGGATATACATTTTACTATTTGTTTGCTTCCAACCACTTTTGTCCATAGGTTTATAAGTCTCTTGAAAAGTGCATAAGTTATTGTTACTGTTATATATTGTCATATGTTGGCCATTTATATGTATTGTGATTATAGTACATCCAAAATCATTTATATAATCTTCTTTTGTGTGTTTAGCTTGTTCCTCTCTCCTGCATCTTTTAATTTTTTTCACGGGGAGGGGTGCCTGGGTAGCTCAGTCAGTTAAGCATCCGGCTTTGCCCCAGTTCATGATCTCATGGTTTGTGAGTTCAAAGCCCCGCATTGGGCTCTGTGTTGATGGCTCAGAGCCTGGAGCCTGCTTCAGATTCTGTGTCTTCCCCCCTCACTGTCACTCTCCAGTTCATGGTCTGTCTCTTTCAAAAATAAATAAACATTTTAAATTTTTATTTCTGTTTACATTACCTTGTTTAGTCATTTTAAAAACTATTTTTTTCTTTAACAAATTAAGAAAAATTTCAATTGATTTTTTTTAGTGAGTTTTTAGGAATTTTTGCATCCACATTTAATCTAACGTGTAAATGTTTATTTTCATCCAGACAATGAAAGGCTTCAGAACAATTTAAATCTGCCATCTCTCTCCTGATTTTTAAGTGTTACATTTTAACATTTTACTTCATTAGCATTTCGTGGGTTTTTGTGTGTTTAAATGGGGGTGTTGCCTTCAATCTCTTGAGGAATATTTCACCTAATATGTAGTTTAACATTTGTCCTGCTTTACATTATTCTTGCAGATTTAATTAAGTACATATGTGATATAACTCCTGATTATCTTTCCTTTTCTTGAACATTCTGCTTATCATTTTTATCTGTTTGTTTCTCTGTGCTGCAAGTTACATAATTTCACTGATTTGGTTTTTTAGCTTACTGTTTAATCTCTTTAGCTGTGTCTAACTATTAGTAAACTCTTTTTGGAAACTTCTCATTTCAATTATTAACTTTTATCCTTAGAACTTTTGTTCTTTCTCATATTTTACACTTTGACAATGACAAACCAAATTTATTATTATATGGTGATTTAGTGTAGCTTTAATATTGTTGCTTGCTTTCTATGTTGTCTCCATCACTAATGTCTGTTTTTCATAGGGATTCTATGATGTTAGGGTTGTGTTTTTAACTTATGTTTCTTGAACTTTATCCAGGGCATAATTCAGAATATTAATTAAAGTGTCTCTGCTTTTGAATTCCTGCATTGTAGCCATTTGGGATATTTCAAATTTCTCTTCCTTCTTCCCCAGCCTTCCTTCTTCTCTTCCTTCTTTCCTTCCTTTTGTATTTCATTACACATTTGTCTAAAAGAGTATGTGGAGGGGCACCTGGGTGGCTCAATCAGTTAAGCGTCTGGCTTTGGCTCAGGTCACGATCTCACAGTTTGTGGATTCGTGCCCCACATCGAGCTCTGTGCTGACAGCTCAGAGCTTGGAGCCTGTCTTCGGATTCTGTGTCTCCCTCTCTCTCTGACCCTCCCCTGCTCACGCTGTCTCTCTCTGTTTCTCAAAAATAAATAAAAAACATTAAAAAAAAGTTTTTAAAAGAATATGTGGAAAAAATTAAAAATAAAGGAGTCTATGATTATTTACTGATATATGCTTTCTCTTCTACATAGAAGATCATAACCAATATTTTTATTTTATTTTTTTATTTTTTAACATTTGTTTATTTTTGAGAGACAAAGCGTGAGTGGGAGAGTGACAGAGAGAGAGAGAGAGCAGGAGACACAGAATCTGAGGCAGATTCCAAGCTCTGAGCTGTCAACACAGAGCCCAAAGCAGGGTTTGAACCCATGAACCATGAGACCATGACCTGGGCTGAAGTCAGAGGCCTAACCAACTGAGCCACCCACATGCTCTATAACCAATATTTTTAAAGCTTTGGTTTTCCAAAAGTGGACACTACTAGGAACTTAAGTGTTTTATACAAATATTTATGGCAAAAATCACATTCACGTAGGAGTCTCCTCATGACAAACTACTCAATGCTAACAAGAAATGACAGTTCCTCCTGATAGAAGAAAATGTTTGCTAAGTCAGTTGTGTTTATTTGTTTTGAACTGAGTTTCTATTTCTTATCTTTTGAAGATAGAGAGGTCTTCCTTAAGTCTTTTAATTCATCCCAAATACATACCATTTGGATGACAGGCACAAGAAAATGAATATTAAGACTTGGGGAATTTTTACTTAAAAGGTAACAGTTGTTATTAAGTGTTATTATGCCAGTAGCAGGCACAGTGACAGCTTAGCACATTCTTGTTCTTATTCTTCAGGCCATCCCATGTAGATACTCTAGATTTAATATAAGGAAAAATATCACAGGTGTTAAAATGGATTACAGTCGAAGACAATGTAAATTCTAAGAAATATTTCAGAAGCAAACATCCATCCCAGACAGGTAAGTGGGTCCCACAGGGACAAAGCATGAGGCTCTTCTCTGAATCTAACCAGTGTTAGTTTTCTCAGACACCCCAAAATGAGTTATTTATCAATAAGTACTTAGCATGGCATTTCTCTTGCTCTTAAAGTGAAAGCACAGATCGGTCTTTATTTGTAAATGTCCACTTCTCGGGACACCTGTCTCAGGTGACATTCCACTCTCTCACTAGGAGTCTCTTCTGAAGTGGATTTTGAAAAAGATCTTACACCTCTTAGCCTCATGTGAGCTCAGAAATAAAATCTCAGAACGGATGCCAACTGCTGGGGTTAGAGACCCTGAGGGAAGACTCTTATGTAAGTCCCAGTTAGCACATGGGTGAGGCCCCACCATCCAACATAAGTTTTGGACACTTGCTAGTTCACTTTCTAAACCTGCCTAGAAGTCTCCTAATGATGGAATGAGTCATCTCTAAATTGCTTCCGATAATTAAAAAGTCATTCGACTATCAGTGTGACAGACAACATGAAAAAGCATGGACAATACATATTAAGTTAGAGGGAGACCCTGATACATGGAGTTCTGGGGTGACTAGACACCCTCGTTCTCTTCTACATAATAAGGTAGTCATGCTGTTTAGAGTGCTTCGTTGGCAGTGAAACTTTAATGGAAGCTACAGGAGAAAGAGAGTAACAGGCACAAGGCAGGTGCAGGAGTGGGACTTGAAAAAATGGAGAGAGAAGCATCTGATGTAACCTATACCAAAGGTGGTCCTTCTGCAAATGAGTGGGAAAGACTATAATTTTTTTTAGCACAAGCCTCAATGTCACAATAAAATCTTGTTAATTGATAAAGATGAACAATACTAACACACATTTATTAAACACAAAATCAGAGGTGCCTGGGTGGCTCAGTTCGTTAAGCATCCAACTCTTCATTTTGTCTCAGGTCGTGATCTCATGATTTGTGGTTTCAAGCCCTGTGTTGGGCTCTGTGCTGACAGCATGGGGACTGCTTGGGATTCTGTCTCTCCCACTTCCTCTCTCCCTTCCTGGCTCTTTCTCTCTATCAAAATAAGTAAATACTTAAACAATTCAACACAAAATCTATTTGAAATGAGATTCTAATGTCAGAAGCAATATATAGTAAAAGAAACTTTGACAAAATCATTAATGTTATCGAAATCAATGACAATCATCTCAAACGATGGCTTTGCTTTTTGATAAGCTGATAAATAAGAACAAGCTTAAATTAAAAAATAGAAATCCTTTAAGATTTTTTTTAATGTTTTAATTTATTTTTGAGAGAGACAGACAGAGAGGCAGCTTGAGCAGGGGAGAGTCAAAGAGAGAGGGAGACACAGAATCTGAAGCAGGCTCCAGGCTCTAGTTAGCTGTCAGCACCGAGCCCAATGCGGGGCTCAAACCCACAAACCGTGAGATCATGACCGGAGCCGAAGTAGGACACTTAACTGACTGAGCAACCCACACACACCAGAAATCCTTGTTCTACAAAATAAAATAAATCAATTCTATGAGTAGTTCAAAACATGATTACTCTCTTGGTTTAATTTTATCAGAGAGTATATGATTATAAAAGAAACAATTCCTAAAAACATATTTAATCTAAAATTTTAATTGAAAAAGGAAAATAAACTGCAGAAGTCTAAATATTTTGCTACTGTTCCCTTCATTCTGACAAACATAATTGTTATCTAGAACATGAGATTTATCTTTTTTGGGGAAATATTTCTAAATAATTGCGTGAAGAAAAAAGTCAAAAGAAAAAAAATTCCAAATGATTGTGTGAAGAAAAAAAGTCAAAAGAAAAAAAATTCCAAATAATTGTGTGAAGAAAAAAATCAAAAGAAAAAATAGCAAAGAAAAAATAATCAGAAAAGAAATGAGTGGAGAAGTTTTAATTTTTCAAAAAATTAAGTGATATATTTTGACATACTATGACTTAAAAATTCAAAAGTAAAATATATCAATACATAAGAAAACAAATTGCCAGAGTTTGAATATGTGGAGCTATAGGGCATGAATTCTATAGGCATTCATTGCCAGAGAGCCGGAGGACAGAGATAAGTTCCCACCAAGCATTTTGCTCTCTTACCCTCATTTTCTGGGAAATAAGTTGAATTCAGAAAATATATGTGCACATTAAAGAACAACTCATGTCAAAAAGTAAACAACAGGGTAAAAACTGAGAACAGACAGCTAAGCAAGTAACATTGGTTAGACATACACATTAGACCTTTTTAGTTAGAAATAAAACATGATTCATCCCAAGTTCAAGTGTTTCTGCATTAGCCATCAGCCCTTTATTGCACGGGCTTAAATAAAACTTTGTGATCAATACACCGAAGAGCTGAGTTATTCTAAGAATTATGAAACAAATAAAAGGAGAGCTGGGTCAGTGCACTATGAGCTATTCACTCATCTATCAGCCCCGACTGAAAACCAAGACGGGGTTCGGGGAGGCCTCTCAGGGGCCCATTAGGAGAAGCACATGCTGTGTGTATAGTGGTTAGGATTAACCCACATGCATCTGAAAAGACAACCTAAGGACAGATTTACAAAGATGTAAAAAAATATGGAGTGGATTTATAAATGAAATTAGAAAGACTTATGATATTTACTTTAGATAGAGAGAAGACAACCAGCAGATAAAATGGAGTAGATATTCTTAAAGAAGGTATAAAACCAATTATAAAAAGGCTTTTCAAAGCATTATTAACTTTTCTAATAAATAAGTTCTTGATTAGTAATTACAACTTTTGTGGGCAGAAGTGTCAATTACTTATAGAATTAAGTAAATGAATTTAATTTACCACTTTTAAGCTTTTGTCTGTTCTTCATAATTTCCTGAGTTGTGAAAAACTGACCAACTTTGGTACATGGAAAGTCAGAAGGTAATAGGAGAGAAATCCTCTTGCCTGCTGAGACTCATCCTGTCTCATAAAGAAATTATAAAGCAATGAATTTAAAATGGGTCAGATGAAAGCTATTTAAACTGTGATATATATAATCAATTCAAGTAAATTAGTGCTACAGGCTTATTGAGACAAATCTTTATCAAGATATAATGTACTAATAAGAATAAAATGTGCAGTTACTGTGGATAATGCCTGGAAGACAATATAATTTACTTTATGACGTTATCATCGATGCTTTTCCCTGTGCCCGGTGGGCACATGCCCCTGAAGTGAGGAGCCCTGGTCTGGGAGGGAGGATCTATCTTCAGTGTGGATACAACTTCCAAGGGCTTACAATCTGGGGAGATGCAAATCTTTTCCTTGAAATAATAAATAGCATTTCCAAGTGAATTAGTCTTCCAAATTTAATAAGTCTCCTGGAGATTTTTCCCTTGCAATATGAAAAAAAAAGCATTGGAGAGGGCTTTCTAGACTGATTGTGTGTGTGTTTGTTTGTTTTCAGACATAGATAATAAGAAAGGCAAACTTCTGATGCCATAAATTTGTTACAGGCCTTATTATGTCTTGAAATGGGACTGCATTGAAGATTGTGAGCAAAAGCAGTACTCAGAACAGCTTTATGCCACAGTTGGTTTGGGCTGAGGAGAATCTGAGAGGGAGAAAGAGAAAGAGCATGTACATGCCCGTGAGTGGGTGAAGAGTAGAAAGAGAGGAAGAGAGAGAATCCCAAGCAAACTCCCTGGTGTCAGCACAGAGTCTGAAGTGGGCCTCAATCGCAGGAACTGTGGAGCTAAAAACCAAGAGTCACACACTTAATTGATTGAGCCACCCAGGTGTCCAGCTGAGGAGATTTTTGAACAAATCATGACACGTTTGAAAAATCAAATTTTATAAAACAGTGAAGATGAAATTATGTGATAATGTAATGTCATAAGATTTGGGTACTTATTCTTTTTAGAACTATGTAATAAATTCTTATTAATTTATCAGAAATTATGTTCCAGACATGTAAATTAAAAGATGCTTTCTAGCTATGGCCATAGTATAGATGTGAATTGTTGTAATCAATTTTTGTGATAAGAAATAGAACCTTCTTCTAGTCCTTCATGGATACCTACATTGGCTGAAAGTGAAGAAGACAAAAAGTGACATTTTGCTATTTACTTCAATTCAAATGTTAAATTTTGTCACAGTGATGTGTGATATATGAATTCAAAATATTTACTGAGCACTATGATGGAATTGGCACTTTTCAGATCTTGGGACACATCAGCAAACAAAATGGACAAATATTTCTCTCTTTGAAGTAATATTCTAGCAGAAGACAAGATACATTAAACTATGCTCAGTAAATACATATGTTATACATTATGTTGTATATGTAAGGAAACTTGAGGAAGAAAGATAAGGAAACCCAAGAAAGAAGGAGTGAAGGGTCATTGTACTGTCTCAGATGACCTCATGGAGAGGGTGACATTTGACCAAAAACTTGAAGGTGAGGATACCTAGGGGAGTCATTTCCTGCAAAGGGACAAGGCTGTGCAACCCAGGGAAAGGAGAGCAAGGTCTGTGTTTGAGGAATGGCCAGAACATGGTGAGGGTGTGGTCAAAGAGAGGAGAGGGTCATGTGAGGAAGGTAAGATCTGAGAGCTTTCAGGGGGCTAGACTTTGTAGGACTTCATAGGCCTTGGGAAGGATTTGGGCTCTACCCTAAATTAAAAGAGGAGGAATCAGAGAGTTTGGAGTGGAGGAGTGACATGGTCTGTGTTATGCCTTGAAAGGTTCATTTGGTTGTCTGTGATGAATAGACCATGGGGTCAAAAGAACAGCAAAGAAGAGAAGATTGCAGTAATCCAACTGATGATGATGTCTGTGGTCAGGAGGAGCTGGCTATTTGGTTAAGAGCATTCAGGGTCTGTAGCTACTCTGAAGAAATTCTCTTTTAACTGACTGAGGCCAATCTAGAAGAAAAGGGGATCAAGGATGGCTCCAGTGATTTGAGCTGAATAATTTTAAGAATGGAATTGCCAACAACTGAAGTGTGGAATTCTGTGGGGAAAAATTACAAGCTCATCAATTTGGTTGAGGTCACCTTGGGTTTGAGATGTCTCTGTGATGATGTTGAGTAGCAGCTTGGCCATATGAGTTGAGGAGGATGCTACAGTGAGACAGAGGTGTGACTGTGAGATACACAAGCATAGAGATGATATGTAGCTGTGAAACTGAATGAATTATGGAATGAGTAATAATCGAGAAGAAAAGTGATGTTGAGACTAAGTTCTAGGAACTACAATATGATGAAGTCAAGTATAAAAGAAGAAACCTTTAAATAAACTGAGGAAGAGTAGTCAGTGAAGCAGGAATGAAACCAAGAAACTGTTGTGTTCTGGTGGAAATCCATTGAAAGATTGTGTATCAAAGAGGAAGTGATCAATTGTGTCTATTTATATGGTTGGGTAAATAAAATGCAACTGAGAACTGAGCATTGCTTTTAGCTTCATTATGGTAATTGATGATCTTGGTGAGAGTAGTTTTTTGTGCTGTGGGTTGAGAGAATCTGGGAAGGGGGAGTTGGAAAAAGAGAATCTAGACAAGTTTTTGAGAATATTTGCTTGAAGGGGAGCAGACAAAGTGTAGAAGCTGGATAGAATAAAATTAAGAAAAATTTTTCAGTGTATTTTCATTTATAAAGTAGAAAGTACATTTTGTAGCACATTTTTGTACTAATGAGAATGATCTAATAGTGAGACAAAATTTGATGATGTCAAAAGGAGATCTGAGAATTGCTGGAGTAATGTATCTGAGAAAAGTTTCAGATGTAGTAAAGAGAGGAGAAATAACTTTCAGATAGGAACAGGGATATCCCATCTACTGTTGGAGGCATATAGGGAATATGTGAAGCCAGATGTTGATAGATAGTTAGATATGGTGGTGACAGGCCAAGGAGTGTCTCTTTTGATTTCTTTGATTTTCTTGGTGAAGGAAAAAGCAAGGTAACCAGCTGAGAGCAAATGCAGAAGAGAAGATGTGGAGGTTCCAGAAGAGACAAGATGATTTGAATAGTTGTGAAGAAGGATAAGTGAAATTGAGACATAGCATGTAATTTGCATCTAGTATGGAAAGACCAAATGGGTCTGTGGTCATTAATTTTAATGTGAGGTCACTCAGAGTGATTCTGGTTTTCTCGATCCATTTCAATTTTCACAATACAGGTAGAATTAGAAGATTTTCACCAAGTGAGTTAAGAGCAAGAAAGAGGCAGGTGGCATATGCAAGGAAAATGTGTAAGAGTTGAGTTAAAATTTCAGTTATAGTGCACATTGTCGTGCTCCACCCTAGTGGAGATAAATGAAGAAGGATGGAATGATAATAGGATTAACAAGTTAGACATCCTGTTGGGGTAGAAGGTGTTTTGGGAGCGAGAGACAAGTGGAAGTTAACTGAAAGGGCAGGTGGTTGGGAAGCAATGAGGGATGTGTATATATAAGAGCAATTTCTAGGATACGGCCCTTGAAGTAAGAGTGTGAGGGTGAAGGTTAGAAGAGAGAACTGCAACAGAGTGTGGGAAAGACCCTTGTATATGGAGAATGAAATAACCGGGAATGAAGGCAGACATATTTGATGAAAAACGACAGCAGGTCCAGTGCTGAATTTACCCAGAAATGAACAGCAGGGACCCTAGAGTCAAGAGATGATAGTGCAGTTGTAAATGGGATCAATTCCTTGATTTCTCTTTGTGTTGCTTCATTGTTGGTGTGTAAGAATGCAACTAATTTCTATGCATTGATTTTATATCCTGTGACTTTGCTGAATTCGTGGATCAGTTCTAGCAGATTTTTCAGTGGGATCTTTTGGGTTTTCCATATAGAGTATCATGTCATCTGTGAAAAATGAAAGTTTTACATCCTACTGGCTGACTTGGATGCCTTTTATTTCCTTGTGTT
Source organism: Suricata suricatta (assembly GCF_006229205.1). Taxonomy (NCBI): domain Eukaryota; kingdom Metazoa; phylum Chordata; class Mammalia; order Carnivora; family Herpestidae; genus Suricata; species Suricata suricatta. Next base: position 5,664,075 of record NC_043713.1, read on the forward strand.
GTCTGATTTCTGAGGCTCAGACTTCCAATACTATTTTGAATAGCAGGGGAGAAAGTGGACATAAAAAACCTAGAAATAAATGTAACCAAAGAGGTGAAACATCTATATGCTGAAAACAACAGAAAGCTTATGAAAGAAAGTGAAGAAGTCACCAAAAATGGAAAAATATTCCATGCTCCTGGATAGAAAGAACACATATCATTAAAATGTCCACACTATCCAAAGCAATCTATTTATTCAATGCAATCCCTATCTAAAGAACACAAGCATTCTTCACAGAGCTAGGACAGACAACACTAAAATTTGTATGGAACCAGAAAAGACCCTATATAGTCAAAGCAATCTTGAAAAAGAAAACCAAAGCTGGAGGCGTCACAATCCCAGACTTCAAGCTGTATTGCAGAGCTATAATCATCAAGACAGTATGGCACTGGCGCAAGAACACACACTCAGGTCAATGGAACAGAACAGAGAACCCAGAAATGGAACCACAAACATATGGCCAATTAATCTTTGACAGAGCAGGAAAGAATATCCAATGGTAAAAAGACAGTCTCTTCAGCAAGTGGTGCTGGGAAAAACTGGGCAGTGAGTGACATGCAGAAAAAGGAACCTGGACCACTTTCTTACACCACACACAAAATTAAACTCAAATGAATGAAGGACCTAAATGTAAGACTAGAAGCCATCAAAATCCTTGAGGACGAAGTGGGCAGGAACCTTTTTGACCTTGGCCACAGCAACTTCTTACTCAATATCTCCCTGAAGGCAAGGGAAACAAAAGCAAAAATGAACTATTGGAACCTTATCAAATTAAAAATTGCACAGCAAAGGAAACATTCAGCAAAACTAAAGATATTTGCAAATGACATATCAGGTAAAAGGTTAGTATCCAAAATCCATGAATAACTTATCAAACTCAACCCCCAAAAAACAAATAATCCAGTGAAGAAAGAGGCTAATGACAGAAAGAGACAGTTCTCTACAGAAGACATCCATATGGCCAATACACACATGAAATGATGATCAACGTCACTCATGGTCAGGGAAAGAGAAATTAAAACCACAATGAGATACCACCTCACACCTCTCAGAATGGCTAACATTAACAACTCAGGTAACAAGAAATGTTGGTGAGGATGTGGAAAAAGAGGATCTCTTTTGCACTGCTGGTGCGAATCCAGTCTGGTGCAGCCACTCTGGAAAACAGTATGGAGGTTCCTCAAAAAATTAAAAATAGAACTACCCTACAACCCACTACTAGGTATTTATCCAAGGGCTACAGGTATGCTGTTTCAAAGGGACACATGCATCCCAATGTTTATAGCAGCACTATCGACAATAGGCAAAGTATGGTAAGAGCCCAAATGTCCATCGATGGATGAATGGATAAAGAAGATGTGATGTATATATACAATGGAATATTACTCAGCAATCAAAAAGAATGAGATCTTGTTTGCAACTTTGTGGATAGAATTAAAGGGTGTTATGCTAAGCGAAATTAGTCAGTCAGAGAAGGACAAACATCATATGACTTCACTCATATGAAGACTTTAAGATAAAAAACAGATCAACATAAAGGAAAGGAAGCAAAAGTAATATTAAAACAGGGAGGTGGACAAAAACATAAGAGATTCTTAAATATGGAGAACAGACAGGGTTACTGGAGGGATTGTGGGGGGGGTGGGCTAAATGGGTAAGGGGCATTAAGGAATCTACTCCTGAAATCATCGTTGGACTGTATGCTAACTTGGAAACAAATTTAAAAAATAAGGTAAATAAAAAATTTTTAAAAAGATGATAGGAACAATGCATATAGTTGCTGAAATCTAACAACAACAACAATGATAATGTTTTTTTAAGAAATGAGGGTGAATGTTATGGAAGCGGCTCTCAGAATCTTGGAAGCCTTTCTCTCCCCTCCTGGCCCAGGGATACAGGTACCTGTGAAAAGTAAGAAAAGCAGCCATGGTTAGAAGGTGCGAGGGGGAAGAGCATCTCTGGGCAGAGCTAGTTTGTCCTCAGGCCAAAAGAGGGATAAGACTGTGGGGCTCTGCTGACAGTGCCCTGACTTCTACAAGGTACATGCTTTCAGAGGCCGTAGAGAAAGGGAGAAAATACAGAGCAGAGGTCCACAGAGCCTTATGGGAATTATTCACAGGTGATTCGCAGAGACCTGGAAGTCTGAGCTGCCCTGATGTCTGCCCTGAACCGGTCTAAGGTCTTACTGAATTCTAGACGAACAGAGGCCTTGAGCCGGTAGGGTTGTGGATGGCTGCCAGAAGGCATGTGTTGGTCTCACTCATGACCATTTTTTGAGAAAGAACATTCTCCTCTTAAATAAATGTTTTTCCTTTTTTTAAATTTTTAATGTTTAATTTTTTGTGAGAGAGAGAGAAAGAGAGACAGCATGAGCAGGGGAGGGTCAGAGAGAGGGAGACACAGAATCTGAAGACAGGCTCCAGGCTCTGAGCTGTCAGCACAGAGCCTGATGGGGGCTCGAACCCACAAGCTGTGAGATCATGACCTGAGTCGAAGTGAGAGTCTTAACCGACTGAGCCACCCAGGGGCCCCTAAATAAATGCTTTTCTAGTTGATTCCTGCTGATAGACCTGAGAAAGTTTAGGATGTTAGGTTATACCACTGTTTGATCTCCCTCTCTTTATCTTAGATGATGTGGCTAAGTGTTTCACAGGTGCTATTTGAAAACCTATTCATGGAAAGTGATTCTTCAAGAAACTCCCAATTTTATTTTTAGGGAATAGAAATGGCGAAATACGGAAATCATGCAGGTTTTGTATAACCGAAATTTTATCCCTAGGTTTTAAATTATAGTTCTGTTAGGTCAGGCATAATGATGTTTTAATAAAACATTTTATTAGGTTTTAATTGCTATTTTCAAATTTTCCCAGTTTTTAACCAATTTATTTTGTAAGTTGTGAAAATAAACATTAATTAATTTCACAGAATGTTGAACTCTGCATAATTCCAGGGATACCAGGAGTTTATGTCAGGAGCATATACTTGGAAATCAGAAATATTTTATTTAAAATTTCTTGTTTAAATATTCATCATGTAATAATTAATTCAACTCATTTGGGATGAAATTTTCTACAGTAATTGAGAATTAACAATCTATTATAAAAGAAGACTATGAATAATGCATGTGGAAGCTTGTATAATAATTACTTACAAGAACTTGTAGGAGTTAATGTTTTGTGTGCCCAGTTACTAAATGTCTTCGTTAAGCTTGAGTGGGACAAGAACTTATCCTCCACTATGGGTACCCCAAGCTGCATTTTCTAGTACTTACAGCTAGAGCAAAGTGGCGGGATCTACGTTTGACTGGCCAGATTTTCTACTCTGGAACTGGAATGTGGAGCAAACAATAGCACAGGAAAGACAGGGGAGATTGAAGCATGAGGAAAGAGAAGGGAGAAGAGAGAGAGGCGAGAGGGTGGGAAGAAGAGGAAGGAAGGGAGGCATGTTTCAAAAATGCATTTGGTTAGGGGTGACAGACACACGAGATTTTAGGGTTAATATCAAGCAGCAGTTGTCAAAAAGGTGGGCCCCAGTGTCCTAGGGGTGTGAGGACTGAGGTCTGGCCATCTCACAGGCCTTGGCTGTATTTTCCTACCCAGAGCAACCTCTCCTTTATATGTTGGGCTTTCCTTCTCTTGCCCTATGGGAGGTTGTTGATTTCCCGCCAACTTCTGTTAACAAAGTGGTAGAAACAATGGCTTAAAACAAAGGGAACTTAGTCTTTCACAGTTCCGTGAAAAGTCAGCAAAATGTATTCCTTCTAGATGGTTCTAGAGGGAAAGTTACATGCCTTTCTTTTAGCTTGTAGTGTGATCAGCACCCTTGGCGCTCCTGAGTGTGTAGACTCATCACTCCGATCCCCGCCTCTGTCATCACAGTGTTCCCCCCATAGGTCTCTGTTGCTCTGTGACTTCTGCTCTTATACATATGAGTCATTTTGGATTAGGAGGTGTGACTTCATCTTAATTAATTACATTCACTTAATTAATTATATCTGCAGTGGCCTGATTTCCAAATCCGGTCACATTCTGAGATTCTGGGAAGAGCATGAATTCTGAGGTGACCCTACGTATCTCAGTATAAGTAAGAACAACTTTCCTGCTCATGTGAACCTTGAGATGGAATGATTTTAATCGTTCTTACAACTTCTAAAGTACTCCCTTAATTAAAATTTCCCCTTTGGCCCTCTGAAAGTTCTCTCTCCTATTGGAATCCTGACTGATACCAAGACCCAGTGTTAAGGGCCTGAAGACTGCAAGGCCTTAGGGTGGAGATTACTGAAGGGTGGACATGCCATATTTAATGAGAATTAGACAGTTTAGGAAAGAAAGAGAATGAAACCCTCAAAATCTTAAATCCCTAGATCATGTAATAGACCAACCCAATGGTTTTTCTATAACCATTGAAATAATTTCTTATCTCTTCCAACACTGTGGCAGAAGTAGTTAAAAAACAAACTCACATATTGATTTTGCAGGTGGCCAAGATACATCAATGCACTTCACAGTCTTGCAAGGTCTCTTATAAAAATTTAGTACATTGATGATGAACAAGTCAGAGACTTGAGTATGAAAATGATGAAATAGAGGAAGATGAGGGGATTCAGAGAAACACAACTCTGCACAGTACTAGGCCCTAATGCCAACCCACGCCTCACTGGACTTTCAAAGGACTTATTTCAATGAGCGTAGAAGAACCATAGAAGGGATTAGATTTATTAGTGTGAGTATACTTACTAGAGATTCTAGATTCTCTGTGCAAATGAAGTCATTGGGAAAGTTCTAGTTTTTCCATGACCCTCAAAATTGCTGTTACAGTGAAAAGAAACCAAAAATTTGGAGCACTGGAACATTGGAGAGGGTTTAGTTAGTGCAATCAAAACTTCACCTCCTAATGAAGGTCATCCCTTTTCCAAGTCTTCCACAAATAAGTGGTCGCAGATCTGTATTCCCAGCAAAGCACTGCTGTAGTTGATCTCTATACTGGGGCAATGCTGGTGGCACACTCTGCAGTGAGACCGGCTCTTTGAATTCACTGGCAATGGGGGAGGGCAGGTGAGACCACCACAGATGAGGCACATGAATTATTATATTAAGCAACACTGTTGAAAGATATTCACAGTGATTTGGTTTACAAAGGCTTGAGGTAATGGCTAATTGTTGACTGGTCCTCTAAGATCATGTTAGGTAGGCCAGTAGAGTTCTATCATCTTATATAATTAGCCCAAACTCTTGGTCTGTGAAATAGATCAGATCTACCAAAATAGAGGATCACATCTTCTAATTATTTCACAGTTCTGAGTTGATTTAAAAACTCTGAGTTCCTTGAATGACTTGTAGATCTTAGAAACCCTGTTGATGATGGTGGTGGAGAAGGCTCTGCGTGTGTGTGTAGGGGGGTATATGGAAACTCTCTACTTTCCAGCCAACTTTGCTGTGACCTGTAACTGCTCTAAAAATAGAGTCTAAAACCAAACCAACCAACCACCTCATGGAGTATTACGGTTACTTCCCATGGTGCCATAGTTTCTCACTTGGGTTCCATTGTGGTCCTGCTGGGTGCACCAGGTACCTCCAGCTGGCCAAGGGCTGCTGCTGACACCAAGACTGCACCCTGGGCCTCTTCCTGGAGAGTGATACGTGTAACATTATTGACGTCTTACAGAATGTAGTTCAACACAAAATTTTCAGTCATCACCCTCCCTCTCTCTGGGACTCAGACATGTATCTTCAGGAAGATGAAGATTCTACTCAGCTGAATACTTAGGCCCACGGATGCCAGAGCTTCAGTGTGTCTATTGCCACTGCTGTGGAAGTTTCTGATTTTATGTGAAGATTTGTTCCTCACCTAAGGACTCCAGTGGCAGATTTCACACCTGGCTGCAGGTTTGGCAAGTTTCTGCACTGCTCTTGTACTGTCCCTGGTCATCATGATACACCCAGACTAAGGCACAAGAGTCTTTCTGGAACAATTGACAGCTGTGAGCTTTTTGCAGAGATTCTGGTTCTTTCACGTGGAGTCTGAACCTGAAAAGATGTGCGGTACCATTGTCTCCTCTCACCGTCTGGAATCTGAGAACACCAACACCACTCCAGGAACTCTGAGTGATGTGAACCCACAGATTAACTTTGTCTACACCACCAATTCATTTCTCCTAGCTTCTTATCAATGAAAGTTTCTCAGAACATTTCTGTTCTCATCTATTTCATAAATACAGGTTTCTATAAATTATTATTTTGTTGGAACAAAGTACAACTTTAACTTTACACATGTACATTTATTTCTGGAAGTATAGAAAATAACTTGTTTTATATTGAAATGTGTAAGAAAAACAATTTAAAAGTTATAGTCTGTAAAAAAAAAAGCATGTATTCATCATTTATTTAAATATATGAGAGATTGAAATACAAAAATTTTTAACTTCGAAAACGCTATTTTCCTTATTTTGATGGCTCAGAACAAAAGACTGTTATATCAGTGTGTTCTGCATATAGCAGCTACTTTTGTTATCAGTTATGATTCAAGAATTTTTGACAAATTAACCATCTAGAAATCAGTTTGATATTTTTAGCAAAATGCATCCAAGTTTTCAATTTAACCAAGTGATTCTTTAAGAGAAACTACATTAAAACTTATAAGAAATTCCTGTATCTCTAATTCATAAATTTTATGCATCATTTATCTTAGAAATATTTTTATAATATAGCTACCACAGCTACAATTTATAGTCTATAGAGTTTCAGTTTAAGAAATGGGATTTCTGACTGTTCTTACAAAGACTATTTGCTAATCAAAACTGACTATTGAAAAAGAAGTCATACTTTACTTTTCCCTTGAGAACCAATTTATCTGTTCATAGAGCCCTTTGAAGAAACTTATTTTGTTTAGCATTTGATTTACTTGAGCCTTGTAAATATTGAGGATCAGCTGTTTTTTTATTATTATGAAAATGATGACTTTATTGTTGAAGAAAACGTACATGCTTCTCTTTGTTTTTCTAAGGTTGTGCTTTCCTCAACACCTGCTCAGAAAAATCCTGACATCTTGTCCAATTTAAAGTTTATTTACATATAATTAGTAAAATAGAACATTGTACTTCCAACGAAAGTCTATAAGTCTTACATTTAAGGTTTCAAAAGGCTCTTAAAATTCAAATGCAATTTTTCCAAAATATATTGTAGAAGTGAAGTGGAAACTGAAAAAAAATAGAGAGAGACTGCTTGGGATGCTCTCTCTCTGTTTCGCTCTGTCACTCCCCTTCTCTCTCTCTCTTTCTGTCTCTGTCTCTCTCTAAAAATAAATAAACAAACTTAATTTTATAAGAGAGAGAACCACCAGGCAAGCAGGGATGGGTGAGAGAGAGAGGGAGAGAGTGAATCCTAAGCAGGCTCTGCCTTGTTAGCACCGAACCTGACGCAGGGCTTGAACTCACAAACAGTGAGATCATGACCCAAACTGAAACCAAGATTCTGATGCTTAACTGAGCTACCCAGGTGTTCCAAATAAATAAAAAAACTTAAGAAAAAATATAAAGTTATACTGTTCACAGTGGTAGCCACTTACTATATGCAGCTAATTAAATTTAAATTGTAAGTAATTAAAACAAAATGAAATGTAGTCAGTTTACTTCACTGTTTCAAATTCCCAGTAGCTATAAGTGACTTGTAGTTTCCTGATATGTATTTTCTGAACGTTGCATCATTCCTGAAAGTTCTATCAATCAACAATGATCTAAAGTATATTTCATTTGAATTTTTCCAATAATAGCTATCAGAAGGTATTTAGAACATGCTTTCTTAGTTCATACTACATAATGTCATAAGGTCATTAACATTTTAAGGATAATTTATGTGAAATCTCAAAGTAATTCATTAGAACCTTCTGAGAGCACTCAGTATATATTTTCAAAAGAAGTAGAAAATGCTATATCTTAAAATTGAAGGCTATGTTTATTCCCGTAAACATTGCAATGTGCAAATTTATCAATCATTCAGGTTTGCCCTTTTTGTGTGAATCTCTATAATGTCTTCAGCCTGAGGTTTGGATAAGTCAGGTGTCTCTGCATGGTACAGTAGCCACACAGAACCTCCACTGCCCAATAAGCCTTCTGTGGTTTAATGAAATGTGAATGATGTCATAATTTTCATTTGCAGTTTTGATTCACTCTTACCCAGATTCTATATATGAACTTGAGACCTATGGGAAAATCCCTATACAATGACACCTATCAGATTTAAATAGCACCGAATGATGACCAAAAAAGCCACTTCATTGTTTGGAAAAGACGGGCTGGAAGAGGAATAAATAGTACTGGCATGCTGTAATGTACACTGGGAACTGAAAATGAGTTTTCTAGGGTCAACAGAAATCAAAGGAAACTCAGTGTAGATGATTGGAGGGAGGCTGCAGTATGAGAAGATGAAGGAGAAGAATATTCCAAGAAGAGAAAGAGCCAGTCCAAAGACCTTAAGGCAGAAATGAGTTCACTCTGAGGGAGAAACAGGAGCAGAGCCAAATGACTGGAGCATAAGGAGCTGGGGAAGAATGGCATGGCCAATGGGGAGGGAGTATCTATGGAAACAGTTCCTAGGGGTTGACAAAGTAAAACAGAAAAAATTAAAGTGCTGTAACTTATGAGTCAGCCAATGAATGCGAGGCTTCCTCATCTCTACCTAGGTGCTTCCTATCATCTATCTCTATTCTATATCATATCATATCTATGTCAATGTTAATATGGAGTCTATATCATGTCTCTATCTTTCACCTGTCTATATCTCTGAACTCCCCCTAAAATTCTAGATATTGAGCATCAAACTGCCCAGTTAGCAGTAGCAGATGAGCTTCTAGTTGATGTCTCAAATCCTGAAAGGACAAACAGATTTTCTCTCATTTCTCCTGCCTGATAATCTCCCATTCCACAGGCTTCACTAAAATACTTGTATCTCAACACTTGCATTTAATTGATTAGCAAGTCGTGCCAAATCTATGATGGAGATATATTTTAAATTTATAAGTTTTTTTTCTATTTCTCCTTATAATGTTTTAGTCCATGCCACTCTGATTCTGGCTAGTAAAACTGTACTTGTGCCCATAGCCCCATCCAATCCAAGCCTCTCTGGCCTTGTGGCATCCTGTGACAGACTTTGAGCTGAATCCCTGCATCCACCACAGCAGCCTTCGTAATTACACTTCACCTTGCCATTCTCTTGGTCACATGATGTTTGGACCAGGGAGTTTGCCAACTCGCTGAAACAGGTCATAGCTTTGCAGCTGCAAATCCAAGATGGTGCCCAAAGTCCTAAATGCGGTGTAAAACTCAAACCTGCTGCACTTTAGAGAAGTGTCTGGAGAGAGAGAGAAGAGTCTTATCTGCAACAACAGTGAGCTATGGGATTTTGGATGAGCACTCTCACTAAGAGAGAGAGCTGAAAGAAAGCCAGACTGGGCAGGACATTTGCATGTTCATCCCTCCATTTGTGGGGATAGAGAATGGAGAGGGAGGGCTTTCCAAAGAAAACATAGAAGGTCATCATTTATCTTGGTGGCTTATCAGCAGGCATTGCATGTCTGAATCACCTGTGAAACTCATCACTCATACAGAGCCTTACTAGGAATTCTGACCTAGTGCATGTGTGTGGGTGTAAATATCCAGGATTTCAAAATGCTGCATTCTTAGTAATTATGATGTTCACATTGTTGGGAATTACTAAGAAATGATCTTCTTTTTAATTCTACATCAGATAGAAGTGTCTCACTTTCCCATTTACTTGCATTATTATCTATATGATCTTGGATGGTAGACACTCTCCTTTACATAACCTGAGTATAATTAGCTAATGTGAGCTGTCAAACATTTTTATCAGTGGTGTTTTCAGTTTGTATCCTGAAGAGATAAAGTCAAAGTCCAACATCTGAGGTCACTTAAGCTTTCAGTGTCAGACTGAGAATCCCAAATGTGGAGTGGATAAAGATCCAGTTACAGTTGTTACTGCCCCAAACACCCTTTGGTTAACTGGCAGTAGGGAACTAACATGAATTTTTTTTAGTCATTTATTTTTATCTGATCACACTCTTCTTTGATTTAGAGATTAGCATTTGAGAATACCAAAGACTCCCTCAACCCAGCACACAAGAAGCATAAGAAGTGAAAAACCCAGCTATTTGGTGTGGGGGGTTATGTTATGTGGAGTCAGCCTGTCAGGTAGCTGCAGGGATGCCCACCCTCTGTGGCTCAGAGCCCTGAGTAATCCCTTCCGGTTGAATACAGGTGGGTTTTGTTATTAGCTTCTTACTAATAGCTTGTGGCCAAAGTGATGGGATGCGACTCCTGAAAATAGGTTACACACTGACAGAGGCTTCTGAGGTCATGTGATAAGAAAATGGTGGCTTCCACATTGGAATGTTCCCTCTCCTTTTTTCACGCTTTTGCGTTGCTCATTCCTGGGAGGCCATCTGCCCTCGTGTGAGGTAGTCCTGTGGAGAGTCCCACGTGTGAGAGACAAGGTCTGGCAACAACCAAGAGAATGACCTTAGAAGGGCATTCTCTTCCCACCAGTCAAGACTTCACATAAAACCTTAGCCCCATTCGATAGCATGTCTGCTGTCTCGTGAGGGACCTTCCTCCAGAGTTTCCCAGTGAAGCTCCACTCAGATTCCTGACTACATGAGTACCTGAGTATTTGAGAGAGTGGGTATTTGTTGCTTTAAATTGCTAAGTGTCAGGGTAACTTTTTATATAGTAATAGAAAACTAATATCCATTCTATCAAATTAGCAGTGCTTTTGTATACGGTATCTTGGAAACAATCTTCTGTTTTTAAAACTTTGTCATTTAGTTTTTAAATATTATGCACTGACAAAGAGCAAATTCTGATTCAGTGAAATTAATAGTGTTGACATTTACACAGATCAAAAGAGATGGTGTACATATGCACTTCTTTTTCCACACTGTTCATGGGAAAGATTTCTGCAAAAGTATTGTGTGTGCAATTCAAATTAGAGATACATTCAGACTTTCTCATACAGATAACTCTTTAAAATTTTTATTTTTTTTCCACCTGCTATCTTTCTAGTCCATGTATATGTCTACTTACATACTCATTCATTTGTTTATCTATGCATCCACACTCTAGGAGGACAACTGCAGTTCTGTTTTTCTCATCCCTTATCTCTGTAGCCACATCAACAATTATGAATCAAATTCTGAGAACCAAGGGGAACTCTTTCCATAGTCACTGGTTGGGGATGTTGTTCCATATACTTGAGGCAGCTGGTGAAGAGGCACCAAGATATCAGCACTGCTCAAACATGAAAATTCATGACACCCACCTGGTGTCTGGTTTGAGGTCATGGACAGGTCATGTAGCCACCTGAATAGCCCCATTAGAGAGGAATAGATCTCAAGACCTGAATGAGGCGCCGGGAGTAGAAACACTTTGCACTTGTTGCTTGCTGTTTGTGGCTGGAAAGAAAAGCAAGTCAGGTGGTCCTTACAGGGAGGAGGCTTTAGATGCCTGTGAATGACAGTTTTGCCATCTCCTATGTACACATTTTCTCTAGTTTTCTTGCATTGCATCCTTTGCTGTAATAACCTTATCCATGAGTTTAATCCCAAACCACTGGGTGGTTGTGGGACTCTTGAAATACACCCAAGGCTCTATTATAAACTCTGTTGTGACTGATGAGACTTCTGAAGAATTGGAATTGGCAATGCACATGAAACGATGCTCAGCATCACTCATCATCAGGGAAATTCAAATCAAAACCACACTGAGATACCACCTCACACCGGTCAGAGTCGCTAAAATGAACAAATCAAGAGACTATAGATGCTGGCGAGGGTGTGGAGAGACGGGCATCCTCCTACACTGTTGGTGGGAATGTAAACTGGTACAGCCACTCTGGAAAACAGTGTGGAGGTTCCTCAAAAAACTATCCATAGAACTCCCTTATGACTCAGCAATAGCCCTGCTAGGGATTTACCCAAGGGGTAAAGAAGTGCTGAGACATAGGAACACATTTACCCCAATGTTCTACAATTGTACATTTGGCTATTCTACAATAGCCAAATCATGGAAAGAGCCTAAATGTCCATCAACTGATGAATGGATCAAGAAGGTGTGGTGTATATATACACAATGGAGTACTACACGGCAATGAGAAAGAATGACACATGGCCATTTGTAGGAAAGTGGATGGACCTTGAGGGTGTCAAGCTAAGTGAAATAAGTCAGGCAGAGAAGGATAGATACCATATGTTTGCATTCATAGGTCTAACAGGAGAGACCTGGCAGGGGACCATGGGGAGAGGAAGGGGGAAAGAGAGCGGGGAAGAGGGAGGGACACAGATCAAGGGAGACTACTGAATACTGGAGACGAACCATGGACTGAAAGGGGAGGGGGAGGGAGAAGGGGGTGATGGTCATGGTGGGGGGCACTTGTGGGGAGAAGCACTGGGTGTTATCTGGAAACTAATTTGATAATAAACTATTATAAAAAAAGGTATATTTTTTATCTTTAGTAGAATCACAGTTGCTTTGCTTCTAGGTCAATTTAGACCAAACTTAAGAGGCATTCACATACACATTAAGATTGTTATTATTTTTTCTAAAGGAAAATGTTGGTGAAACCATAGAGAAATGGAAATCCTTGCACACTGCTGAGGGGACTGTAAAATGGTGCTGCCACTGTGGAAAACAATATGGTAATTATTCAAAAATTAAACATAGAATTACCATACCATCCAGCAACCTTACTTTGAAGTAGGCACCCAGAAGAACTGACATATGTAAATCAAGCAGATATTTGTATGCCCATGTTTATGGAAGCATTAGTCACAATAATCAAGTTGGAAGCAGCTCAAATGTGCACCGACAGAAGAATTGATAAACAAAATGTGATTCATCTATACAGCAAAATAGTATTCAGCCTTAAAGAGGAGGGAAATTCCAACACATGCTATAGCGTGGAAGATCTTGAGGACATTATGCAAGTGCAGTAAGCCAGTCACAAAAAGACACATGCTGTATGATTTCACTCACGTCATGTTCTTAGCATAGTCTAATTCATAGAGATAGATTGTAGGATTGTGGTTGAGAGAGGATAGGGAAGAAGGAAATGGGAAGCTATTATTTAACAGATACAGATTTTCTTAGAGAAGATGAAAAAGGTATGGAGATGGATGGTGCTGATGTTTGCACAACAGTGTAAATGTATTTATTGCCACTGAATTGTACACTTAAAATGGTTAAAAGGATGAATTTTTTATACGTATTTCACAACAATAAGGCGTTTTTTAAAAGGTAAGTTTTACTCTATCTTTATCTACAATCACAATAATATCCTTACATACTCTATATTTTTCAAATATGTACTTTATAAACTTAGAAATGTTGTGCTAATGGATCAAAGAATACTAAGATCCATTGTATAGGTTGTCACCTAAAGGAGCTCTGATTTTTTTAATTGACTGCACTGCATTCATGATTGATATTCTGAGACTCACATTCTTGCTGCTACAGGCACCAAACTGGAGAAGGAGGAGTAGCCCCCAACCTTCTGGATGCCTAATGTAATCAGAGACCAACATCAGTATGCAGAGATGTATGATTAAAAAAATGCTAACTTACTACATTTCCGAGAGAGACACAAATGTGGAAAACAGGTATTCATGGGTTGAAACTTCTATAATGCTATCAAAAAGATAAATGTCAAGTCCTTCCCTAATTATTCAAACTAATACCCAACCTCAAGACAAAGCATGAAGATCAGGGTAATAATGTCTCAACATTTCTGAGTCTCGGGAACAAGATCTGAATGACTATGTAAGGATTACAGTTGTGAAGACTTGACAAAACCACTCGACCTTCACTTACCTTGAATACACTCATGAAGAGTGTAATTGCGATGACTGATTAGATTATCCTACTTCTTTTTAATATTTTTTCTGCTGTTCAATTTTTTAATTAAACAGCATAATACCTGGATATACTTAGCTATCTGTGGCATTTGTGGCTTTGTTTCATCCACAACCAAATGCTCTGAGAGTTATATTAACGTGTCTTCACAATTGTTTTTTAATGAACCCTTCTCTCTCTGTTACAAATGCACTTAGTTGAGCCCATTATAATACCTTTTCTGGAATAGGGGAAAGTAGAAACAAACTCAAAATGGATGAAAGACAGAAATGTAAGACAGGAGACTATCAAAATTCTAGAGGGGAAAGCAGGCAAAAACCTCTTTGACCTTGGCCACAGTAACTTCTTACTCGACATGTCTCTAAGGCAAGGGAAATAAAAGCAAAAATGAACTATTGGGACCTCATCAAGATAAAATCTTCTGCAAGCAAAGGAAACAATCAGCAAAACCAAAAGGTAACCAATGGAATGGGAGAAGATATTTGCAAACGACATATCAGATAAAGGGTTAGTATCCAAAATTTGTAAAGAAACTTCAAAACTCAACACTTAAACAACAAATAACCCAGTGAAGAAATGAGCAAAGACATGAATAGACACTTTTCCAAAGAAGACATCCAGATGGTAACAGACACATGAAAAAAGCTCAACATCACTCATCATCAGGGAAATACAAGTCAAAAACACAATGATATACCACCTCACACCCTTCAGAATGGCTAACATTAACAACTCAGGAAAGAACAGATGTTGGCAAGGATGCAGAGAAAGAGGCTCTACTTTGCATGGCTGGTGGGAATGCAAACTGGTGCAGCCTCTGGAAAACAGTATGGAAGTTCCTCAAAAAGTTAAAAATAGAACTACCCTATGACCCAGAAATTGCACTGCTAGATATTTATCCAAGAGATACAGGTGTGCTATTTCAAAGGGGCACATACACCTCAATATTTATAGCAGTGATATTGACAATAGGCAAAGTATGGAAAGAACCTAAATGCCTATGGATGGGTGATGGATAAAGGAGAAGTGGGATATATACACAGTGGAATATTACTCAGCAATAAAAAAGAAGGAAATCTTGCCATTTGCAACAACGTGAAGGGAACTAGAGGGTATTATGCTGAGTGAAGTTAAAGAAAGACTAATATGACTGCTCATATGTGGAATTCAAGACACAAAACAGATCAAATTAAGAGAAGCAAAAATAATATAAAAACAGGGAGGGGTACAAAACATAAGAGACTCTTAAATACAAAGAACAAGCTGAGGGTTGCTGGAGGGGATGTTGGGGGGATGGGCTAAATAGGTAAAGGGCATTAAGAAGGACACTTGTTGGGATGAACACTGGGTCTTATACAGAGGAGATGAATCACTAGAGTCTACTCCTGAAATCATTATCATACTCTATGCTAAGTAACTTGGATGTAAATTTTAAAAAATAATAAATAAATGCATATATATAATGTACTTGAAGAAAATATAGAAGAATAATTTCATAATGTTGAAAAATAAATAATTAGTTTTTACCCTATAACTCAGGAGTTAGATCTCCTGCACTTAATCATCTTGCATAATTGAAACTATCCTTTGACCAACATCACAGTTTTTCCTCATTGCTCAGTGTTCTATTTTTATCTTTTGAAAAACCTATATATTGTTTTCCATAATGACTGTACCAATTTACATTCTCACCAATAGCGTACAAGTGCTCCCTTTTCTCCACACCCTGATCAAAACTCATTATCTCTTGTCTTGTTGATAATAGCCATTGTAATCAGTGTGAAGTACTCTCTCATTGTGGTTTTGATTAACATTTCCTTGATGATGAGTGATGTTGAGCACTTTTTGATAAACCTGCTGGCCATTTGTATATATTTTCTTTTGGGGGAGAATTCTCTGTTAAGGTCTTTTTGCTCATTTTAAAAATTGGGTTATATGGTTCTTGCTATTAAGTTATTTGTGCCCCTTATATATCTTGGATACTAATCCCTTATTGGATATATGCTTTGAAAATATGTTTTCTCTTTCTATAGGTTGTCTCTTCAATTTGCTGATTGTTTCCTTCACTATATAGAAGCTTTTTAGTTTGATACAATCCCATTTGTCTATTTTTGCTTTTGTTGTCTATGTACCAGTCTGAGAAATGAGTGCTGATTGCGTGCAGGAGGAAAAGGAGTCAAGATTTAGGCTTGATCATCTGGTGATGGTATCTATTCAGAGGAGGAGAATGCGGGTTGTGGGGGCATGCTGATGACAGTGAACTAAGAGTTCAGTTTTGTACATGTTAATTTTAGGCTACTTACTCGAATACTAAAATCAGAATCTTAGTAGGCAATCAGATACAAGAGTCTGAAACTCAGAGACAGAAGCTAGAGACAGGAATATTGAAATCACTAGCATTTAAATGATACCTACAGATGAGGATGATATTGTCTGTGGAGGAAGACGTCATTTTTATTTATTTATTTATTTATCTTAGGGAAAGAGCGTGAGAGTGAATGGCAGAGGGCAGAGGGAGAAAGAGAGGGAATCCCAAGCAGGCTGCACACTCAGTGCAGAGCCCACTTTGAGGCTCAATTCTATGACCATGGGATCATGACCTGAGCTGAAATTAAGAGTCATTCTCTCAATTGACTGAGCCAACCAGGCATCCCGAGAAATCATTGTTAAAATAGAAGGAACCATGAAGTAAATTCTGGGGCACTCTAAATTTTGGAGTTTCTGGAAGGGAATGAATAGTCAGCCAGCGACTTAAAACGAGATACCTATAGTTTCTGCAGAAAATTAGCAGTGCCGTATCCCCTAAGCCAGTAGGAAGGAAGAATTAATCATGACCAATGCTGCCGAGAACCAATGATAAAGATTAAAAATAATAAAGAAATGGATTTATCAAAAATGGCCATCATTTGTGACTTTAATAAGAACAGGTTCATGGAATGTGTTCTTATCACACATTGGAATAAATGTTTAGTTTCAGTGAAATGAGAAGACAATGAGAATTAATGGTGAGGTTTCCATGAATAGAGAATTCCTGAGAAATTTTACAATGAAAAGTAGCAGAGAAATGTGATGGCGGCTGAAGGTCTTGGGTCTTTTGTTTGTTTTACCCAAAATGTAATGTATCAGAATATTGTATATTGAATCATCTATTTAACAAAAAAGGATATATTGATGACAGATGAGAAAGATGCTCTTTAGAATCAGGTGCAAAGTCCAAACTTCTAATCCAGACAAGATGAGGCAGGCTGATCTCTTCCTGCTCCTTGCCCCCCAACCCCATCAAAGACAACTCTACATCTTGAAATAATGCAGGAGTTTGTGCAGCTGTTAAAATGGTAGAATGAAGAAGACAAGAGCTGAAAAGATAAGATGATGGGAAGAAAATGGGACACATGAAATTAAAATGTTGGATATATGAGATTATTGAGGATAACTCAAGTTTTGCCTGAACTAGGAAGCATTCGAGAGTTGGTTGAAAATAAGTCAGGAAAGGAACCACAGGGGCAGGATGTTCAATTGATCGTCAATATGGGTGTTGAAATACTTATAAAAGTAGAGCTAGAGAGGCAAACAGTACACATAATTAAGGCCTGGATAATCTGGTGGAAAAATAATTATTATGCTTTAGAAGATATGTCTTCATTTCTGTTCTCTTCATGGTGAATGAACATCATGGTGAGGTCATACCTATTTAGGTACCATAACTAATATCGTATATGATGTTTCTAGTTTATTTGAAGGTAGACTTTCTGTGTAATTCTGAAATGGATCCAATTAACAGTTTCCTTTGAAGGAAAAATTTTAATGATTTAATTATCCTTGAATACAGGAAACCTAATGTTTAATTCAGAAATTCAGACTTTTGATCATGTTTTTGCGATTCACTAGGTCTGAAAAGTGGATGGGCATCATGCCTGTTGTCACTATTTGCCTATCTGCTGTTGCAGAATATGAATGTTAACACGTTGTCAGATCAAGTGCCTAAACAGAAATTAGAGATGCGCATTTGGGACACACAGTTCTAAAGTGATAATGAACTCAGCCCAGATTAGAATATTCACATTGATTACCAGTGCCGACCATATCTTGGCATTTCTCTAGCCCCTGTTTTGTTCTCTACATCATCTGCTGCTGCTCTTTTCCTCTGCCCTTGATAATTTAAATAACCCAAATTACCTGCTTTGCCCTGTACTGCACATTCTCTTTCATGTCCTCTTGTCTTTGCACACTATCCACATTTTCTGGAACAGAATCATTCTCTGTGTCCCTCTGGCTGATTCATCCTTGCAGACACAGCAGCATGTAGACCCTCTCAAAGCATTAGAGTGCCCCCTACTTCTCATTTCCTGTTCCACTTTATCACACCAGGTGTTATGTTTTGTTAGTGCTTCTCTCTCTCCCTCTCTCTCTCTCTCTCTCTCTCTCTCTGTCTCTCTCTCTCATTGGAATCTGATATCTTTAAAGCAAGGATTATGCCTTATTTACCTTTCATCCCTAGAAACTAGTACAGTGCCTGGTACATAGTTCTGGGATCAGTGAATGGATGAATAAATGCATAAATGAATAATATGATTCTTTACCAGAATAATTTCTCATTCTAAAGTAATACTATGCAAACATTTGAACTGCAGTTGGCAAGGAGCTTGGAATTTATATGATAAGATTAAGCATAGGACTTTAAAAAGTGACTAAAAAAACATGATTATATGGAAAGGTTAAAAATGAGACCACAGATATCATGATTGATGAATAATTCTACTCTTCAAGGGTAGACACTTTAAGAAGTATCTTTTAAGTAATAGAGCGTATGTCATTAAATTGTACCTTTTTTTTTATGACTAGTGACCTTCTTTATGATCACTGGATGGTGAAATATGAAGAGACTCTGTCAGGGGACATTGCTATAGTCCATTGTAGGGTATCACCAATAGAACATATCTAATTTCAATATCTTGTTTCAAAAACATTACAGTAAGATATTCTGACATTCACAGGACACAGTTTTTGAGTTTTAGTACTTCTAGCTTCACAAGTAGCTTTTAATCTACCCCCTAGGGCATAATTAATTACAAAAAATAGTTAACTTCCAAATCCCTGATTAAATTTTGCCCTCTTTTTACCTACCAGAAATCTTGGCCTATAGTTTAATTGTTCTCTCTCCACTTTTCACATACCTGTAACTGGCTCAATCAATCATACGCCTTCTAACGATACACCTACAATCAGTTTGTTTCTCTGTCTCACTTCTTCCTTCCCTTCTCAGTGCTTCCTGAGATCACATTCTAAGTAAACTACTTGTACTTATCCTTTTCTCAGAGTCCGCTTTTGGGGAAGCTCAACCCAAGAAAGCCAGCACGGCCAGACGTGGTGACAGTTGGAGTGGGTTTTGTAGACACGGGCAAGACTTTCTCGGGTCATTGAAACATAGCTACCTGAAGAAGAATCAGATCGCAAAGCAGGATAAACATATCACAGCCGGCATTCTGTCATTTATTTGTTCATGGGAAGCAAGCTTCCAGTTGTGCAAAATAAAGCTTTAGGTATTTACAGGGAATAGAAAGCAAAGAATTTTGTGTGTGTTTATAAGAAAATGGGTTTTCACTCATGTGAAAAAGAAAATCATGTAAAATAGTGTGATGGAGCTGTATGATCATATTTGTATTTGTGTGGGTGAATGTTGCAGAGATGTTATGGGAGCATTTAGATAATAGATCCACAAGAGAAAGCAAAACTGGCTTAGTATTCCCAGAGATGGGCAGAGAGATTGAAGAAGGTTTCAGAATTTATCATCAACAGGATTTAAAAAAAAGTTTCTCTTGGAGCGCCTGGGTGGCTCAGTCGGTTGAGCGTCCGGCTTTGGCTCACGTCATGATCTCGCAGGTCATGGATTCGAGCCTATGTCAGGCTCTGTGCTGACAGCTAGCTCAGAGCCAGTAACCTGTCTTCAGATTCTGTGTGTGTCTCTCTCTCTAAGCCTACCCTGCTTACACTTACTTTCTCTCTCTCAAAAATAAATATTAAAAAAATTTTTTTTATTAAAAATTCTTTTCGTCTTTATTTTATTTTGAGAGAGAGTGAGACAGAGAGAGTTTGAGCAGGGGAGAAGCAGAGAGAGAGAGAGGGAAACACAAAGTCTGAAGCAGGTTCTAGGCTCTGAGCTGTCAGCACAGAGCCCAATGCGAGGTTTGAACCCGTGGACTGTGGGATCATGACCTGACCCAAAGTTGAACACTTAACCAACTGAACCACCCAGGAGCCCCTTAACAGGACTTTAAAAAACTAGATATTGTGTATGGATATTCTTAAGTTTTTTCTGCTTGACTGGGTGTAAGTAATTAATTAATGAATTAATTGTTGCTTATAAGAAGAGAAGTCAGCTGGAGAAAAAAGTGGGGAATGAAGAACAACAGTGATCAGGGTTAATCACATTTGAGTTTGAGCTGTTTGTCTATTCTGTTATAGAAATTTAGAAGAAATTCCTTTTAAAACTCAACAAAGGAGTCATCATGATATTTTATTTTATTTTAATTTTTTAATGCTTTTATTTATTTATTTATTTATTTATTTATTTATTTTTGAGAGAGAGAGATTATGTGAGCAGGGGAGGGTCAGAGAGAGGGAGATACAGAATCCAAAGACAGGCTCCAGGCTCCGAGCTAGCTGCCAGCCCAGAGTCTGACACGAGGGTCTCAGCCCATGAGTCATGAGATCATGACCTGAGCCAAAGTCGGACGCTTTACCGACTGAGCCACCCAGGCGCCTCCATGATATGTTAAAGTATTGCTGGAAACACTTGGGAAAGCTTGGTAGTTTTATCATCGTGTACAGGTGTAGGAAAACGCTGGGAGGAGCTAAGCTGCTCAAGGCACGAGTGCGGGACCACTCACTCTACCTTTAGGAGTAGTAAATGTGAATGCCGAAAGCCCCTCCAGATTTCCACTATGCGGGCGATTGTAAAACTCTCTTCTGTGTACGAGCAGCTGTACCCTTCCCTGACTTCTCTGGTCACAGCAGGTCCACTGACGTGATTCTAAGGAGGACAGGGCCTCTGCCGTCAATGACATTAAGAATAAAAAAATTAAAATAAATTAAAACCCACTGTACTTTAGCATGCTACAATTCGGAAAGCTTAGTAGAAAAGCATGGATAGAACTCTTGAAAGTAAACTTATTTAAAGGATAATTTTAAGAGAATGGTCTCATAGTGATAAGTTATTTGTGGAAAAATTATTTTATGGAGGGAATATTTAACAATTGATCATTTATAAACACAGATAAAAACATGTGTTTACAAAATTTTCCTCTTCTTCTCTCACTTACTTTCTGTATATGTGGCTGTGAGTATATATAATTGTATGCATATACAACTCGAGAATGAGTGTGCTAAGAACATAAACTCAAATAGTAAGGTACTTAAAAATTTTTTAACGTTTATTTATTTTTTGAGGGACAGAACATGAGTGGGGGAGGGGCAATGAGAAGGAGAGACAGAATCCGAATCCGAAGAGGGCTTCAGTCTCCTAGCTGTCAGCACAGAGCCTGACACCGGGCTTGAACTCGAGAATTGTGAGATCTTGACCTCAGCCAAAGTTGGGCACTTAACCCAACGAGCCACCCAGGTGCCCCTCAAGTAGTAAGATATTATTAATCGAGCAAATACATTAATCAAAAGAACTAAATCTGTCTGTGCCTTAATAAAAATTAACAATGTTCATTTAAATTATTAAACGACCAGGCTTGTTTAGGAAAGTAGTGAAGAGTGGATATTGTTGTATTTGTTTCTTATCAAGTGATCTTGTTGTGATTTTTCACAAATATTCAATGATTTTGTAATTCCAGAGAAAGATGGGAGGACTTCATTTTTCACAGGAAACAGAACGATCATTCAAATTGGATATTACAGCACTTTATTGCAACCCTTGATTATCTTTCATCTCATTAAAAAGCTGTTGAAAAATAATTTATTATTTAGTTGCTAACAGATAATAAAAAATTCATTTTTGCTAATGGCACAATCAGATTATATTTTATTGCTCAATTTTTATTGGCCTTGAGAAGAGGACAGTAGATTAATTACATATATATTTCACTATCTCAGAAACATAGAAATAGGGCATACTTAGATGAAATAGATTTTTCTGTATTTCAATGAAAGGATTCCTAAGGCTGAAAAGTAGATAATTCCTCCTGAATATCATATTCGGCTAGGCAATTCATATAGAAAATATAATTACATTGTTCTTAACACATACAATGGAACTGAAATATTTTTTTTTAATGTTTTTTTTTGAAATTGAGAAAGAACTGCAGAGCCCAGCATGGGGCTCGATCCCACAAATGGTAAGATTATGAATGAGTCAAAATCAAGACCTCAACATTTAACCAACTGAACCACCCAGGTGCCCCTGAACTGAAATATCTTAATATTTATCGTAGTTGAAAAAATAGATGCAACCTGCAAAAATACTAGGCTGTTGATGGCCTTAACATATTAAAAACATGACCTTTGCAGGGTCAGCCTTGAAAGGGACTGGAGGATAGGCAACAAAAACAGAATATTTCAAAGAGACCAAGCTGGGAGACATAAAGACACATTTACTCAATACCAAGAAATAAAGAATATTAATTGCCACTAGCTTGTACGAATGAATTTTACTAGGCTGTTTCTTTTTCTGTATCTCGGATATCTTCTGAGTAGCCCAAATCACTCCTGGCTGACAGAGTATAATCACCTGCAAACATATCCACATCCTAATCCCTGGTATTACACATGTGACGACATGCTACAGACTGAGTTGTGTTCTCCCCAGAGATGTTGTGTTCCAAGTTCCTATGCACGTGACCTCATTCGGAAATGGGTTCTTCATAAACTATCACATTAAGTTGAGGATACTAGGCTAGGTCCTAATTCAGTATGATGGTGTCCTTATAAAAGGGGCACATGGATAGACACATATGGAGAGAAGACTAGAACGAACACCATCTACAAGTCATGGGAAACCCAAGGGCACCACGAGCTGGAGAGAACCATGAAATAGAGTGCCTCATAATCTTTAGCAGGAATCCATTTGCTGACTACTTTTCCTTGAATTTCTAGCCTCTAAAACTGAAATAAAGACTTGCCATTGATTAAGTGACCAAATTTGTGCTACTTTGTTAAGATACTCCTGATAAACTAATATAATCTGTTTCTGTCATGTGACAAAGATAATTAGTTGCAGATACTGTTATGGGTACATAGAACTTTATTAATGAGCTCACCTTAAAATAGGCAGATATCCTGGATTATTCGGATGGGACAACTTAATCACACAAGCCTACTCAAAATGGAAGAAGCCAGCAGCAGAGCCGGCCAGCGTGACCCAAGGAGAGAAGGATGTGACCCTGCATTCCTTTCTGTCCTGAACCACACCATCTTATGGCTTCCAGGAGCTGGGGAAGGAGAGGGAGGCAGCACATAAAAGGCGGAGCATTCAGAAGTGAATGCGGCCCTGCTGACATCTTCATTTTAACCCACTGTGGCTGGAATCGGACTTATGACTTTTTTAAGATAACAAATGTGTTCTGTTTTAAATGACTAACTTCACGGTCCTTTGTTCCAGCAGTCATAGAAAACTAATGTTTCTCTGTGACTTACTGCCGCAGGGTACTCACAGAGAGGTTTAGGGAGACCAGAAATCCAGTCCTCTGTTTTAGTTTTCTTTGTTTTCTGCGATAATGCCGCATAATGAACAGACCACACGTCTCAGTGTCTTACAGATTATTTTGTTTTTTCTTAGTTCTGTGAATTGGCTAAGGCAGGTCTGCTCCCATTCTGTGGGTCTGTTTCAGGCTTACTCACATTTATTTATAGGACTTAGCATCCCAGGGTTCAGACTGCAAGAGCATTAGGCGCGTAGGGGAAGGTCTTCTCATGGTCAATTGCAGGAATGTGGAGGGAGGGAAAGAAACATATGCCTCTTCCAGTCTGAGTTTGGAACTGGCGATTGCAACTCCATCCCACAACCACTGAGCAACACGAGAACATGGCCAAGTCTTACATCAGTGGGGCAGGAAAGGGAGCCATGGCCAAGGCAGGAGGAGAAGAAAGAATTATGGACAAATAATAGGGCCTGCCACCCCAGTGTCCTCTCTGAAACAGGCCTTTTCCTCAGAAATGCAGCCTGAAGATTTGCTTCAGGAGAAAAACACCAGAGTTATGTCATGGCAAATGGGATGTGGAGGAGATTAGGGTTGGTCCACCCTAGCTTTATTCAATGATGGCATTATGGACTGAATTGTGTCCTCCTCAAATTAGGATGTTGAAGCCTAACCTCAGATATGTTATCACTGAAAATGGGGCCTTTAAGGAGGTAACTGAAATGAAAAGAGGACATGAAGATGGATCTTTAATTTCATTAGGATTCGTGTTCTTACAGGAAGAGAGGGAGATACCAGACGTGCGCACACACAGAGGAAAGGCCAAGGGAGAACTCTGCGAGAGGCAAGTGAAGAAGAGAAGCTTCAGGAGAAACCAAACATGCTGACAGGAAACCTTCCAGCCTCCAGAATTGCGGGAAAACACATTTCTGGTGCTTAAGCCCCCCGTCTGTGGGGTTGCATTATGGCAGTGTGAGAAGGCATACAAATGGAATCTAATGTCTGTAAGGATATAAAAATAATACCCAGATCAGTAAAGGTTGGTGGCTTTTTTATCGTTACCATGGGCCAACAATCCCAAATAATATTAGTGAAAAAAGTGGATCCTTCCTCCCAACCTGTGATTCTGCCACTTCAGTCATGATGGATGTGAAATTCGTCTAAAATTTACTCAAGACTTATACAAAGAATCATTTTTTATCCTTCATTGGTTTGCAGCTCAGAGTATAATTTTCTGAAATCAATGGAGTTGTTTCATTCAACACTGAATGACGTAGCATAATTACTTTGAAACAAAAGAGAAATGAATGAGGGAAAAGAGCAAAAACAACAAACATCTTAAAATAAAAATCTATTTTGTTTAAAAAAGTTACACAATCTACACATACATTAATGCGTCTATGTAGAACAAATTAGAAATGTAGAAATATTTTCCACAGCCTGCTGTTGAATATCTTTTTAAAATCTGTTTTCAAATATTATAGATAAAATAACATAAGGCTACAATTCTCATAATTCTGATAAACCTCAAACATTGCATAGGGTCTTATTATTCAGAATTGCCATTTTTTTTCATTAATTTGCTCTATATTTCTTTGTGTCTCTCTCGACAGTGATGACAATTTATTCATTTTTCATTGTGCTAATCTTTCTTCTCAACCACAAATAAAACAGTTGAGGGGTGATTATCTAAAGAACTATGCATTCATCACTAATCTCTAACTTCCTTTTTCCTTTTTTGATGGTTTAGAAACAAAAGTATTCCATAATTAATTCCTTTGGTGTGCTATTTCCCACAATTGTTTTGTCGTATCACTCGTTTTGTAACATTCATGCTCATTCAGTATAGGAAGTGTTCTAGATATTATTTCTCATGTAATTCTTGCCAGAATATACACTATACCCAAAGCTACAATTATTTCCCACTCTTTTCCACTTCAATATATTTGATTTCTTAGTTTCCATTATATTTAGAAAACTTTTTGAAGCTGAGATCCACATAATGGAATACATTTTTTCAATGGTATTTCATTAAACAATAGATGATATTGTGTCTCTGTGGTGTTCTGAGCAGTTAAGGAAGAGAATGCCTCACCACACTGGAAGTCATCAGAAATATTTAAGCCTTTTAAAAACACATTGAAAAAAAACTTAACGTAAGTTTTAAACATCCTTTAAAGCCAGGTGATGTTATTAGAAAAAAAATAGCTTAGAAGATAGAACATGTTTTTAAATGTTTTTTTTTTTTATTATTTGGGGGGGGCATGAGTGGGAGAGGGGCAGAGAGAGAGGGAGAGAGAGAGTCCCAAGCAGGTTCTGGACTCAGTCTCACAAAGTCTGAGATCATGACCTGAGCTGAAATCAAGAGCTGGATGCTTAATGGACTGGACCACCCAGGTGCTCCAGGAAGTAGAACTTTTTTTTAAAAAAAGAATTCCATATAGGTGGGACTTCCAGTTCAAGCTCCCACATGTAAAGAGCCTGGACATTTTGTTCCTATCCTTACCATAGAAAAACCTGGAGTGGGGCGCCTGGGTGGCTGGGTCAGTTAAGTGTCTGACTCTTGATTTTGGCTCAAGTTGTGATCTCATGGTGTGGGGTGGAGCTCTGCATTGGACTCTTCACCCAGAATGGAGCCTGCTTAACATTCTCTCTCTCTCTCTCTCTCTCTCTCTCTCTCTCTCTCTCTCTCTCCTGCTGTACCCCTCCCAGGTTCACGTGCACTCTCTCTCTCAAAAACAAAAACCTGGAGACACTGAAAATCAATGCATCTTTTGGGTCCATCATAACACTGACTTGCATAGTCTACTCGTATCCCGCTAGCTGGTGAGACATGTCCTTTCAAAGAGACTAGGCTGAGATTTGCTTGCACAGCCAGCTGGCACATTGAGATCAGTCTTACGAGACCAGAGAGAGGGTTAGCTCCCCTAAAATGTACTGGGTTCCTGATCCATGGACCCTGTGGGATAATGAACTTGTTTTAGCCCATCAAATTTGTGATCACTGTTACAGAGAAACAGAAAATAGATATAGAAATATAAGAACACTATATTTCATGCTTCATACCAGTTGCTAAACAACTTAATCTATATAAAAGAAAAATGTATTAAATATACTGTAGTTCAACAGAGGTATTTCTTATTACAATTGTCACATTTTATGCAACATTGTTTAATTAAAGTATAAAAATAAATCATTAAGGGGTAGCTGAGTGGCTCAGTCAGTTGAAACGTCTGATTTCAGCTCAGGTCATGATCTTGCAGTTCATGGGTTCAAGCCCCACATCAGGCTCTGTGCTGACAGCTCAGAGCCTGGAGTCTGCTTTGGATTCTGTGTGTCTCTCTCTCTTTGCTCCTCCTCCACTTATGCTCGCTTGCTCTCTCTCTCTCTCTCTCTCTCTCTCTCTCTCTCTTTCTCTCATAAACATTAAAAAGAATTTTTTTAAATAAACCATTTATGTTCTGATCTTGTCTTTCTATTTGATAAACATGATTGTAACTAAGAACTCTTTGAAAATAGCACTGAAATAAAAATGCTTCAATGTTGCAGCTTTTAAGGAAAACATTATGAATTATTAAAAGGTATACTAGGTCTTGGAAATAAATGGTTAGACTTCCATAATCATTGCCTATGTTTTGTTTATGGTATATTTGGCCAACAAAAAGAATCAAATAATGATAATATTTTATAGAAATAAAACCTGTAAAGGAAAGCTTCCTTAAGCTTTTTCATCGTTGTGGTCACTACTATAGAATTGTAAGAGAATAGCAGTGATTCTGCCCGAGATGCAGATATGGAAATGTGGGGCTTGGTGTGAGGAAGACAAAATATTTGAGCTGATAGTAGTCTGTTGGCAAACAGTAGAATCTCAGGCCCTACAAAAATAGGTACCTGATACACTCACCAATGAAATAGGGCAATTCTGTTTTTACAGAATTGCCAGATGCATCGCCAAAAGCCAGTCGTCTGCTCTGAAAATCCCGGAGTTTAATGGATTCTTCAGAGCACCGTGACCACTTCACAAACATGAACACTAGATACAATAACATGCACTCTTCTTTTAGCTATGAAGATGCAGTTGAACTCCAATCTCTCCAAGTAGACTCGAGTAACAAAATGAAAAACTTTAAATGTCATTTACTTTAGGTAAACTTCAGTTATTAAAGAATTACAAAGGCCATAAAGCATTTTTAGAGAAAACGAAAGAAAGAATTGTTCACGGATGAACATTTTAGGGGAGAGTATTTTGTTAGGGATGCAAGGATAAAAACACCCCCAAGGTAAAGTGCGAGGGTGGGATCATTGTGTTCAGTCTGGTCGCACTCACAGATGGTTTCTATTAAATCGATTATAGTCTGTCAGGATATGAGAAATAGTGAGAATACATAGACTTGAGACAGGAAGAGGAATTAGTCAAGACTCTACTTCCGGAACCGACCCAAGGACTTAGGGCATCGATGATACCGGGTTGGATCATTGAAAAGCATCTCAAGGTCCTACGCGATGAACTTGTAAAGCACTGAGGTAACAGGTACAGTAAACGAGAGAAAGTGCGCAAGCGAGACTAGAAGAGGCAGAGGTTTCCAGACGCAGCTACAGGCTTCGTGGTTGGCTGCTTTGTCTTACATTATGACCCGCGAAGACGTGCGTGAGGGATCATGCGAGGGCTTCAGGGGAGCTTGGGACAGAGTTGCGAGTGAAGTTTTTAATCCGCTGGTCACGTTAGCCCAGCCAGGTTGTGGAACCAGTTAAACCAAATATAACTTATCGGTCTACACAGAGACATTCCGTATGTTTTGAAAGTTCATACTCCACCCCTTTGCTTTTATGCAAGACCCAAGTCCGAACCTGTTTTGGCTAACTGAAAGAAACCAGAAGAGGGGTTTTAGTTTCATGGGGGAGGCAAAATGCAAAAACAGCACTCAGCATTTGTTTTGCGGAGAACATGGACAGATGCCACACTAATCCAGGCAGCAAGGGTGGCTTCATCCTGCTGTGTCCCCGGGAATAACACTCAGCATCAAGCCGTCTGAGTTTTGAATCATGTCTGTGAGCATCTCTGCCTTGTATTGATGGAGTTTGTGCTTCGGTTAGCAAGATGTGTCTTAAGTATCAAAAAAAAAAAAATACCCCTAAGAGTGTTTTTTTTCTGGGGGTCAGGAAACGCTGAAGAAGTTTTCCACATAAATGAATGGTGATGACCTCTTTGCTTTATGTCACTTTGGTTTATGAAAGTTTTCTCAGGAACACTCTATGGTGGATTGCGGGGGAAGTCTGGATCCCCGAACAAAGCACACAGACTAACTCCCGGTGCCTCAAAGATGCTTCAAGCCTCAAACAGCACATTCTCGGGCTTCGTACCCTTTATCTATTCTCTGGGTCAGTACTAGACGTCTAGACACCTCTGGAAAGAAACAACAGGTGTGAGAACATCCTTTTACACACTCTGCACTCTAATTAGACTCCACCAATATACACATCCTCATCACTTTTGTATATATTAGATTGTAAATTGTATACACGTACATTGCATAAACATATCTCAAATCTGATTTTCTCACATACGATAGCTTTTACTCCAAATGACTTCTCTCATCTTGCAGAGCTTGGATATATGACAAAACAGGTGTTGTCTTAGCTCAGGCTGCAATAAGAACAAACAACAGACATGGTAGCTACAACAGCAGAGTTGTATTATCTCACAGGGTGGGAGACTGGATTTCGGAGCTCAGAGTGTGAGCGCAGCTGGGTTGTAGTGGGACCACTCTCTTCCTGGCTTGTGGATGGCCACCTTCTTGCTGTGTGCCTCTGTGGCTCTTCCTCAGTGTAGGAAGAGAGAAAGTGAGCTCTGTCTGGTGTCCCTTCTTGGGAGGCATCAATTCTATAAGATCAAGACCTCAATTGTATGACTTCATTTATACTTAAACTTAATGGCACTATATCCAGATGTGGTCACACTGTGGCTTAGGGCTTCAATGTGCCACTTTTGAGGGGGATGCAATTCAGTTTATAGCGAGTAGCATGCGTCGAGAGTTACCAGTTAATAGGTAATAATTCCCCATAATGTGAAAGGAAAAGAGGGAGAAGGAAAAAAATGGAAGATGCAAGGGAAATCCTACAAGTCTTATGTATTAAAAGCAATTGTTCTGTTTTTAATTTCATTTTGATCTACGTTGCTTAGTATAAATTTATGTCATCTGTTTCCCCTGCTTTGCCTTTGCATCAGTTCTCTTTATTCGCCAGGACATTCTCTCCTGGTTCGAAGAAGAGCCAACCCCTGGCACCAAAGTTACTTGATTTTCCTGGATAAGTGTCCTTGTCCCCTGGCTCTGGTCTGCATTTTGTGGATGAGACATATGGCTTCCTTGTGTACAGTTCTTTGTCATTAACCCCTCAAGCTCTCTTTAATTAAGGCTCCCCATGATTCAATAACCAGACGTTTTAAGAGTCATATGATTTTCCAAGGGAGCTCACATCACATTGGTTTTGAGACAATTTTTGTTTCCCAAAATAGTGTACTAATTTTACAGAGTGATGACATTGTTGCATAATGTATTACTTGTCAATATATCCTCTTGTGTTTCACCATATGTAAAATTTCAAGAAAGCAACTTTAAAATAGTTTTTAAAGTACATTTCAGGTGTAAAGTTATGTTAACATGTTGTGGGCATCTCAAGGACCCATTGGATTGATTTCATAGGAAATGCTCGTGTCGTCAGGGGAAGAAAAAAGTGCCAGTGGAGCCAGTGCTATTGGGTATTGGCTGCCATGATGTCTGGGACTAAGGAAGAAAAGGGGTGGGGGTCTGACACGTCCTTGGGGTAACAGCAGCTTGTGGGTCTGACTGGATGAAAAGTGACACATGACTGTTGTCTTCAGACTCAGGTGAGGCCAAGTTACAAACAGGAAACTCTGAATCAGAAAACCCAACTACTGGCTCAGTGGGCAAGTGAATGATTCAGTTCCCTGCAGGAAAGATCTCTCAAATAGACCAAACAAGACTATGTACATTTAGACTTATTCCTCAGAATCCAGGGTGATTAAGTTGTGGGCAGCATCCAGTAATCATTGACTCTGGAAATGAGGAGCAAGGGTGAATGCAGAGTCGTGTTTTCATGCAATCTGCGACATTCTTGGTTCTTGTTACAGTGGCTGTGTTCTTTTTCATTTGTTTGTTTGTTTTTAATTGTATCCAGGAACTTGTAGCCATTCTCTAAGGAGGCTCTGGGCCCAATTTAAAATTTTACTTCAGCATGCAGCGATCCTGTTGAGGGACAGTGCCCAATCCTGCTAGCTGTGGGTCCAGTGACAATATAACCATCAGAAACTCTGAGGAGCAACTTTGGTCGGCGTCGTTTGATGCAGTGCTATATTGCTGGGTCCCTTGCTAGTCCGTACTTGGGGGCCTGATGGGACTACTTCGGGCCACGCTGCCTGTCTCTGGCTGCGGACAGAGTCTCTTGCCCAAGAGATTAACAGTGCTTGTTGGTAAGGCCCTTGTGGTGGGACGCCCTTGCTGAAAGCTTGTGGTCTCTCAGAGACGACAGCAGACTATGGCCCAGTTCTAGCCTGGAAGGAACTTCCCTGGACTCATTTTCAAGGGGTCTCTGATCAGTCTTCACCAGTACTGCCAGGCTCACCCAGGGGTGTCGATGGGTCTGAACCGCTGGAGAAAGGAGCTTACTGAGTCCATCTTCTGTTGCTTGTTGGGGGGACCTGGAAATGCTGGGCCCTGGCCACTTCCCTCTACTGGGGACAACTGTAAGATGCTCTGTTCTGTGACGCTGCTCTAGTCCGAAGGTCCCTGACCATTACTTCAGTGTTTCCACATTGCAGATTTACACCTTGGTGTCTCTTACATGGTTTCCTGGGTTTATATTTGCACTTGGCAGGGAGGAGCAGGGAGAAAGGAGTCTTCACTCTTCTCTCCAGACTGGAAGTCCAGCATAACGTGGCAAGGAACTTACTTTATGTCTTGCGAAAACACAATCACACGTTGTACAATTGTCAGTCTTAAACAGAAGGGATTTTTTCTCTGTGAAATATCACATGCAAATCCTTATGATTCTAAAATGTGGTCTTGTACTAGAAACTCTGGAGTAAAGGCTATAGAAGGCTTCTGAGTATATGCAAATGTTCATTTTGCACTTGTGAACATTATGTTTATTAATACAGGTTCTTATATAACTGTCCTTTAGAATTTTGCATGTTTGATGATTCATCATCGTGACATATCACAGCACAGCTGGTTGCCAGGAGTGACATTATAGCAAAGATTTATATAAAATATCTAAGAGTTATGTAGCTATAATGCTTGCACTCCATGGGTAGCACCATCAATACCCACATTTAGGATAATAGCTCTGGCAGAAAAAAAAAAGTTCCCAAGAAAAACTCTAGTAATGGAACTACTTGGATTCAACATCTCTGCAAATGAAACATGGCTATAAAATTTGTATCTAAAAATATCCGGCATTTGCAAAGAGTTCACATTGGAAATTTGAAAGTCAAAGATTAGTATAAAGTAGGTCTTGCTTGGAAGATCAGGAAGTGCATAAATTTTTTAGTGGCTTAGTAAATAAGCTTTTTATTTTAGAATAATTTTAGGCTTATGGAAAAAATACAAAAACAGAATTTGTGAGTAATTTTAAATCACCTTCCTAAACTATTAGGTTGTGGCAGTTTATTTGTGAGATAAAAATTATCATTTGGTTTGAATTATGTTTACAATTCAGTTGATGATTAGAAATTATTAAATTTATGCTGTAAATAGACGTAATCTTTCATTTATGATATTGTAGAAGTGAGTCAACATGTATTTTGTTTTGCATTACATCCAAGTAAAATCTGGTCAAAAGATTTTTTTAGTATGATTGTATATATGCTTATTATTACTGTCTTGCATGTTCAAAGCCTACATGACAAATGAGAAAGACTCAGTCCTTAGATTTCTAGCTTTTAAGATTTTTTTTCTTTAATGTCTCCATAATGAATAATATATAAGATCTTATCAGAGAGAATTCTAGTCAGAAATTCCACAGGAGGCCTAAAGTAAAATCAGTTGTTTTTATTTTTTACATCAACCTAGTGAGGATTAGAGAACCAAATGGATGGCAAGTATAAGGCACAATATTTAGAGAAACAATGAGAACAAATTTTATTTCTTACTTTTTTGTGTTACTTACTACTGTACATACTCATGGTGTTTAACCTTTACTGTGAAATATTTCACATTAAACAATGAATCATTATACCACTTTGATTTAGAATTCTGGAGTTGGAAGTGATGATATTTCTGTTTCACTTTCATTAGGACTCCCAGGCTTCATTTTGCTGACAGTTCCTGGCATGCAGTGTTTAGATCCAACTAGAAGGAAATCCGAGAGCATCCCTCCTTAGAGAGTCATTTAATCCTCTAAACTGAGACCCACTTAAAAATGTACGATAATGTGTTTGTTAGAGTTTACAGAGAATAGTCACGTGTTTTCTGATGTAATTGCTAAATATCTCTCCATTTTACTTATGAGAAACTTAAAAGGAAGTGGCCTAGAATGTATTTTTCAGGATCACACAGATAAATATCACGGATGGAGCTAGAGATTATGATGTGAGGTGAGGTCATCAATCAGAGAGAGACAAATACAGTATGATTTCATTAAGAAGCAAACCAAATGAACAAAGGGATAAAAAGGAGAGAGAGAGGCAGACACACATCCAAGAAACAGACTTAACTCTAGAGAACAAACTGGTGGTCACCAGAGGGCAGGTGGGTGGGGGATGGGCAAAGCAGGTGAATGGGATTAATGAGTGCACTGGTCACAGTGAATTCTGAGTGATGTACAGAACCGATCAATCACTACATTGTGCACTGGAAACCAATATCACACTGTGTGTTAACTACACTGGAATTAAAATAAAGAAACTTAACTAAACATAGGAACAACAACAAAAAATAGATTACATAGATAAGTAATGAATTTAAGACAACTTTTACAGCGAGTAGCTCCAAATTCTAGCAAATTTAACCATAAGGCTATGAAGGAGTGATGCTTTCAGCCTCGGGGTTCCTGATATGAAGGCTACACTTTGCAGACTAGCCCAGCAGATACTATTTGGGGCACAGTTGGTAGTGAGGTAACAAGATAAATTGTGTGGTGAAAAGAGCCAGGATTTGAGTTCCAACAATGAAACTATTTTATCCTCAGCTTTCATACCAGTAAAAGCTGGTATAAAAATTTTAAATCTACCTGACTTTACAACACTGTTGGGACGATCACAGTGAGAAGGTATGTGTCAGTATTAAATTATGGTTTATAATAATAAAGGTGATCTTCCAATATGAGAGCCTACAAATACATTATATTATGATTGGCTCCAATGTAACCATATTTTATACAATCAAAATTACTCTAATTTTACGTTTAAAAACATGCGTTTTCCTCAAAACAGAATGAGTCTAATAATTTAATTTGTTTTAAAACCTTATTTCTGAGGTGGCAGTTTTTGAATATTTTTGGTTGAATTATTAATTTTTATTTTAATTTAATAAGTGTGATTATGTGTTTTAGAAAATTGGATGCAGTACAAAATATTTCAAGAAAAACTGAAAAAATTTTTGAATGTATGTAATGAAAATATATATTATTTTGCTATTAATATCTCCTCACTGTCAATGTCCCACCACCTTACAGATGTGCTTTAGCTGTTACTGATTTTGTTTAACTGAGATATAATTGACATATAATATCACATCAATTTAAAATGGACAACCCATTGATTTGATACACTTATATGTTACAATGTGATTCCCTAAACCCTCTGTCACCTTACATAATTCTTTCTTCTTTGTGGTGAGGACAGCTAACATTTATTCTCTTAGCATCTTTAAAGTTCATAATACAGTATTAGTGTCTGTATTCTCTATGGTGTATGTTAGGTCTCTACAATTTATTTATCTACTTATAAAGCTTGGTACTCTTAAGGAGCATGTTTCCAATTCTCCTACCTCCCAGTCCTGATAAACACCATTCTGTTCTGTTTTTACAAGTCTGGCTTTTTTTAGAATCCACTTACTAGTGAAAACACACATAATTGCTTTCTCTGTATGACCTACCTCACATAGCATAATGCCCAGGAGGTCCATCCATGTGGTCACAAGTGGCAGATTTTATTCATTCTCATGGCTGAATAATAATATTCCACTGTACCAACATATACCACATCTTCTTTCTCCTTTCATCCACTGACATTTAAGTTGTTTCCACATCTTGATTATTGTGAATAGGTTGCAATACACAGAGAACGGTGGATATTTCTTTGAGATCCTGGTTTCATTTCCTTTGATATATACATAGAAGTGGGATGGCTGGATAGTATGGTATTTCTGTTTTTACTTTTAAAAAATGTTTATTTATTTATTGAGAGAGAGAGAGAGAGAGAGAGAGAGAGAGAGAGAGAGAGAGAGAGAGAGAGAGAGAGAATCCCAAATTGACTCTACATGGTCAGTGCAGAGCCTGACGCTGGGCTCGATCTCCGAGAGATCATGACCTGAGCCGAAACCAAGAGTTGGATGTTTAACCAGCTGAGCCACCCAGGAGCCCCTATTTTTACTTTTTTGAGGAAACTAGATCCTGTTCTCCACAGCAGCTGCGACAATTTATGTTCCCAACCACAGGGTCAGTCTCTTCTCTTCCGCGTCCTTGCCAACACACGCGTCACCCATCTTCTCGATGACGACCGTTCTAACAGGTGTGAGGCGGTATCTCACTGTGAGTTTGATCTGCACTTCCCTGATGATGAGGGAAAATCTTTCCATATCCTTGCTGGCCATTTGAATGTGTCTTCATTGGAAAAAAATCTATTTAATTCTTCTGTTGTTTTTTAAATCACATCTTTTTTTTTTCTTTATTGAGTGGTATGAGTTCTTGATTTTTTTTTGGATTTTAATCCTTTATGCAATATATCATTTGCAAATATTTTTTCCCAATCTGTAGGTTGCCTTTTCTTTTCTTTTTTTTTTTTTTTGTTTATTTTGCAGTGCAGAAGCTTGTCAGCTTGATGTAGTCCTACTTGTTGATTTTTGTTTTTGTTGCTTGTGTCTTTTTGTGTTGCAGTTTCTGCAAAACTGCTATTTTAAATCTTTTCTCAGCTGGATGGCAAAATTCCTTTCCTTTGAGCCACAGGACCCTTATTGTTATTTCTGGTTATGCCATGTTTCCTTGATTCTTCACGTTCCTTGTAGTTTTGTGTTCCTGCTTTTCTACTGGAGTCAGCAGACATCTCCCCAAATCTTTGAAAAATAGATGGACAACGCAATAAACATATCTGATGTAATTATTACAAATGAAAGACTCTGAACAAAGACAGGTCTTCTCTCATGAATATTTACTATTGAAGTTGGAAATATCAGACTTATTAAAAATCTTCCAGTGTACAGAAATGGAAAAAGGACATTCCTCACCTGCTATAGATATAAATAAAGATAGATGACTGATAGATAGATGGACAGATTTGATACCAACACCTGATAAGGACATTGCAGACCAAGCATCAATCTTGTTCATGTATAAAATCCAAGAATATATGAGATGACAAAAATAAAAACTGCCTTAAACTGTGGTTTACTCCAGGGATCAAAAGGTGTTTGAAAATACCCAACTTGATTATACATTCACCAAGTTAACAGAGAATATAGGGAGAAAAATTTGTGGAAAACAAATGATCAGTTTGTTAGACAAGGAAAAACGCATGTGATAAAATTCCACACAAGTCCATTATTTAGAGATAAGTGCATACATGGAATAAAGGAGCTGCCCCTGATCTGAGAAAGAGAATTTACTAACAACTATAGGCAGTGTAACACATAACGTTACTTACTGGTATTGAAAACTGTGTCTCTGAGACTGGAAATTATATGGACACCAACTATCTCCATTTCCCTTCGGCACTGCATTAGGATAGTCACAAGGCTAGAAAAAGACACAACAGGGATTAAGAATTGGAAGGAAAACATAAAATGTCAATATTTGCAGATGACAGCATCGTGCTTCTAGAAAATCCAAAGGAATCTTTGAAGTATTAGAAATAGTAAGTGAATTTGCAATGTTAATAAACACATGGCTAATTTGAAATTAAATATTTTATATGACTTCATCAGACATAGAGATAGTGAAATATTAAAGCTATATAATTTACAAAACTACCAGAAAGCATTGGTGGTTCTGTTTCTGCATAAGGCATAGCGAGCTCTAATGGTGAGGGATAATCTACAAAACATTTCCTTTTACTGAACCCATTGGAATCCTGGGGTAGCAAAGCACACAGGTAGACTGAATTTTCAAACCAGGCAAGCCCTTCTGGGAGAACTCTAGGGATGGTTCAGCGTTGGTAGAGCGCAAGAAAAAGAAATAACCGCCAAATTGGTGGGTAGGAAGCCCGCTAGACTTTTAATGAATTTTTACAGGTCATGTGTGCATTACCCTGACAGCTAGAACCCTTGGGAGCTCAGACACAAAGAAAGTTTATAGTGAACAGCGTGCTCTTTTCCAAGGGTGCTCATGAGAAGTCTGGGGCAGTGCAGGAGATTCGAAATATCCACATTGGCGGTGCATACACGTGAAATTCCACTCTCTTCTGGACCCTTCTCCCGTATCAAGAACAGCCTTGAGTGTCTGGGTCATAGGCAGGACACCTGTGTTCCTTCAGAGCTCAGGCAAATACCCCCATCTATGGGGAGTCACGTGGAAGCAATCGCCTTCTGCCTCCGGATGGGGTCTGGCATTCCGCAGCCCCGTGACCTATTACTCAGTAAGAAGCCACACACCACTGTAGGCAAACATACTCTGCCAGGATAGGAAAAGTGGAAGCAAAGAAACTCTGTAGCTACAGAAGCTGCAGAAAAGTTGCTCAGGCCCACAGATCCATCCTTATAAAAGCAACATTTTCAAATATAAATATATATATACATATGTGTGTGTGTATATATATATATATATATATATATATATATATCCAATAAGAGGCTGCCATATTCTACCTTAAACATGAACCAAGTGCTCACTTGTATATGTTGGCATACAATGAACTAGGTAATGATTGGTTTTAGAAAAATCTCTGGGAAAAAGACTAATTCTACTTTTATAAAAGAAAAAAATGGTCTTTATCAATAGCATGCCATAATTGGGCTTTCACTAATGGATACGTATGCAATACACCTCAGTCATGTAACTTTGGCGGATTTAATTAATTAGACAATTCATTAGGGGTGCCTGGGTAGCTCAGCCAGCTAAGTGTTGGACTTTAGCTCATGATCTCTCAGCTCGTGGGTTCGAACCCCCACATCGGGCTCTGTGCTGACAGCTGGGAGCCTGAAGCCTGCTTCGGATTCTGTGTCTCCCTTTCTCTCTGTCCCTCCCCTGCTTGCGCTCTGTCTCTCTCAGTCTCTCAAAAATAAATAAACATTAAGAACAAGAAATTGTTCTTTTGTCAAATTAGCTTTTGTCAAAAGCTAATTTTCAAAATTATAAATGCGCTTTGTGACCTAATACATCTCTGGACGGCTGGCTGCAAGTACCACTGTTGATTTCAAAAGTGTCAAACTCGAAGAGCAGGGACTCGCTGTGGCACTCCCTCCACATGGAGCCAGACGGGTTTTGCACGTCTCAGAAATCAATGCGTCCCTCTCATGGAGGTTGTCATGATCTACCTTTTCTAAGTGTCACATTGCTTGTCAGGAAATGGAGGAAGGGTTTGCTTTATGAATACAAGTAACAAGACGAAATAAAATTTAATGGAATCCAGGGACAGAGGTCAACAGTGGAACAGCTTTGGCAGCCATCATTGCTGCACAAAGCTCTGGGGACAGTGTGCTTCTAATTCTGCAAGTAACTTACTCCTTCTCCATGCTCTACTCAGAACTTAGTTTTAGTTTTTATTCCCCAAAAATGCAATCGTTTTCCAGAACTAGGTTACTGTACTTTATGGAAATTATTAACTATATACACCTTGCATTTCTATAGGAGTCGAAAAGCGTGGTGTTTTCAAGGCACCTTGGTGGCTCAGTCCGTTGAGCATCTGATCTTGGCTCAGGTCACGATCATAAGGTTTGTGAGTTAAAGCCCCACCTTTGGGCTCTGGAGTGACATTTTGGAGCCTGCTTGAGATTCTCTTTCTCTCTCTCTCTTTCTCTGTCTCTTAAAATAAATAAAAACGAACAAACTTAGAATCAAAAGTGGGACATTTTCACATAAAGTATACAGCATATATTTTATTTCCATAACAGGGCTGGGACGGTAGTCCCTGTACCGGTGCCCAATGTCAGTTGTGGAGATTTGAAGAGCCTGTGTCAGTTCACAGGACGTGTAGATGTTTAAGGTAGGGTGAATTTCCGCTTTGCTGTCTCTTAATGAGTTTCCCAAAGCAAACACAGCACTCCCTGATGTGGTGCCTAATTCCTCTGGGAATTCAACAGAGTACAATTAACGAAAGGTAAGTAGGTGATTTATATCTAATATGTAATGTAAGTAAACCTCCCTGCCTTTCTGTCCTATCCAGAGTTATTTACCAAAATAATTACTTTACCTTCTGACAGACTTTGTGTTTTTTTTTAATTTTTTTTAATGGTTTTATTTATTTTTTAGACAGATAGATTCAGAACATGAGCGGAGAGGGACAGAGAGGCACAGAATCTGAAGCAGGCTCCAGACTCTGAGCTGTCAGCACAGAGCCTGACACGGGGCTCTAACCCACAAACATGAGATCATGATCTGAGCTGAAGTCGAAGGCTTAACCGATTGAGCCCCCCAAGGTGCCCCTTTTCTGATAGACTTTGGTTTAGGTGATCATGGACCAAATATTCATGTTAACGAAGACATCCACGTGTAACATTTTGCCCGAATTTTGGGTCTCCAGACCCACTAGTTTAGCCAAGTAGCCCAGAGGGCTTTTTATACGCTATTACCTGCTTATGCATTGTTCTCATTCTTTATATAAACATGCGTAAATGAGCGCACATCAACAAACAGGCTTGTGCTCAGGGTCTAAAATTCCTTTATTTTTTAAAAAAAAGAAAAAAAATGCAAGGCCTTTAGTACTTACAGTGTGTGACAAATTTCAGCTTAAAAAATGCCCTGCACTGTTTCTATCTATGCCAATTTTCACTTTCCTGTAGACTGAAATGAAAACATGCCATTTCTGTATTTTAGCAACATTCTGTATCTTTAATACCAAGTATTTCTATGAAATAAAAATCTTTTTCTAGAGAATACATCTCAATCAAAGCTGTTTAAAAATAAAAAAAAAAACTAATTGTCAAAAGAAATTAGTTTGTAAGACCCAGTAAATTTTAACAATGATCTCCATAATCAAGACCAGTAAAAATACTACACAGGATATATAGTTCCTTCCAAATTGTTGAATCCATAAAAAGTATCTGCATTTTTTCATTAAAAACACACATGTAGGTTAATATTTATTTTTTAAGAAGGATGTAGAAATCCACAATCCAGGGGCATCTGGGTGGCTCAGCCTATTAAGCGTCAGACTCTTGATATCAGCTCAGGTCTTGATCTCACCATTTTGAGATGGAGCCCCACATATCAGGTTCTGCTCTGGGTGTGGAGCCTGCTTGGGATTCTCTCTCTCCCTTTCTCTCTGCCCCTTCCCTGCTTGTTCTCTCTCTCTCTCACAAAATAAATAATCATTAAAAAAAACACAATCCATTGCAACAAAATTCCATGGAACATAACAGGTATTGATGAAAATTGTTACTTAGCTAGATTACTTCCTGCACATGTTGATTCAAAAGAGTCATTGTAGAAGTAAGAAAAAATAGTCCGAACAGAAAAGCAAAAACAATTTAAAATAAAAAATAAAGGAGTCATAAGAATAATGATTACATTTGGCAATAAAAATATGCTGCCCCCAGACTGATAGTTTATACGGCCTAAAGACAAGTCATTGTACATGAATTACATCAGTAACCTGAGGACTTCAGCACTGACTGTTCAAATGTCCTAGTGAAGTAACACTGTGTTAATGTGATAATCATGAAATTAACCCAGTGGGGATTTGAAGACATTATTTAAGAAATAATTATAATTCTTTTTTAATGAATGGTTTATTATTATTATTATTACATTAAAATATCAGTTCTTACTGATAGCTTCCCTTTCCTAGATACCTATGGAAGTAGGTGGCTGTTTGCAGGTGCTAGTTTTGCTGGTAACACTCAGGCTACTCTTCCTTGATTTTTTCATCTGCTGACTACTGTTGAGGAGACGATTGAGTCTGTATTTCTAAGTGGATCATATAAGACACATTAACCATTGGCTTCTCTGAATATCACCATCTTGTATTCAGAGTATTTTTTTTTCTGATGCTGTTTATTCATCTGAAGATGTACCTGGGATGCCACTTAATTTATTATTTTTTTAAATGTATTTTTGAGAGACAGAGAGAGACAGCATGAGCAGGGGAGGGTCAGAGAGAGAGGGAGACAAAGAATCCTAAGCAGGCTCCAGGCTCTGAGCTAGCTGTCAGCACAGAGCCCGATGTGGGGCTTGAACCCAGGAACCATGAGATCATGACCTGAGCTGAAGCTGGACACTTAACTGACTGAGCCACTCAGGTGCCCCTCACTTGAATTATTTTTATCCTATAGGTATTGAAGAAAATATTTTTAAGTATTTGTTTGAGAGAGAGAGAGAGAGGATATGGGGGAGGAGGGGCAGAGAGAGAGGGAGAGAGAGACTCTCAAGCAGGCTCCATGCACCTGATCCTAGGCTCCATCTCACAAACTGTGAGATCAGGACCTGAGCTGAAATGCAGAGCCAGGTGATTAACTGACCTAGCCACACAGATGCCCTGGTCTTGGTGAATTTCCAATCTCTAAATAGAAAAAATGTTCCAAAGTATATCATGACTGCTCTGGTTGGTTCAAGTTGCTTATTCCACAGATGAAAAATGGAGGGGCACCTGTGTGGCTCAGTCAGTTAAGTGTCTGACTTCAGCTCAGGTCATGATCTCATGGTTCATGGGTTTGAGCCCCGTGTTGGGCTCTGTGCAGGCAGCTAGTTCAGAGCCTGGAGCCTGCTTCAGATTCTGTGTCTCCCTCTCTCTCTGACCCTCCCCTGCTTGCACTGTCTCTCTCTCTCAAAAATAAAGAAAACATTAAAAAAATTAAAAAAAAGAAAAATGGCTATTTATTTGGTGTAGCCTTCGGATTTATAACTATTTATAACTATTGAAACATACAATGGGCGTTAGTCAAAGCGTTTTCCCTTCTTCTTCAGGACAAGTCTTGCTGTTCACCCAGAGAGGATGAACGTCTGTGGTCCAAGAGAGGGACTGTCATGTGAGATCAGGGGAAGAGACCCTCATCCCCCACACATAACAATAAAAAACCTCCAGGACATGCAGAATTCTGATATTTAGTTTAAAAATGACAAGTTTGTCTTTTATTTTTAGAAAACTCTTGGGGCTATGGTATCGGTGCATCGGAGAGTGCATAGAAGTGCAGTGTGTTTGAAAAGACCTAAGAAATGCCTTTTTCTGCTTTTCTTAGTTTTGGAAAGTCCATTCTTCCTTATTTTTCCTCTTTCCATTTATACTAACTTGTTGCTCCCTTATGATGCCATTTTTTATTTCAAGAGGATCAGATTATTTAAGTCACTGCTATTTGTATTTATTAAAAAGAACATATTTTGAGTAATGTACAAAATCCATGAAGTTATTCTACACTTTTATCCAACCCACACACAATTTCATACCTAGAGGAGTGTTCTAAGAAACTGTTTCATCCCAGATCTCGGATTGATGGATCTTAAATTACTCTTTCCCAAAACACAAGATCAGTTCTGACTTCTATTAATTGTATCTTTGTAACGTGTAAAAACAGCTTTAATGTTAAAATACTTGTAAGAAATGCTGAGCTAGATTTTTCACAACTTTTCAGTAGTTAGTCTGTGATATTCTCCAAGACACGGCCTAGATTATATAGTTTTCCCCAAGATTATTTGATCATGTAACTCTTTTTCCACTAGAATATCCTTAACATCAATGCTTTAGAAAACATTTTGGAAATTTCTATTCCCTAATCGAAAATATATAAATTTAGTAAGTCTTTCAAGTAAAAAAGTTAATATTATGACTTATCATTTCTTATAAGAAATAATAAACCAAGGCTAATGTTCAGGGAATCTTTATTCACATTTTTAATGCTTTGAAGTCAGGTATTTCAAGGCCATTCTAGAATAATTAGGGTGGAAATGGGGCAGATAGTCCTGTGATACTTCAGGTTTTATGGTTTAATACTCAATAAATTCCTGGATGACTTCTGATGCATTTTTAAATCTCTTCAAATTCGTCCATTTCCAGTCATTTGGCACCTTTTTAAAACTGCCTTCTCTTGTTTATTTTTAAAGTAATAGTATGAATAATAAGGAAGGGAACAACTTTCCCTCTTAGATCCTCAGAACATTTTACAGAAGATGGTGAGCCTGTTTGATGGAAATTATCAGCCATAATTTCCACATTAAAAAGCCATGGACTATAAAGCTATTTAGTATATAACCTTTCATCCTTCATAACCAGGACTCACCCAGTGGTTACAAATACACACAAACTTATAAACATATTTCAGCATAAATGCATTTTATTTAACTAGGAAATTCCCATAAACAAACAAACATGTTGCATGCACATAGATTTTTTTTTTGGAAAGAAAACACTTCAAGTTATCCAAAAATAATTTGCCCCCTGCATAGTTCTAGTACAGAAATTAATGATGTTAGGCCCTGTTACCATCTGCTTCACAAATGCCCTGGTGATCCCATTATAAAGAAATGTAAACACTCCTTGCCACTGCAAAATTACAATTTTAAATGGGCATTCAGATATATTTTTCTACTTGTTCTCTTTGTCAACATCAAATAGTGTTGGTATTAAAACACAACAAAGAAAAAGAAAAGAATAAATATCACAGCTAATGCCTCTCTGGTTTAAGCAGAAGACTTGCTGATCCTATAACCTGTCAACTAAAAATAAAACTTATTTTTAAAACAATGTGTCTTTTGTGATCATTTTCTTTGAAATCATAAATCATGTGCGGATTGCCTTTAAAACTATGTAATGAAATATACTCTTGTGTGATTTTTTTATCAGGCTGCAAAAATTCATGCCAAAACATATAGCCAATAGCCTGAGAAAGTAGGAAAAAAAAATAGAAAGTAGGAGCAATTCTATTTCCCATTCTTTCTTCCCCGTAAGAATTTAAAATTATAATGCAAATAAAGTAAGGAGCACAGTTCTCTTAACTAGGTCAATAAGAGAATATGAAGAACAAACTGACAAACAAAAAGTAGGGTTTTTAAAATAAGATTCTATCGCAGTAATTTTTACATACCTACGATTAGTGTGGTGCAGTGGACGTTCAGGTAGATCCAGTTCCATAATAATCTGTGACAAGTTTACCTGTGTTGTAAAGGTTAGATCATCTTTTTTCTAATTATTTATTTATTTATTTTGAAAGAGAAGGAGAGAGAAAGAGGGAGGAGAGAATCCCAAGCAGGCTCCATGCTGTAGGTGGGCACAG
This sequence comes from Suricata suricatta, assembly GCF_006229205.1. Lineage (NCBI taxonomy): Eukaryota > Metazoa > Chordata > Mammalia > Carnivora > Herpestidae > Suricata > Suricata suricatta. The sequence goes on from NC_043713.1 coordinate 5,708,261, forward strand.
AACCTGATGCAGGGCTCGAGCTCATGAACTGTGAGATCATGAACTGAGCAGAAACCGAGTTGGACACTCACCTGACTGAGCCACCCAGGCGCCCCAAGTGTTAGATTATCTTACTACACTTGTAGCCAGTGCTTTTATTTCACACCCTGCATTGTATTACAGGTTTCCCAGAAGAGTGGAATTCCTGAAGAAACAAAAAAGACTGGTTATTTGTCATGGGCTCTGACGTCACTTTTACTAGTAATAAAATCAAAACTTATCAGATGGGCAAAAATTTGGGAGAGAAAACAGTGTACACATACAAATAGTTCATCATCTGATTTCTCCTTAACAGAGATATTCAGCTGATCTCAATTACTGCCTATCTTTTCTTCACGTGCATTGATAGACTTGATGATGTTTCAGCACCTGCCCTAAAGATTAATAGCACTGATCTGGAATCACATTGTCTGCAGTCAAATCCTAACATTATTAGAAGGTTGGTGACATATAGAGACTTTTCAACCTTTTTTGCTTGAATGTATGTGTGTGTGTTGTAATATATAAAATGGAGATAAAACCAATGGCTGTATGATTCCTTTATGTAAAATGCTCAATACAGGCAAGTCAACAGAGACAGCAAGTTAGTTGTTTAGGGAGGGTTTGGTGACAAGTTGGGGTAAGGGACATACATAAGAATACATGGCTCCTTTCTAAGGTGGTAAAAATACTCTAAACTGATTGGGGTGACAGCACACACGTGGGAATATACTGATAACATTGAGTTGCCCACTTCCTGTGGGTGAAGTGTATAACACGTGCATCATATTTCAGTAAAGGTGTTAAAGAAACAAACTTATTTGTGTCTACATCTTTTATTGTGTTTTTCATATCATTTTCCCCATAGGAAATACGTTTAAATGATAGGATCAGTTAGGTGGGTACCGTAGAGAAATGAGAAGGAACAGTGATGGTATAGACCGCATGAGATTCACAGGAACATGGATTTCAAGGTGTTAAACAACACAGATCTGGTGTCGTTCCCGTGAATGTACCATCCAGGTCCTGAATTGTTTTGGGTGGACGTAGGCTGTGGGGTCAATGGGGGTATCTTATCCTTCCTTCTTCAGAGATCACGACTGCTGTGAGTCAGCTATGGGTATGGCTTTCCAGATATTCAATTACAAATTGTTTTAATTCAAAGAATGAAAGCAACATTTGTGAAATACATGAAATATTCCTAAACTTCTTTGGGGGAATTTTATTTTGCACAATTTCTTTTAAATAGGAAAATTCCAGAATAAATGCTTTTTGACTATTGAACAACATTCTCTTCATTGTTTCCTTTTCAGTTGTTTGTGACTGGAAATCCATTGTAGAAGAAGCTATTATGTCATAATACCTGAGCCCCTACCCTGACATCTCTTATGACACAGTCAGTTTCCTTATCTTACTCCTGGGGTCTCTAATAAAATGTCACCTTTGGTTCTTATGATTTCCTTTTTTTTAATATAGTTGCTTCTATTTCCCTTCTATCTTGATGATCATCCCATTACACAGGTAATCCAAAATTCTTTTGATGCCAAGGACTGTATCTGACTAATCTTTGAATTTCTGCCGGAAGTAACTCAAATCTCTATATTAAATTTAAGAACAAAATGTATGAAAGTGATAAGAAACTTACATATGATATCAGTGTATACAGTTTTTCTAATCATTCTCAAAATCAATGGATACATTCTTGGATTATTTTGTTAAAATCCACCTAAAAACAGTTGAAGAGAATGACTGCCTTGTAAAATCAGATGCCAATAAAGAATTGGGAAGATTAATTTGTAGAAATATTTAGAAATATCATTGAAATATTGAAAGCCATAAATTAATGGATAATTTTGAAATTTTAATGAATTTTTAAATGGCTCAAATGTAGTTCCCTTCATGGGAATATTAGATATTGTTCATCACAAAAATAGCAAATTAGATGAGATGTGTTCATTTTTTTGATAAGAAGTGCTTTAGAAATAAGATTTTATTTTGCCCATTTGTCTGTCTGTCTTTGGATGTAATGACCCAGTTCCTATCATCACGGTGACTTTGCATTCCTGGAGTGCATGCAGCAACTTAAAGCTTCTCTTCAACTTTCTTCCTCATTGTTTTCCTTCTGTGAACATACAGAAAGTTGGTTATTTTAAATGTGTGTTTTCTTCACTCCGTTTTTGAATCCACAGAAGGGAGTTTTTCGAAATCTAAACTATGATGAGAAAGTAATCCAAGCAGTTAATAAATGCTATACAAAGAAAATTTGACCGAGCAGAATATTGTCTTACTTTTTAAATGGTGTCAGGGTTTGGAAATTGTACATTCAGTAACGTGTCATTTCCTAAACACAGACCATTTCTTAAAATGGAGAAGCATTTGACATTTTATCCCAAGTTTCCTCAAAGGATAGACAGAAAAATGCTGCATTTCTCAAAAAGAGACTCAATAGTTTTCTTTTAAACATGCTCGATCCTGTTATGGAGGAATTTAATATCAATACTTACAGATCTGCAGATGCATCCTGTTCATCCTTAGAAAAGAGGGCTATGGAATTGCTCTTTGAGATATCAATGTAAATTTAGACAAAACGTAGTATCAAAGAGATATACAACATAGTCTTAAAGAAAAGTAGCAGCAACAGCAAAAATGACAGCAAGCCTCTCTTATCTTGTTAGGAAGATGTGTGAGTTACCTGATAGGTTATAATGAACATATCCAAAATATAAATGTATCAGCCACTGATGGTGCTTAATAATCTATGAAAACACCGAAAAGGCAAACCAAAGAGGCAAATGCTGGCAATGTCTATGCACAAAGGTTCAGGTGAAAAGAAATATCCATCAGTCTTTGTGCATTTTAGTATACTATGTAAGAACAATGAAGAAATACACATCTCTTTTAATCCTGATAGCATCTAAATATTTTTTATTTGCAACTAATTTTTATTGATATTGATCTGTACTCCCTGAAAATTGGACTTTTTTTTTTTTTTGGCAGCTTGTGTATCAGGATTCAATGCAATGGTGCACCCATTTTATCTCTACCTGAAAATTAATACACCGAGTCTCTGGTTTTATGAAGCACCCTCTTCAGATGTTCAACTTATAGCCATATTATGGATGGGGGTCGCTGCAGAGTGCAGAATTTTTAGCTGAATATTGTTAAGCCTGGGCATAACATGGGTGATCCAGGAATAAAAACTGCAGGGCAAAATAGACTGTCTTAATGTTCTCTGTTTTTGTTGTTCTTAACATTCTTCAGGCTTGTACTAATTGAAATCTGAAGAGACAAAAACATTCCCATCAAGTGATTGAAGAGGTGAATGTATGTGCTCCAGGCCTTTGAGCTCAGGCTGATAGAAAGACCCCATGCACAGTACTCTGAAGATTCCCTACAACCAGCTCCCACGAGTCCACCATACTTCTGACTTGTTATTCAGAGCAGTCCCGCAACATACATATTTATTATTAACACCATGTTCCCTTTTCCCTGTAGTCTGCTTGTGAGAATTATCTAACTAGATAGGAAACAGAAATTCCCCCAGGAGATAACTCTTCTGTCTACTGTAGTTAATAGAATGTCTACTAGGATATCTTCCCTTCTCTGTGGTTAATAGAATTTGTACCAGGATAAGCCATGGATGATCTATATGACACCTGGGGCTGGAGAAAATTGTTTTGTATGTGTCAAGGCCATTGCTGCCCTGTTGCATGTGGGTTTAGCAAGTAAACTTTCATAGAACTTCATGACTGGAGGTAGCTTTGCAACTTGGAACAAGACATCCTTTCTGAAGTGATTCTTCCAAAGAGACTTGGAGATGGGGATGCTCCCTTCTCCTTTGATGATTACCATTGAAAGGAATGGCTTCTAGTTCCTTGAGAAAGTCCTGGGTTGTAAAACTGCCAAAAGGCTTGTTGGTTTTTTTTTTTAATCTATCTATCTATCTATCTATCTATCTATCTATCTATCTATCTATTGAGAGAGAGAAAAGGAGACAGCGAATCCCATGCAGGTTCTGCACTGCCAGCAAGTGGCCAAATGCGGGCTCAAACCCATGACCATGAGAGCATGAACTGTGCTGAAACCAAGAGTCTAATTCTTAACCAACTGAGCCACCCAGGTGCCCCTGCCAAGAGGCATTTAGGAACATTGCAGAGGAGTAGAGAAATAATTCACAACACGTTTTCTAAAGTAAATGCTCTAAGAACTGGAGAGGTCTCTGTGATTAAGACATACGGATTCCGGAAGAATGTGTGAAAGAGAGTGAGGCATCCAGAGGCAGGAAGAAGCTTAAGTCTAGTCAAGCTGGTGAGAAAGTTAAGGCAGTTTTGGTCAAAAGAAGTGTAGATTGTCTTTTTTTTTTTTAAAGCCTCAGTGTAGGGGCACTTGGGTGGATCAGGTTGGTTAAGCATCTGACTCTTGATTTGGGCCAAGGTCATGATCTCAAGGGTCATGATTTCACAGTTTGTGAGATGGAAATTTCTCTCTCTTTATCCCTCCCCTGCTCATCTCTCTCTCTCTCTCTCAATTTAAAAGATTTTTAAAAAGTCTCAGTGTAAATCTTATGTACCCCATCCTGCCCAGGCCCCATAAACTGACATCGAGAATGTCTGCAGTCACCAGCCTGCAGAAATACTTGGGGAGTTACCTCACTCACTGTAGCATATCTTACAATCAAGGTTACTCATACATTTTTGTCCAGATGAACTGCTGTCCTACCTCCGTCAGAAAGAGACTTGTGGAGTTTCTGTAGTTACATCCAAAATGCACCTTAAAAATATCTATTTAGCATCAATTTTATTCCTTCTACCTGGAATAGGGTTTCTGTATGCACTGATCATGAAGACCAGCTCATAACCTCTAGCTACTCAAATCTGGTGGGAAAGACAAATGAATGAACAGGCAGTGACAATCCAGATTGACAAGTCTGTAATGTGGCAAATATGAGGGGCTAGAGGAACACAGGAGCTCCAAGAACAGTTAAAGGAGAATATTAGTATTGGAAAGACAAATCAATAATGACAGCCAGGAATGGGTAACATAGGTCAAGAAGAAAGAAAAGTGAGTACCACTGTATGAGATAATTTTCATCGAATAATGAAACTCAAATATGAAATACAGACAGTGTGAGAAGACCCTTTAATTAAAATCATGCTAAGACATTTCCATTGAATGCAACCATCACCCATTGATGAGACTTAAGAAAGGAGATGATACAAATAATCCCATTTACACTGTGCACCGGTCACTCTGGCAGAAGAATGGGGGAGTTATCTTTTTGGGGGCATTTCTAGTGAGGTGAGTAACCATTACAAATCTGCAGCACATTAAGGCAAGAGGTAAAATCTATGAAGCAAAGTTTTGGGTTTCTGGTCAGTTATGAACCACCAGATGTTTAAAATTCAGAACTACCAAGGGTGACCACAACTTTGTATCCATTGCTCTTGTATCAGGTAAATGTCCAAGGAGTTCTCTCTTTTTTTTCTCCTCTTCATTACTGTGTCTTTCTTTCTAATAATTTTGTCCCAAGGTGCTTGGTGAGACAGAGTGAGGTAGAATGTCTTTCCGTTCCTGGATGGAGTCAAGTAAGTTGACATGGTCAGTAGTGTCACACTAGCCTTGTATACCCTCAGCTGATCTTCCGCCTTCAACTTTTACTAAGCATTGAGACAATGGTGCTGAAACCATAAACTCTAATTCGAGATTTGTCTATTCTTTTTTGTGCTTCTGAGTATTTCATGTATATTAAAGCTTAAAGTTCTTTTATTAGGTGCGTAGAACTTTAGAATTGTCATGTCCTCTTGATGAAATGGCACTCTCATCAGGAGGAAGTGGCTTTCTTTATCCCTGGTAAGGTTTTTTACTCTGAAATACATTTTATCTAAGACTACTATAGCCACTCCAGCCTCCCTTAAATTAGGAATAGCATGGTGTATAGTTTCCCAATCTTTACTTTTATTTTATTATTTATTATTTTTCTAATGTTTTATTCATTTTTGAGAAGGAGAGTGAAAGAGAGTGTGTGAGCAGGGGAGGGACAGAGAGAGGAAGACCTGGAATTCGAAGCAGGCTCCAGGCTCTGAGCTGTCAGCACAGAGCCCAACACAGGGCTCGAAATCATGAACCATGAGATCATGACCTGAGCTGAAGTTGGATACTTAACTGACTGAGCCACCCAGGTGCCCCCTATCCTTTAAAAAAATGTTTGATTTATTTTTGAGACAGAGAGAGAGGGAGGGGGCAGAGCAGAGAGAAAGAGAGGAGGACAGAGGATCTGAAGCAGGCTCCAGGTTCTGAGCTGTCAGCAGAGAGACCGCTTCTGGGCTGGAACTTACAGACGGTGAGATCAGGACCTGAGCCAATGTCAGACACTCAACTGACTGAGCCACCCAGGCACCCCACTCATCCTTTACTTTTGTTACATTTATACATTTAAAGCGAATTTCTTGTATGCAGCAGGTAGTAGGTAGGGTCTTGCCTTTCACTCAGTCTGACCATTTTATGCCTTCTTAGATGAAGGTGTTTTAATCTTGTTCACATTTAAAGTGATGTCTCATGCTTTTGGGTTAGAATCTACCAAGGTAGTGTTTATTTTGTGGATGTCTCAACTGTTCTTTGTTCTTTTCACTGACTCTGTCTCGACAAAGGCTACTTTTTAATGATTTATATTTTTAATATTGTCCCTTTTTGTTTTAACAATTGACTATTTTTTATAATTCTGTATTATCTCCATGGTTGACTTATTTTGTTTGCCTTCTCTTTGCCATCTAGCTAGCAAGTTATACATTGTTAGTGGTGTTCTCTGATGTTTCATGACGTTTGTCATGAAACTTGTCCTTTGAGTTTGTTGAGCTTCCAAAAACTGCGTTTTCGCCTTAATAGATTTGGAAACATCTCAAGCAATATATCATCAAATTCTTGTTCTCCCCTTGATATCCATTCTTTTTAAGGGACTCCAATTCCACACATCTGCATATGCTAGGCTACTTGAGCTTGCTACTACTTGCTGGTTTGGTCCTTTTGAGTTCACAAGCATTCTCTTGTATCACATCTAATCATCTGTAAATCACATCAAGTGCATATGTCACCTAAAGTATTATATGTTTTATTGTTGTTATTACAGTGTCCTTGTTTATTTATTAATTCTATGATTTATATTGTCTTTTGGTGACTGATATATATTTTTTACTAGTCAAGGTTTCCAATTTCTTTGCTTAGTTACTGATATTCATTAGATCACAATCATTGTTTGAGTGCTGAGTATGGTGATATTTGGGTCAATATTCTTGAACTTTGTTCTGGGATTTAGTTAAGTTATTTAGAAACAGTTTGATCTTTTTGAGACTTTTAAGTTTTGTTAGGTGAGATTATATCAACCTTTATTCTAGGATTGATTTTGCCCTCTACTAAGGCGAAGCTCTTCCGAGTTCTATACTCACTAGCGTTTTTATTAAAATTCTTTCTGCTCTCTCTGATGAGTAGCATGAATTATTTAGAACTCGGGAGACTGTTTCCTCTGTTTGGGAGTTATTTCTCTCCTAGGCTTGGGTGGGTTCCTCACCAACAGGTACTAATGGCCACTCTGCTGGAGACGCTAGGGGGCCCTCTGCAAATATCTCTCTCTCTCTCTCTCTCTCTCTCTCTCTCTCTCTCTCTTTCTCTCTCTCTCCCTTACTGGGAGGCTCTCTCCTCTCTGTCACTCTACTGGGCACCCTGTGGTCACTTTGGCCTCCTTGCCTTTCCAGCTCTGTCTTCAATTCAGGAACACAAGGGGACCTATGTGCATTGACCTCCCATGAACTGGAAACTGTCTCTCCGGTAATATGTGCATTGAAACACCTCATTTGCTCCTTTTCTTTCAAGGATCATGGACTAGGGTTGAATTAACCCATCGTTTTATACGTTGTCCAGTTCCACATATTTTTTTTTCCAGATGGGGGTAAATCTAGCCCCTTATGCTACATTTTGGTCAGAAGCAGAATTCTCTGCATTAACACATATTTTTCTTTAATCTTGTGACTTGTACTGTCTAGCCATGATTTGGTTTTATTTTGTTCCTGCTGTATTCTTTCTTCTTACAATTGATTTTAATCCACTATTATTATATTCTAATATTTAATTTCAACATTATGCTTTTATAAAAAAAACTCTTGATTTATTTGAGTCTTAAATAAGATGCGTTGTATGAAATTTATATGAATGAAATAAACCTATTTTTCCTCTGTCTTAAGAGAGACTACATCTGGGATGGTACCATGTAGACTTAAATCTGTTTTATAAACTCCAAAAAGGGTTCATTTTCATGATCACATTTCCTTTTGGGAATGTCAACTCCAAGCCAAGTTTAAAATAACAATGTTCTACTGAGTCATTACTATCTAAATGACATCTAATGTTTATTAAACTCTTACCTTTTGTGAGACACTGTTTAAAAGCTTGGCAGGTGTTGGTTCATTTATTCTTTAGAACAAATATATATGGCGGGTGATCGTATTAATCAGGGCTCTCCAGAGAAACAGAACCAATCGGGGGTGTGTGTGTGTGTGTGTGTGTGTGTGTGTGTGTGTGTGTGTGTGTCTTTGTGTGTGTCTAATACAAAGATTTATTATAAGGACCTGGTTCGTGTGATTGTGGAGACATGCAAGTCCCAAGATCTAGAGGACGAATCATCAAGCTAGATGCCCAGGAGAACTAATGGTGTCTTTCCCATCTAGATGGCAGCATGTTCAAGATCCACAAAGGGCTGATGTTTCAGCTCAAGTCGAAAGGCAGGAAACAAGTCAATGCTCTAGTTTGAAGGCAGTCAGTCAGGAAGAATGCTCTTACTTGAAGGACAGAACTTTTTGCTCTATTCAGACCTTTCACTGTTTTGATAAGGGTTGTCCACATGAGGAAGGGCAGTCTGCGTTACTCGGTCCACCAGTTCAAATGTGAATCTCATTCCCAAACACTTTCATGGCAAGTGTTTGACCAAATATCTAGACACCCATGGCCCAATAAAGCAGGCACATAAAATTAACCGCCCAAGTCATTTCATCTCTATTTAATATCTGAGGAAACTGAGTCTCAGGACAGTAGGTTAGTTTGCCTTAACGGTGAGCCGAAATTTTGAAGCTGTTGGGGTGTCCCTAGAATATATACTTAAATTACTCTTTGTGTTCCTCCCATAGAATTTCCTGGATATTAATGAAAAACAAACCAATAACAGCAATAACAACATTTTAAGACAGCTCTTCAGAGGAAAAAAAAATGGAAATTTGAATTTCAGTGATAATCACAAACAGTATTGATTTTGTTTCATGTAAAGGGAAAGCTAGGAAAATGAAGTTCTTATCTCAAGTCTGATCTAAAATCTTTAGATTAGGCACCAGCAAACTATTTCACAGACATTGAAAATAAAATAGCTACTATCATATTCAGCCCACATCTCCAGCAAGGGTTGGAAAGAGCAGAAATGTCAGGAAGAAATGAAAAAAGGGGAGGGGGGACTTAGCTAATGAAGCACCAACAGAAATAGCACCACCAATAATATAATAATAATAATATTTGCCTAGAATATTATAGTTCTAATATTCATAGTATGCTTCATTTAGACAAAAAAAAGGTAATCTCAACTTTTTAAAATCTACAGTATCTCGTTCTGTTATTAACCTGCCTTCAGATTATTATTACAATGGATATCTTAGGAAAGGCGACATATTCTATATATCTTGTTTTTAGTGCAAAAAAATACAATAATTTGTTTCACTGAACAGTCTATTTGTATTGCTTTAATATTGAGAGAGATTAAGGTCTATTTTTTATTTATAAAAGATCCTCATTAAAATTAGAGTAGCTATGTTGCCCAGCTTAAAAAAAGTTTTAAGTAATGGGGAAGACAAGGAAGAACAGTCTACCAAGTTCCACACTCCCAGTTATGACACATCTGGCAACAATATTATATCTCCAAGTATATCATGTGGACATCTGGTTTCTATATTTCAGCTTATGCAAGTGTTGATCTCTTACATTCTACCTGGAGCTAAATTTATAAAATCAGAGTGTTTTGCTTATAAAATTTAGCTTTTTCTCATCATTTTGATTTAATGGGAACTGTCATAAATTGTCTATTCAAATATAAACTAAGGAAAAACTGAACTTAAAAGAAGAGCAGATATATTTTAGTATAATTTATTTCATCTTACTTATCCCATTATGATTTATACATTGTCTTAGTATTTTAGACAGAAATATTATAATTTGTTTACTTATGTTTGGATAAGTATTCAATTGATTTTCTTCTCCTTCTAAAGACTGTCTTCTTTTCTATATGTGCTGGTAGTCTACCAAATAAAAATTTAAGTGAAATATAAAAATACCATCACCCGGGGCACCTGAGTGGCTCAGTCAGTTGAGTATCTGACCTCTGTCAGGTCATGATCTCACAGTTTGTGGGTTCAAACTCCGTGTCAGACTCTATGCTGACAACTCAGAGCCTGGAGCCTGCATTGGATTCTGTGTCTCTTCTCTCTCTTTCCTTCCTCCACTTGTGCTTGCTCTGTCTCTCAAAAACAAATGAATAAGCTTTAAAAAATAAAAATGTAAAAGTAAAACTATTATCACCTACGTCTTTCACAGGATTACTTTATACGGTTCTCTTGTGTAGAAAGCATCTTATTTTGTGATCACCTTTCACATATTTAAACAAATTAATTTGCTCTGATCTCTAAAGTAGCAAGGTGCTCTGATCGAAAGTGAACCCTGGGGTTCTCGGTGGCTCAGGGAGTTAAACTTGATTTTGGCTCAAGTCATGATCTCACAGTTTGTGGCTTCAACCTTGAGTCGGGCTCTGTGCTGACAGATCCTGGAGCTTGCTTCAGATTCTGTCTCCTTCTCTTTCTTCCTATCTCGGCTCATATTCTCTCTCTCTCTCTCTCTCAAAAATAATCTTTTTAAGAAATAAAAAAGAAATATTGAAAAAATATGAATTTAACAAAGTTAATGAAAATGAGTGACTTAGAGAAGTTTGATGCTGTTCAAACTTACTTCTGGCTAAAGATCGGAAAATCTAAACAGCAAAAGTTACACAGTTTGTGATTCCCAGGGATCTGACCTCACTTCAGCTCCTGAGCCAAAGGGAAAACTTGTCTCTAGACCTCTGTGAACCCACATTGGTGCGACCACATCTGCGGCAGCCACGTCCCTGCGGCTGAGGAGAAACCAAGGTCCATCTCCTGACCCTGCAGGAGTCCTGCGCTCAGTGCCATCAGCTTCCTGCTGAAAGCGGGAGGGGTGACTTCTACCCTCGCCTCACCTCCAGGCCGGTGGGCGGGCCCTCAGCGGCCCAGTGTAACTGACAGGCCCCCATCTAGGAGATCTGGAAACGTAGTTTGGAAGATTACAAGAGAAGCCGAGCAGGGATGCCTCGCTGGCAACTTAATTACGCTGCTCTTGACACTTTGTTTTGTTGGCACTGCCAGCCAATCTCAAGGTTACAAAACAGTAATCAAATCAATCAGTTTTAATGGTACTTCCAAATCTAGTGACAAACAGAATCAGTGCGTTGTCATGCGTTTTTGATTTATCTTTATTATAACATTTGGAAAGGTCACCAGAAAAAAAAAAAAAGCGTAATTCTTATTTGAACACTAAGCATATGTAATACAGGAAAGCTAGGATTTGAGTTCGAGTCTCATCAATGACTTACGTTCTAGCAATTAAAATCACATCAGATTATTTCTTTCTTCTAAATGCTCTGCTGACACCTACGGCTTTACGGTCAAATCCAAGGGCATTCCCACAGCCTATACGTAGTAGTCACGTTCCCCAGCTTGGTGTATAGTTTGAACCTCATATCACACCCTTAGGAGCTCAGTCACCACATCCTGTGCCCCTTATCACACAGTAAGCGACTTCTTAGGGGCTTTGTCACTAACTCCTCAATGCCTCCACGCTTCCTTTCTAATTTTTGGCCTGACTAGAACCCTCTTATATCTTAAGTGTCAGCTCAGATCGCCTCAGAAAGGCCTTCCGGCCAAGCTCAGTTTGACTAACCAACAGAGGCGGTCTTGTCGCCCAGCCTGGTTTTTACTGCACTTCCTATGGTCTGATCTACTACACACGTCTGTGTATTTTGCATCTGTATTTCTTGTCTCTCTCTGTCCTTCCTCTGATGTAAGAACCACAGTGGCAACGATTTGTTTTTTCTTGGTCACTGAAATTTTTAAGTACATCCAAAACAGTTCTTATTGTGGGCAAACCAAAAATATGTATGAAGAACGATTTAAAAAGCTAGTGAATGTATGACCCTCACACCATACCCAAGCCTTAGGTGTTGTGATAGATGGTGCCAACCAAATTCTCAAGAACCATTTTTTCTCCTTTTCTTCAACTCATCGATTAGAGTGGTAACTCTTCTAGCAAAATAACACTCAATTTTCCGGACACCTTTGCAGTTAAGGGTCATATTCCAGAGTTCCGATCAATGAAATGTAACTGGAAATCTATATGTCTTCTCAATTTCTTCCTTCCTTCCTTCCTTACTCTATTTTTTCTCTTCCTTCCTTCCTTCTTTCTTTCTTTCCTTCCTTCCTTCCTTCCTTCCTTCCTTCCTTCCTTCCTTCCTTCTTTCCTTTCTTTCCTTCTTTTTTTCTTTCTTGTTTGTTTCCTTGCTTTCTTTGTTATCTTCTTAGTTCCTTTTTTTGGGGGGGGGGGTTAGTTTCTAATATTTTTTTTAATTTTTGAAATTTTATTTAAATCAAAGTTAATTAACATCAAGTGTAATAATGATTTCAGAATTTAGTGATTCATCATTGTCTTCTCCATTTCTAATTGTGTCTGGTGATTAACTGGGGAAGTTTCATTTCATGATTAAGTGCTGCTTATTTTTCATTGATGCCTCCTTTGATATCTTCCTACCTGATCCATCTGACCCATGGATGGAAGTTGAGTGATATGATATGAAGGGCATACATCTAAGGTATTTCATATTTTTAATGGCTGAAATCAGTATTTCCCTGTTCTAATCTCAGAGCTTAATGCTTGAGCATACATATCAAGATTCTCTCTAGAAATTTCTCTCTAGATCTGCCTAGATATTGGCTTGGAATATGCTACAGACCAAGTAACAGAATCTGTTCAAAATCCATTTCCCCCATCTGTCTTTAACATGGAAGTTATAAAATTAAAATCATCACCTTTAATAAAAAAAAAATAATAACCACCTTTCCAGATTCTTTTGTCCAAAGAAAATTGGTCATATGAGATGCACCTAGCTGAAGAGCTCTAAGTGAAGGTTTCTGAAAGTAGGTTTTCCTTCCTATCAAAAATGCAAAGATCCATAACAAAAAGGTAGGAAGCCCCCCCCCCATTTTTTCTGACCTGAAATATAGATGCAACTTCTAGAGGTACAACATCCATTCTGTGACCAGGAAGACAAGCACCACATGCCTAAGATGCTGGGTCAAAAAGACAAAGCCTAGTCCTTGGTAGCATTTGTGTTTTGCTGAGCCCTGAACTGTAAACATATACATTTTTTTTGTATTGTTTGTTTCATCGTAGAAACTAATTTTATAATTGTTTGAGCCACTTTTTGTTGAATCTTCTATTATTTACATCTGAGCTCTATCTTACCAGTAACAGAGTTGATACTAAATATTCTGCAGCACAGGAGTCAAAAAACTATGGCCGAGGACAAAATCCGGCTGGCCATCCATGTTGGCAAAGAAAGTTTTAGTGGGACATGGCACCCCACCCACTTACATGATTCTTGGATATTTTGAAAATTCCTGAAACCTCTCACATGATTATGAAACTAAACTGGAAACTACTTAAAAACATAAGCATCTTTTTAGCTATATAACCTTGGATTGGTCATCACATGCCTATTAAATGTAGTAACTCACATTCTTCTAAGTTTCTCAGTTTCTCAATGTGTGATAAGAAAAAATCAATAAAGTAGTTTCCTTCAGTTAGCTAAGGAAAGTCAGATGGCCATGGCAAATAAGAGGTATATGGTAGTTAATAAAGTTCACCTGATAATATTTGAAAATCAACTTGAGAGTGCCAGATGTTTCCACCTCCTAATGTTAGGTTTTTACCTGTCAGCCCTTTTTGGTGTATATATTGGGAAGATAAACAGAGGCAAAAATTAAAAAGTGGTCTATCCATATATAGGAAATCAGGATCTAGACTCTGAGCTTATATAAACCTCAAACTGAACATTCACAGTTGAGATCTACTACTGATTTTGAAGACAGTAAGCAATGACAAAGTGGTACTGAAACGTAGCGCCTGTTTGTGTTTGCTGGGCAGTGCTCAAAGATGGCCACTCTGCATTCCTTCCTCTGCACACAACACAGGTACACACAGCAAGAACCAGGATCCCTACCTCCTCCCCTTGATTTTGGACTGGCCTTGTCACTTACCTCAACTAACGCAGCGCATTAGAAATTGTGATTTGCCCCTGATGGGTCCCTCCTTGAAGAAGCCTCGCTGTGTCCCTTTGGTTTTTTTTTTTTTTTTTTTAACATTTATTTATTTTTGAAAGACAGAGACAGATCATGAGCAGGGGAGGGGCAGAGAGAGAGGGACACACAGACTCGGACGCAGGCTTCAGGCTCTGAGCTGTCAGCACAGAGCCTGACGCGGAGCTTGAACCCACAAACTGTGAGATTGTGACCTGAGCCGAAGTCGGATGCTCAACCAACTGAGCCACCTGGGCGCCCCTAGCTGTGTCCCTTTGAAGAGAAGTCAGCTATGATCTATGAAATCCAAATACCTGAAGACCACTATGCTGTGAGGAAGCTCAAATTAGCCACAGAAGAGATCATATATAGAGAAAAACTGAGAAATCCAACTGACAGCTTGTATCCAGTCCTCAGATATATGACTCTGGTCAAAATATGCCACTTAGCTCCCAGTCATTTGAATGGTCCAGCTGTCACCCCAGGCTGAAAAAGTGAAGCTGAGAAAGTCCTCCTTGCTTTGCTCTGTCCAAATTCCTGGACCAAAGAAATCATGAGAAAAGAAAATGGCTGTTCTCTTAAGTCACTAAGTTTGGAGAAGCTTGTTAGGTCAAGGATAGGGAATAGAAATATCAAGTGATCAGTTATGTTGTAATATACTCACCGTTTCCTTTAGTATAAATGAAATCCCAGCGACCACACAAGCCTTGAAATTTCACATCCAAGAGTCTAGATTGGGCTTCCCTCATAGCCATCTATCCAAGCCTTCGTGCATCAGTTTTTAAATATATTTATTTAAACTGCAAAACAAACCCAGCAAGTTCTAGTGAGGCTCCTCTCAGGGACATAATCTTCAGAGGTATTCTATCTTATTTAACTTTTCTTAATAACTTACTATACACTTGCTCTGGGCAAAAAGATAATAAACTATGATCCATACTTTTACATAGCTCACAGTTCATCAAGGGAAATTACTTTGTTTAAATATGAAGCATTAATAGCTATAATAGTAATAGTTAGAAAATGTACTAGATATTGTCAATGCATTTTTTCCAAACATGCCTTTTCAAAAAGCTCAACCTAAAAGGTCTGGCTGCATGTGTGTTAAGATCCACACCAGCTGGCCAAAGCCTCTTTGACCAGCATAGGCTCCTGACTCAGGCCAAAACTCTTGCACTTGTGAAACTTGTTTTAGGACTCAGGGACATGTGTGAGTTTATTGCGAGTTCGTAAATTCAGAGGTTTTGAATGTCTGTGCAGGTTGTTTGGTCAAGTACTTAGAGATCTAGAAAAGAAACTTATGTTCAGAAAGAAGAAACAAGGAAAGAAAAACACACAAAAATGCATGGACAAAACACTACATGGATGCCGAGGGAGAGTGACAGCATGAGCAAGAAGGCTAAACTCTCTGCCTTGCATCTTCTGGGCCCTTGAGATCTGACAGTAAAGCCTGCTGCGAGTTACCCAGGGCCTTCCAGTTCATTCTCTTTTATTTCCTCAATGTAGCTTGAAGTTATCTTTTTGCATTCCAAATTTCATGCAGAGAATGCATAAGACCCACAGAGAATGAAGAAGTCTGTTTCTTTTTAATAGTAAGGACTAGGATAAACTTAACAAAGCCCTTGAAGGTGAATTAGGCAGTCTGGGAAAATGGAGAAAATAATGGAGGATGAAGAAAAGGAGGGGTGACCCTTCCCCCAAGCCAGGCCAGAACATGGACTGTTTGGAAAACACAACTTTTTCTATATAATTGGCTGCATCTCCAGGGGTAGGGATGGGGGTAGAGGGGCCGGAGGTGAGGCTGGAAAGGAGGGCTATAACAAATTTGAAGTGGATTATGACTATCATTCTAATGAATTCAGCTAATCCTTATTGGATTTGAGGATCCATAGAAGACATTACAGGGGATGAAATGACAATGCATCTTCTATTTGCCTGTGAGTATAAGGCAAAGACGACCTTTGAAGTTTTATCACTTTAATTGGTAGATATAACAGCACATGACTTATGATTTGATTATGGGTATATGTGTTCCTTGTTGTCATTTGCATTCTGGGCACAGGATGGCTGGTGTAGGATATAAATATTGGGCAATTTCTCATGCAATATGTATAAACCAGTGATACTGCATTTTCTACCTAAAGGCATGGTTGAAGGTCTTATTTATTTTTTAAGTGACTAGAGGGAATAAAGACCAGTCATATTTCTAACGAATTAACTCACACGTGTCAACATGCTGGCCTTCTTAAAAATATCTATGATTCCTAACAGCGGTTGTAGTTTTAATGTCTCTTACTACTTGTCTTTTAGTAGAAAGAGACAGAAGACATCCAGTCTCAAGGACACACACACACACACACACACCAGATGATAACTAAGGATGTGATTTAGCCAAAGCACTTATTTGCTGATATGTTAGAAGTTATCTGTCATGTTCTACAACAGTATACTAACCCAATGTCCTGCATTTGCATATCGCTCAACACCCATGACGGACAACCTCACTGCAAACAGCACACTGGGCTAAAAGCACCATTTATCAAATTCGTCAGATTTGCATCTTCTTTCTCTCTTCCAGTTACTTACTAACGTTATGAAAGGAGCGGCAACATTTTGTTTTTGTCTCAACATTAACCCCAATACAAATGTCTTCATTAGGCATCAAAACAAAGGCACTGCCGACTGCTCAAGTCACATAGAGTAATGTTGGCCATATTTCATATATTCCTGGCCAACGTGCTAGTCTTTTTCACTTTGTACCAATGTCAGCAAAAGAACAGCCAGAGTAGACAACTTAGAAAGTGAGCTTCATCTTGAGCTGATACTATACAGTTTTGATTAAGATCTATTAAACACAGAGATAAAATTTTGCCCCTAATGATACCACAAAGCTGTATTTGGCTCTCATAGTAACCCTTTATGTTATTATTTTTTGTGTTTGTAATTGGCTTTTCTTAGGGTTCCATGTATTTTTCTTTCACAATGTAACAATACTCTGGCTGATAAGTAACTTGTTTATCTTCATTTATAAGTGGTTTTGTCTATTTAAATAATATGCATTTAAAAATTTATGCAAACAAATATTAGTTTCCATTTATATGTGAGCATTCAAGTATTTTGTTTCTACTCATTTTGCAATATTAACAAGCCCATGTTTCTCCGAGGTAAATTATAGTCTTTCCATGTTTACCTAGCACAATTTTTATGGGTGTACATTGTTGCAATCCCTTCAATAATATGATAACATATGTTAAATAATATTTACCATAAGACTCAACTCCAGGAAAATAATGCTAATATGAAAATTTGAAATAGCATGCATTTTTAAGGTTATTTGAACAAATTTTTTGATGTTTTGCATGATTATTTCAATCATATTTTTTTCTCTACTAAATTGGTAATTCAAGAAGTTATCAGCCTCTATAGGATTGCTAGCTGATTAGGACAAATTAGAAACTGTCTGCAAAATGGTTAAATAATATTAATATAAAAACCCTGCATACAAAAACAGCAATAATGAATCTAATTCACAATATGTCTCAATCTCTGAAGTACAGTAAATAATCTATTCACATATTTTCTTCCCAGACTTCTCATGGGGTACGATAAACACCCAGCAAAAGCAAATCTAATACAATACTTAGGACTTATTAAAATTCTCATTGAAATTCACTGATTATCTACAAAAGAATATATTCTATAAGCTAGCATGTTGTACGTAGACATTATTTGTGGAGTTATGGAAAAAATAAAGCAGGGTCTACTTTTAGCATCGATGGCCAAGGAGCTCAGGGTGTTTTCATTTCAGTGAAGAGGAAATGTGTTATTATTAAAGATATTTGAAGCTCTAGTTATGTAAGTTTATTGCCTCACCTTATATAATAGCAATACTGTAGCTGACACTGAAAAATGTCATAATAATACAAGAGGTTATTATAATAGCACATTAATAAATGATAGCGAGGCATCGGACACGGCACAAAGCAAAACTTATAGGCATGCTTCTCATTGAAGGAATTTTTACTCAACACAAAAGTAGCTAAATTTTAGTTTCTTAGATATTGTTTTTACGGTTTATATGTTTATGTTATTTGTTCATCATAACAATTCATTTTACGTATCAGGATCCCAAATGGAGATGCATGTTTGTCCTTGAATTATGCATCTAATTAAAAGGCCAATGGTAAAGGCAACTTCAGGTCAGTGTTGGTTCATCATAATTAGACAAAAAGGATGGTTTTGCAGACACTTTAAGAAAGACTAAAAGATGAAACAGCCCTAAACCATTAAGAACTAGTAAGAACCTCATCAACTTCATACTCACTTTCATTATCTATCAAATTTGAAGACTAAATATAGAGGTATAGATTCTAATCAAATGGGTTATAAAGTTCTAAGAAAAAATAACCTTGAATAATATTTTTTTAATATTATAGATATCTACTAGGTCAAAACTTGGCATCTTAAAAATACATGAGGAGTAATCTGTTTCTGGAAAATGTTTCTTGTTCCTAGGAAAGAAGCCCAGTCTATCCGAATGTAATTTAAGATGGAGATACATAGACACTTGTAATGTTTCCATGTCTTTGCTATTAAAAACAATGTTGCAATGAATATGGGAGTGAAGATATCGACTTGAGATACTGATTTCAATTCTTTTGGATATATACCCAGAAGTGAAATTGCTGGATCATTCTGTATTTCTACTTTTAATAGGTTGTGTAACTATTTTCCATAGCGGTCATGTCAATTTACATTATCATGATTCACATTTTCTGTACATCCTTGCTAACAAGTATTAATCTTTTGTCTTTTAGGTAATAGCTGTTCTAACAGGTATGAGGTGATAGCACTTGCGGTTTTGGTTTGTATTTCCCTCATGTTTACTGATGCTGATGACCTTTTTATGTATCTAACGGCCAGGAATTGATTGGTCATTTCTCCAAGGAACATGTACAATGGCCAGCAGGTGTATGAAAAGATGCCCAATATCTTGGCTTTATGAGTCGCACAGAAATTCCTACAGATTTAGCTCCTTCCATTTTCTGCAGCTGCTGTATATGCAGCAAAAAATCTGGTTCAAAATGTCATACTTCTGACTTTGCCTCTCGAATCTGACTCCATAGGTGCTTACCACATAACCGACCTCCAAGAAGGTCTTTCTCCCCATGCTAATTCCCTTATATCCCTGCCTGTCTTCGACCTGCCATTGTACAGCTAGACCCTCTGATTTCCAGTGTGGAGCTGCTAAACTGTGGCTTCCTTGCATGTATCTAAAAAGCTCTCCTGTCATTGTATATTAGCAAAGGGGGCAAATTCCTCCTTCACTAGCCTGACACCTGCTGTTCCATTATTTGAGATATACTGTTTCATATTAAAGTGTGTGAACAATTATACATAAGATACAGAATTGTGAATTAATGCTTTGGGGAAGGGGAGTTTATTGAGCTTTTTTTTTTAATTGTTGGGGTTTTTTTTATTTTCATTGTTTTGTTTTGTTTTGTTTTGTTTTGTTTTGTTTGTAGTCACCCTGTCAAGACAGATTGATTTGATGGAAGAGAAGAGGCAGAACTGATGTCAGATTTTCTCCACCACTTATACAATGCGAGCCAGATCAGGCCGCTCTGTGGGAGAGCCCTCCGTGACCAAAGGCTCAACTTTACAGGACTCGGTCCTGCACATTGTAGGGATCATGACATTTGGGTCTTCTCTGAATAATTTTTTTTAAGTTGTCCTAAGTTTGCCTCTGAAAAAGGAACACTTCATGTTGGTTGATAACTCTCCAATTCATTCCATTTGACTTTGAATAATGGGATTCAAAGATCCTCACAATTCTGAAATGAAACACATCTGAGGCCGCCTCATATGGGGATGAAACATGAAAAAGCTCCTGAAACTTTTGAAATGGAAAATGGGAAGGAAAAAATGTGCAGATCAAAATGCATTTCATGTTCAAAATTTTCCAGAGAAACATACTTCCTGAAACTACTTTTCATAAGTTAGTTTTTGGGTTCAGTTGGTCAGTGTAGGATAACAGAACCAATCAAACATTACAGCGTTTCTTGGAGAAAAAAAAAAAAGCAGTTTTCTTTATCCAAGTCCTTCAAAGACTAAAATTATCAGCCACATTATTATCACATATTTTATGTAAAAATGCATTTTATTTTTCAAAGATTGAAAGTTAGTCCTCATTTATTTGTTTTTTGAACACCTCTAGACAAGAAAATGATTAGTAATGCAATGAGTGCAATAAAGTGACATGCTAGAACCTTACATTATAAAATTGTGATGGCTAATTTCATGTGTCGGCGTGGCTGGGACAGTGGTGGCCTGATGTTGTTCTGGAAGTTTTTGTAAGGGCGTTCTGGGTGAGATTAAAATTGACTTGGGTGAACAGATGGCCTTCCCTAATATGGCTAAACTTCAACTGGTGAGTTGAAGACCTAAATAGAAAACAAGCCTGACCTTCCCTCAGCAAGGCAGAACTCTGCCACTAGACAGACTATGGACTCAGAACTGCAGATTTTGGGATTCTCAGTTTCCATAATCCCATGATCCAATTACTTAAAATACACCTGTGTGTGTGTGTGTGTGTGTGTGTGTGTGTGTGTGTGTCCTAGTGGTTCTTCTTCTCTGGAGAACCCTGCCTAACACACTTCTATAAGTGGCTTTGATTTGAACAAACAATAAAAGGGTAATGTTTAGAAATGGACATTATTTCCCATATGGCATCAGAACTTAGTTGAACATATTGGTATTCAGAGACACTTGAAGTAATAGAACATATTACATTTTTAAGTACAGAACTTCTATATTTCATAAAGATGTAGACCCTGCATCCTTCTAGAAGAAATATAAGATAAAACTTTTCCGGTAGGTTTCTTGATGATATGTGTCCTTACACTATACTAAGAAATACGCTCTCACATACTTATTAGAATAACCCCAAATCTGGAACCCTGAGGACACCAGATGCTGGCAAGGATGTGGAGCTACGGGAACTCTCATTCATTGCTGGTAGGAATGCAAAATAGTAAGCCACTTTGGAAAGAGAGTCTGGCAGTTTCTTACATACTAAACATCCTTTTGCCACGATCCAGCAAGCATGACTCTTGGTGTTGAGTCAAAGGAGTTGAAAGCTTAAGCCACAGATTTTATGGCAGCTTTGTTTGTAATTGGCAAACCTTGGAAACAGCCACGATGTCCTTCAGGAGGTGAATGGGCAAATAAACTGGTGCATCCAGGCAAGGGAATATCAAGGTAAGAAAAGCTGCTGGGGATGAACTCAGTATTACTGAGTAGATTGCACGACATTAACTGAGAGAAAATTATCCCAGCAAACAAAGCGGTCGTGATATGATTGATTAAATTGGCATACTTAAAAGGAAAGTTGTGATCATCAGATTAAGAGGTGTGCAGCTAAGAAAAAGTAGAGGAACTGAAACATTTGTGCAGAATTGAAAGTGCTTCTGTCCAAGGAATTAGTGAAATTGGAAAAGTATAATTTTCCATCTGTTCCTTCTGCAAGAATTTTCTATCTGCAAGAGTTATATTTCAAATTGATGTATGTTTATTTTATTTGTATCTCATACATTTAAGAACAGACTCCAGATTCATCTGTGGCCTGTGGCCTTTTTGCCCCTAATCAGACGTCCTATAACATAAACATGAGATTGGAATTGACTGGTTGGAATAAGACTCTGAAGATTGTAGGCACATCTCTGTACTTCATTCTCATGCAGGAAGATACTCTTTTCCAGTCCAGATTGGTTATTAGAAATAGATTTGAGGGATGTCTGAGTGGCTCAGTTGGTCGAACATCTGAGTCTTGATTTCAGCTCAGGTCAAGAGCCCAAGGTCATGGGATCAAGTCCCATGTCAGGCTCTGCACTGAACGTGGAACCTGCTTCAGATTCTCTCTCCCCATCTGCTCCTCTTTACCACTACCATGCTTGCTCTCTAAAATAAAATAATAAAAAAAAGCAATACATTTGAAATATACGAATTTATGGGATATAACTGTTAGGAGAATGAACATAGGTCATGTAGAATTTGTAGCTATATATCTCCCAACTTAAAAACAACATAAATACTTTAAAATTAAGTGATTTTAAAAAAATTAAGTGATTTTTGTCTCATCACTCTGAAAAAGAGATTTTCTAAAACTACAGTTGAAAGAGTCAGGATAAAATGCTTCACTCTTCTTTACCATTGTTAGTAAATTTTTCGGCTTGGTAAAGTCTGTAATCCCATGTGCCATTATCTGTCTGATGTTACAGCCATTCATAGCAGTGCAAAAAACTGGACATTTGTGAATGCTAAACTAAGAAAACCACCTCAAAAATATGTATGTATTAAATATAAAATATATATTGTAGTATGATTTACAACATATAATTTATCATTATAACACATTAATATGATATATATAATTTGACTTCTGGAAGCGTGGGCCCTTCATTTTTAATGTACTATAATTTTATGACATGAGCAGTATTGTTTATTATTTTAAGAAATTAAGCTTGTTGGTTTTGGTGGGGGTGGTGGTGATGGTGTTTTCCCCCAGTTTGGTCCAAGTATTCTTGATTCCTTCTTGGTTTGGAGCCTTTTGTTCAGCACACTATTTCTTAGTAGTGATGAGCAGCCTACACATATGTAGCTCCAGTTACTGAGCTTACATCATCTCATGATGTGCTATTAAACGGTTGGTCAGCATTTCAGATGCAACAATAATCACATATGAGTAGGAAACATGAAAATATTGTTTTGCCAAGGAGAATAATAATGACATTTTCCAGCTGTGCTAGCACTTTCCTGTAAATTATTGAGTTTTATTTTACTTTTTAATATTCCTGAATTAAACATTGTCATATAAACAAATCACAGCTAATCTTTAGCAATAATAAGCACAAGGAAAGGAGAGTTTTTCCAAGTCGTCTAGTAAGAAAGTGTAAATGGTTATGTGTAAGTAGGCAATTATTTCCTTATATTCAAGGGTATAGAGTAAATTTTAAGAATATTTACTTACCTGTCAAGCATTCTTCAGCTGTTCCTCTTAGCAAATAAAGATAGTAAAGCAGGTGTCAGCCAAGGTATGGGAAATTACTTAAATTTTTGTAAATGTTTCTCTATTTTTGAAAGAGAGTGAGACACAGAGATAGAGGGAGACACAGAATCGGAAGCAGGCTCCAGGCTCTGAGCTGCCAGCTTGAACCCACAAACTGTGAGATCATGACCTGAGCCCAAGTCAGATGCTTAATTGGCTGAGCCACCCAAACACCCCAGGAAATTTACTTTTAAAGGTTAAAATTATATTCTATCTATAAGGGAAAAATGAAAAATGTCTTCAATTAGATATAAAGTACAGTGATACGATATAAATTTGTGCTATTTAGTATGTGAACAGAGAAATATCTTGATCTATATTATCTACCTACATCAGAAGAAATAGGCCCATTAAGAAGTGTCTGTTTTCTGGGGGTCCCTGGGGGGCTCAGTTGGTTGAGCATCTGGTTCTTGATTTCAGCTCAGGTCATGACCCTTTGATTGTGGGATTGAGCCTGACATCAGGCTCTGTGCTGAGCATGGATCCTGCTTAAGATTCATTCTCTCTCTTTCTCTCTGCCCTTCTCCCCACTCTCATTCACTATCTCTCAAAAAGTAATAAAATTAAAAATGAAATAAGTATTTTTTTAAAAGACAGGAATGTGGTGGTGGTATTTGAGCAAAGCAAATCAGTTGAAGGAAGGAGTGTATGTGTTACATAAAATTGGTTCATTACTCTTCAGATTTTATTGTTCAGATGAAATTTTGTTAGAATCAAATGTATTCCATTATTTACCATAATTGAAAATATGTGTCCAACATAATCATGTAATAGCAGAAGATGGATTAGTAACACCATATCTTATCACTCCATATCCAGCCAGAAGGAAAAGCAGAATTATATGAATATCCTATTTTGTGTCTAAGAGTAGAGCTCTAAAGAGAGGAATAACATTGCCATATGTATCCATTTTGTCCATGCTATCTCCATAAAAATGCAGTCTGTTTTTTTGAAATATATAAGTGAACTAAGACTTGGGTAAATTAGTCACAGATAGCTCAAGTTAACTGAGAAACCATTGTACTTCTATATGAATATATTTTTATGACAATGATTTCAATAGGTTTAACATTGGTGGTAAGATAGCTGTAGACCAGCTGCAACTGATACTCTGAGGTTTTGAGGTTTGTTCGGTACAGAACAGGATTACTAATATCTGGTTTCATGCTCAAATGAAGGTTTTGGAAGAGGCTCTGCAAAAGAGCACCATTGCTGTGCCAATTTAGAAAATGATAATTTGACAAAGGAAACTGTATTTCTAGTTAACTCAGAGGCGACCAGAATTTAAAAAATACTAATTTTATAAAGAAAAGTTTGTTTTGAAATACAAGACTACTAAATGAAAATAAGTTTTTCAGAACTTCTAACAATCACCGTTTTATGAATGCGTTTATTTAAAATATTCATGTTTTTTTCTCTCTGCTCAAGTATCTTAATGTCTTTAAGTATGTGCCTCATAGACAATACTTTCTCCTCCTTCCATTCCCTCCTTTCATTTATTGTCTCCATTTTCCCATTTTTAGTTAGAAATATTTGATCTCTGTTATCTTCATTAACTCAGAGTGCCAAATCCTTTAGAATCTTTGTAGATTGTTACTGCTAACATCCATGGGGAGAGGGTTAAAGGGACAAAAGAACATAATGGCTATCCATTTTTTTTTAAATTCAGGGCTGAGAAAGTCTCACATAGTAGTAAATGATGATTTTAGAGGTAGAAATGAGTCAGGCTTATGTATATTATGGGGAAAAAAACCAAAGAAACAAACAAAAAAGTTCTCTGTATTTTCACTACCAGGGATATGATAGAGACTTTAGATCATACAAAAGCTCAGTTAAACAGGTTTTCCAGAAGAAAAATCAGAGAATTGAAGAGTAGTAATACGTATAAGAAGCATCTGCACAGCCATTTCCTTAATGTCTTATTTTCTTTTGTTGTTGTTTTCAATATTTCAATATTTTGTAAATGTTGCATATGTAGTTATTCTATAGTTTGTGTCTAAGAAATTCCATCTCTACTATCCTTGGCACGTTCTATAGTCAAAGTATATTGTTTGTTCTTTCTGTTTGCTTTCACACATCGTAGGCCTATTTATTAGATGTTTCCTGCTGATCAGCTAGGAATTCATACTGATATTGTCCTAATTTGTGGAAACTCTGAAGAAATAAATAGAAAAGGTGTCTATGCAGTAAGGATTTGTGATTGCCCATAGCCCAAGGCAGAAGTTGATGTCAACGTGGTTGGTTCATAGTTTATAAATAGGACCCCATTGTTAGCCCATCCTTAAACCTACAAACCCACCTTCATCAGCAAGCATTTTTTACCCTCTTGTTATAACAATGCAATTATTCTCAGTTCTTCTAGTTAGAGCTGGTTTCATTCAGAGCTCTTCATTGTCCTGATCGCTCACATGTTATCATTCTATATGTGTCCTATAACATCAAACTTTTCCTCTCTTTTGGGATCATTTCTCCAGTCACAATCTATCAAGCCATAATCTTTCTGCAGTCTCCTCTATGTAAAAATAAATGAAACAAAACCAATCTCAACAATAAATTATTCTTAGGATGATATTGTTTATTTTTTGTCATTCCATTATTTCTGCTCACGTTTATGCAAATTTGGTACAATTGTTTGACACCTACTCATTTTAGTTTGTGCATTTCTCATTCAGTCTTATATTTTGCAGCTTCCTTTACACTAGGGAAGACCATGCCAATGGCTATGGATCAATGACATGCAAAAGAATGAGAGGACATCTTTTTAAAGACCTACCAATAACTGACTTCCTATATCTCTCTTCTTGAAGCCTGAAAAATAGCAGAAACTCAAATCCCTCTGGTAGCCACATGGTGATGTTTTCAGCATGTATGCTGCCTGCCCCAGAATGCTCATCTCTGCTATTTATAGAGTTGTTCAATTTTCATGAAATTGATAGAGGGGCTTGTGCATGGCCTGAATACATTCAAATTTCTCTCAAAGCTCAAACTTTGTGTTCGGGTTTCAGACAAAATAACAACTGCTTAATTTGGTTTTTTAATACAAATCTACCGATGTATTGATGGATTCACAATGTGAAATGTAAACGTCCAGGGCAAAGATATTAAAAGTTTTCTTTTTATTGATGGTTGTAGAAATGAATGCATTATATATGGTTTTACACTGACAGGAAGATTTTTTTCCCAATTTTCTAAACACTTTACAAAATATCTCTCTGTCAGTTAAGATTTGTTTCTTCAACAAGTCATGAAAATGTATCTCCCCTGAGAAGCTACTTAAATGATTTGGCAAATTCAGATTCCATTTTAGTTTCACTCACATGTATTCCTTGAATAAATGAAATTTTATTGTATCATTAAACTAGCAGAATTCCTTAACAGATACATAAATGGAATAATAGATGCTTTATTTAAGAACATAGGTCACATGTTATAATTATCTCATTTGTGTATATATTTTATTCCTTTATGTGTATATAATGACCCTTTATTGATTATTTTACATAAATCAATCCACTATGCTCTATGTAAGACGTGACTATGAAAGATATATGGTCCTAGCTATGTGGATTCTGAAAATCAGGGGTCAAAACTTGTTGTTATTGTTATTTGTATTTTGAGTATATTTGTATCACCCAGATTGATTTCTTTCACTCATTTTTATTTCTTTCATTAATGTTCCTGCAGTGTGGTATAAGATAAAACTAAAAGAATAACCAGAACAAAGAATTTAAGGGCTTTTTATTTATGTTAAAGATTATAGTAGTTATTTTAAATTAACTGAAAAAATACAGTGAAGAGTGATCTACTGAAAGGCATGGTCGGATTTGTGCAGGAAGATAAATCTATGCTAACTTCATCTGGAGAAAGAGTTTGGAAGTGACAAAAAGTGGATGTGCTATGGCCAAACAAATTATTGTAAGAATGGAGATAATAGTTATAGGATGGGCAAAAAAAAAAGGGAAATATAGAAAATATTTAATTGGGATGCATTTAGGAGTAAAATTTACAGAACATTGGAGTAATTATTTATAAGAGAGGAAAGAGCAAGATATCAAGGAAGACTCCATTTCTTATTTGTGCAATTAGATATGTGTCCCTCCCCTGCATTGAAATCAAGGAAACCTCTTGAATGTAGGGAACAATCACAGGTTTGGTTTAGGCATGTTGAGTGTGAGTTGTCTATAAGATTTTTAAGTAAAGATTCACATTAACAGTTGGAAACATGAATTTGTGGTGAGGATGAAAGCATGTTTAAAGAGACATATGTAGGGGTCGTCAACATGAATATGTTGTGATCAAAAGCATATGTGTGTGTGTGAGGTATTACCTAGAGAGGGTGTGGGCAGCAGAAAGAGGTGAGATGTCAGACTGAAGTCAAGTATAAAATGTAGAGAATGAATAAGAAGAAAGATCATCAGGGAGACAGAGTTGACAGCAGAAGGAGACCAAGAGAACACAGCTCCGGAGAAACCAAGGGAAGAACTCCTGAGGGAGAGGGCACGGTAAGTAGTGTGGATTACTGCTGAGATAGCAAATCTCAGGGACCAGAGTATGGTCATTAAAGGCAGGGGCACAGAGGTCATTAAAAATCTTATGAAAAGGATTTCTAGATGGGGAAGGATTGAGGAGTGCATGGAGAGTCTGGAAGTAAACACAGCTTGGTCAGCTCTCTTTAGAAGTCTATCAGTTGTGTAAAGAAAGATAGGATAGAGGAATACAGGTATAGAGTATGCAGCAAGAATTTATTTTTCCAAGATGGTGGGGATTTAAGCATATTTAAATGCCACAAAGTGAAGGTCATTGTAAACATTCATTCATTTAATTAGGAATTATGGATCCTCTACTATATCCCAAGCACTATTGTAGGCACTTGGGATACATCAGGAAACACACTTCTGCAACCACGAGGCTTATCATCCGGAAGTAGCAATGAAGCGGATAATCAGTAATATAGTTTTCTCAAAATGGTGAGAGGTGTTTGTTTCTGAAACATAAGTAACCCAAACTGTCTTTGGAGAAGAATACACTTCTTAATACTATACTAGGAGTGAAAAAGGAAAGGATACTTGAAGATACAAGCAGGCTTAAAGATCGATTATGTTGACATATATTTCTTTGTAAAAGAACAAGGTGGGGGAGGGGTGTTCTGAGTAGTGCAGTGAGCCACTGCTGGACCTCTGAGATCTGTGGTCATTTTCCCACACATTCCCTGCCTGTCTCCACATAATGGCATGATAAACCTGTGCCTTTTCCAGCCACGAAGGAAAATAGGCAACGGGCAGTCCTCCAATGGCACTGGTGAGCCTACGTTTCACTGAGAAATTCAATGATGTTAGCTTTCTTCTTTAAGCAAGTGGAGGAGTCAGAATCAGTTTGCAAATAGTAATAAGGATCATGGGGACCCAAGGCAACAGAGACCAGGTGGTGGGATTTAACTGTCAGCAGCCAATGGCCTGCAGTTACTTGCAACATTTAGTGAAGCCAGAAAAGCAGCCAAAGGGTATGGCCTGCTAAGAGTTGTGGAGATGACTAATAGAAAATGGCATCATTAGAGGCGAAATAAATAGGCAGCCAAGAGACATGCTACTTAACATCCATAATAAAATTAAGGCAGGAATAGAGGAGACCAAGGGTGATCGCCTTAGTAAGAAGTCACGATCCATTGTTCAATTCATGAATCATAGCCAGTTTTCAGATGTGGAGCCCCTTTACTGAAGCGATGACTCTGCCACCCCCAAAAAGGATCTTGCAAAATCACAGTATGTAAATACTATAAAGATTCTCTTTCTAGTGTTAAGTGGTATGCTTATTTCTGGAAATATAAAAAAAAAGATGCTGGCTATATTTATACTTTTATCAATTTGCTCCGAGTGTAGTGATAACCACAGATGTGTATGTGTATATTTAAAAGTGTGACATGTTAGAATTACAAACATATTTAGAATCGGCCAGAAATCCTTCACAAAGGGTTTGCCATTTGGTGTAGGTTTTAAAGAATAGTGATGAGTTCACTAACTAATTATGAGGTGAGGTAAAACCTCTAGTGATACTATGTGGGTGACATTCTGAATTTACAAATGGCTCCTGTAGATAGTCTATTTCTGGAAATATTATTTTAGTTTTCAATAGGGCCCCAGATACATTTTGAATAAGAAGAAATAAAAGGCAGTATACTTTATGAACACAGAAACTTTGCAAGATGCCTGGGTCCTATGCTTAGGTCTAGCCCTCTATTATATATGTGGTATTCCTTTTGCACACTTCTTTTGCAAAAGCAGTTGTTTGTGCTTGCTCAAGGGTATTGATGAAAAGTGCTATCTACGTGCAAAGGAAAGAGGCGGCATCACGTAAAATATAAAGGTAAATCAGCAGTTTGACCATTAAAAAATAGAATCTTCCTTCTTTCCACCACTGACTGCAGGATGAAGTACTGTGAAGATTTTGTGCAGAATATGAGGAAAAAATATCACTGTGTGGTGGTGTTAGTACCTCTTCAAATTCTCTGTTCTGCAAATGCTTAACTTTCAAACAATCTAAGCAAAATTAGGCCTCATTGTAGTTTTTTCCTGCTCATGCCCCAGTGCATTTCCAAAAATATGTTTGTAAGATTACAAATTTGAATTTTGGCTCCAATAGAATTTTTGGATCTCCACTAACCAAAAACACCTTAGCAACTTATTCTGCCCATATTCTACTTTTTGGTGGGTCATAGGGACCATGTATTTATTTGCAGGATAGTCTGCAGTTCTATTAAAGAGTCTCTTGAAACAAAAGTAAAACAATATATCTGAAAAACAACGGATACATTTAACATAGAGAGCAGATTAATGCAAACTGTCTGTGAAAATTTCACCAAAAGAAATGGTAAGGGCATTTTATTGATGCTTGTAGTTAAATTTCTACTTCATTTTATTTGTATATTTACACTTAATCTAGATCTTTTTTAAATACTTATCTATTTATTTTGAGAGAGACAGAGAGAGTGGGGAAAGGGCAGAGACAGAGAAGGGGAGAGAGGGAGGAGGAGAGTGAATCCCAAGCAGGCTCCACACTGCCAGCATGGAGCCCAATGTAGGGCTCACACTCACAAGCGTGACATCATGGCCTGAGCTGAAACCAGGAGACAGATGCTTAACCAAGTGAGCCAGGGTTCCTGTTTAACCTAATTCTAATTTTAATTATGATTTATACCATATTTACCACTAATAGGTAAGGCCTGGAGCACACACACACACACACACACACACACACACACACACGTGTACATACATATATATGCAGGTTTGTATGTTAAAATAAAAAACTCATTGAAAACAATACAAAATTAATTAAATCACTAGAGCGATCATCTAAATATGATTTAGTTCTTTGCTTTCTTGATAGTAATATTAAAAAGGGAATGGCCAAAGCTTAGATAGATTTCATTGAAGAACATTCTGTGTCCTGAAGAGAAGCAAACTTTACTTTTGGCAATAGATTCCAGAAACAATATAATGTGCATATCCTTATAAAATGGTAACTATGACACAGCCCTCTTAAAATCCCAATAAACTATTTGTAGATATCGACAACCTGATTCTAAAATGTATGGAAAGGCAACAACCTAGAATATACAGGACAAATATTCAAGGCGAACAGAGTTGAGGGACTCGGGCTACCTGATTTCAAGATTTATTATAAAGCTACAGTAATCACACAGCATGGTTTTGGCAAAAGAATAGTACATAGATCAATGAGACAGAACAGAGAGCCCAGAAATATATCCACACAAATATAGTCAACTGCTTTTTGACAAAGAGCACTCAATAGAGAAAGGATAGTCTTTTCAATAAATAGTGCCAGAAAGATTGGATGTCCATATGCAAAAAAAATAAGCCCAGTCACAGACCTCATTTTCCAAAAAAAGTGACTCAAAATACATCTATATCTAAATGTAATATGTAAAATAATAAAATTCTAAGGAAGAAAATGTATGTGAACTCTGGATGGTGATGAGTTTTAGGTACAATATAAAAAGTATGCTACTTGGAGGAAAAAAGATATTATTTGGAAGGATCAAAGTTAAAAATCTCTGCTCTCTGAAAGACCCTCTTAAGAGAAAGAAAAGACAAAGTACAAGCTGGGGTCAGCACTGTCAAAACACATCTGACCAAGTACTTATCCTGGAAATATACAAAGACCACTCAAAACCCAACAATAAAGAACAAACAACCCACGTGAAAAATGGGCAAAAGATCTAAACAGGGAATTCACCAGAAAAGACACGTAGATGACACGGACATAAGAAGATATTCAATATCATTTGTCATGAGGGAAAGGCAAATGACATCCCCGAGGTACTTCTACATATACATTAGAATGGCCCAAATCCAAAAAGTGACAGTACCCGTCCCTGGTGAGATGTAGGGGAACGCAGTTTTCACTCATCACTGGTAGGAATGCAAACAGGAACTTAGAAAGAACTCGGCCGTTTCATACAAAACTCACCCCAGTCTTGACATGCCATGTGGCAGGTCGGCTCATAAGCACTTACCCAGCTGGTCTACAAAAACCTATGTGCAAATATTTATGATAGTTTCATCCATAATTGAAAAAAAACAAAGCAACCAAGATATCCTTCAATAGGTAAGTAGGTAAATAGACTCAAGTATGGCCATTAAATGTGACACTCTCTAGCAAAAAATAGGAATCAGTCTGTCTGAAAAGGGCTGTGTGATTACATGTATAGGACATTCAGCAAGAGGCTAAACCATACATATGACAAACAAATTGATGGATACAAGAGGTTCGGGCAATAGGGAAGATAGTGCAAAGTCAAGAAAACTCTGAATTTTTGTATATTAATGAAAGTATTCTGTAGGCTACTGTGATGATGTGTATACACAACACTGTGCATTTGTTGAAACTCATAGAACTTAATAGAAAAAAAAGAAGAATCAGCCCCAATGTACACAAATAGTTATATTAAGATAAAAACATTTAGGAAGTCAGAGAATCCCGTGATAGATTACAGAATGTGTCAAAACAGTCTTAATGGGTTTAAAAGTGTATGAAACAGTCTCACTGAGAAGGGGAGGGAGAGACCCCAACATTGTAAATGAGTGAAATCTGTAAGACTAAATACAAGAAGAAAACCTTACCTGAGCTCGGGAGCAGCCTGGGTTGCACAGTTGTTTCCCACGAAGGCACAGGTTAACACTTCCGGTGCTTTTGGGCACATCTGCTGTGGCTGCACAGCAGAGCAAATGGCGCGAAGATGGCGGCCCACAGGCTTCCAACCACTGGAATGACAGACAACAGGTAGGCAAGGGAGGCCAGCGGTCGTGTGGTAGCTATAAATCGTTTTCACGTTTTTAAAAGGTTAAAAGAAAAGAAGAAGCACTAGGCTATGTGGCCCACAACCCCTGAAATATTTATTATCTGACCTTTAACAGAAATCCATTTGTGGACCCCTGACCTGGAGGCATAGCTTCATTTTTCTTATGTTATTAAATTATGACAGCCTTGCCCATGAAAACGGAATTGTAGTTTCAGGGGAATTAAAAATAAAAATGGACATAACTGGATGTGATATATTTGTGAGGATCAGACCTTAGAAACCTGCAACATTGAAAACATACTAACACCAAAAATGACTTGATTACAGTGAGGAGAAATTACACTCGGGGCTCAGAAATTGTAAACTTAAGTAGAGATCAAAAGAACAATTTAAGGACGTACTAAACATTTGGGAGTTATCTCCCTGAGATGTCCTATGGATAGAAATAGATTTAAAAATGTCTTAATTGCATTCAGATACAAGTTTTGTAATGAGTCATGAAACTTCTTTCTGGGAAAACTCCAGAGGTTGGTTGCTCCTTTCATTTCCTCCTTGTATGGAGTTCCTCATTATCATTACATTTCCTCTCACAGAAACATTGCCCCATTCACAGAGGGCATCAGGGGAGGGCAAGAGAGAGGCTGGTTGGGTCGTTGTTATTTTGTTTCACATTTAAATTTAATTTGATAGTCTTTTTATTCATAAAACTTTTTAAACTCTTCTAACCTGTACACATCGTATTGTTGTAGAATAAATCTACCGTCTTTCTTTTAGTCTGTCTTGATGGTTTTCTCTCAAATGCGTACCTATGTATTTTGGCATCACTATTTAAACTTGTAAACATTTAAGAATTACCCTTGATAATTTTTTTCAGATGTTTTCAAGCATTATTGTGATTTTTTAAATCCAGGAGTAAAATATCATCTGCTTTCAACCATAAAGAGCTGGAGTACAGCAAGAAGTTCACCCCAGATCTCTAAGATGTTAATATAGCTACAAGATTGAAGGAAAGATTTGTAATGCAATAAATTGTGGCTCACTCAAGTAATCACATAAGGTAAAAGAAATTCGGGGGCATTACCGCATATATGAATAATTGTTCGTATTTACCTATTTGAAGAGATGAGAATAATTCTCCAATTTTTAAAAATTTTTATATTTACATTGATAGCTTCATTGATTATCTTACACAATTAGAAATTAAGTTTCTCTATATCATGTAAAGAAATAAAAAATAATTTTTCTGTGTGAATATCTAATTAACCCAGCATGATTTTATCACTTAGTATCGTTTATTAAAAATTTCATCTTGGGTACTTGGGTGACTCAGTTGAGTAACTGGCTCTTGGTTTCAGCTCAGGTCATACTCTCACCGTCATGATATTAAGCCCCATGTAAGGCTCTGTGTTGACAGCATGGATATCGCTTCAAATTCTCTCTCTTCCTCTCTCTCTGCCACCCCCCACTCATTCTCTCTTTCAAAATAAATAAATAAACTTTAAAAAATATATAATTCCCCCCCCCATCAGACTACAATGTCTTTTTTGGCAAATATTAGAGGACTATTTCTGGTCTCTCTATTACATCCCTGTGCACATTCTTTGCATTATCACCATATACTCATAAATACTATAGCTTTACCATAAGTGTTGAAATATTGTAAGTTTTCCAAATTTATTCTTATTTCTCAAGATTGACTATTTTTTAGAACAAAACTGTTAGTTTCCAAAAGCTTCTTTTTAAGGATTTTAATTGAAATTGCATCAAATCTATAAATCGATTTGGAAGACCGCCTGTCTATTTAAACGACGTAGCAGGGAGAGTGAGCAAATGCCAACACAAAGCAGCACATGGCTAAATTTGCAAACCCAGTGTTGGATGAAATCAATCAGATTGGAAGGGGTGCATACTCTCCATGTATATGAAGTTCAACGCAAGTGAAAGCTCATCTTTGACACTGCGTGTCGGGGCAGTGGTGACTTTTAGAAAGGGCAGGTGGATGCTACTTCTCTATTTCCGGGGACAGTAATACTAGTATTTGTCATAAGGCTTGCTTGTTCGTGATGATCTAATGAAAGATATTTTAATGTGTAAACTTTGAAAATTATATAATTTAAAGTATTGCTAAACAACCCCAGTGAAATAGAAAATGCTACTGTTGATACCTCCCGAAGGATTTAAGCACAAAATCATGATTAAAAAATCTGTTTTTCTTTCAGTCGGGTTATGAAATAGATTTTATAAAGAAAATTATTAAAAAACCATACAATGTATTCTCAGGTATTGAAAATTATCTAAGGCCTTGGGACCATGTGTGTCCAACAACAAGAAAAATAACAGAAATAAAATATGAAGACATTTCACTATTCCGGGCTATCATCTTGTTTGGCCGAGGCTTGGAGCCTCTTGGACATCCCTAAGCTTTACAAGAAATGATTTTTGCATGTTTCAAACATGCTTGAGTAATGGAGATTCCAAACCTAGAAATGAGTTTAAATTCCCAAGGGTTTGAGTTCCATTTACAGTTGGCAAAAATGCGCCTTATAAAAAAAAAAAAAGCACTGTGGGAAAAAAGGCGAATTCCTACTACCTGAGCTGTTGAAAAATGTGGTAACTGCTCTTTTGAAACATCTTGAGCCTACATTCAGCACCTGCTGTGCTGCTCAGCTGTGCCCTGAGAAATGGGGATAAAAGAACACAGAGCACCCAAGGGGCGCTGAAGGCTTAAAACTCTCTGCAAATTGAAATTCGGATAAGAAGGAAGGAAGATAGCATCCGAGATAAAACATTTTGCTTTTATAAGGTCTAGTTCCCAGTTCCGAATTACCCTCTAAGTTATTTAAAAGTTCAAAATTATCTTCTCTGCCCTTGATTTTTTAACAAATTTAGGGAAAAGGCACTCTTTCTAGGTAGAAGGATAGACCTGTGAAAATAGATCTTAAACATCTGAGAAGTGAAAAATGAATATTCTTCTGCCTTCAGGAATGATCACTTCCTCTGGGGCAAGTCTAAGAGATAATGCTGAAGACACAAGATGACTAAATCTTAACGGCTGGACTCAAGATTGTAGCTTGGAATGGGATATCAGTTCTGGGCACTCCTCAGCCAACATGGTGACCAAAAGTACTGGCTGTGGCTATGCTAAGTTGCATCAGTTAAAACATAGAAGAGAAAAACAAGTTATAAACTCTGAGTACTGATAGGCAGGGCCGATATTCAACTGTGGTTCATTATATGTGTTGATAATCACTGATTTCAATTATTGAACCTAATATGGATCTACTTTTAAAACATTTTAAGTATTACCTTTGCTTCCTGGTATGTTCATTATCATAATTATCTACTCCATGTTACAAATTCCTTGGTTGGCAAAATCCTTACTTAAAAATGTTAAGTTTATAATCATTGAGGAATCCCTCTAATACTTTGAAATGACTCAAATTTAAATAATATGTGAAC
This sequence comes from Suricata suricatta, assembly GCF_006229205.1. Lineage (NCBI taxonomy): Eukaryota > Metazoa > Chordata > Mammalia > Carnivora > Herpestidae > Suricata > Suricata suricatta. Next base: position 5,744,607 of record NC_043713.1, read on the forward strand.
TACTTCAATGGAAAAAGAAACATGGGGCACTTGGGTGGCTCAATCGGTTAAGGGTCTGACTGCAGCTCATTTTGTGATCTCGTGCGTCGTGAGTTTGAGCCCTGCGCCTGGCTCTGTGCTGACAGGGCCCTGCTTTGGAATCTGTGTCTCCATGTCTCTCTGACCCTCCCCTACTCGCTCTCTGACTCTATCTGTAAAATAAACATTAAAAAATTTAAAGGAAAAAAACTTCTCACTGACTCCTATATTTTTTCCCTTAAAATGCTACATATATATATATGTATATATATATATATACATATATATATATATAATTAGGAACAAATACTTATTCCCAAAACATCTATTCAAATACTGTGAAACAATATTTCACAGCATTTCCCCCCATATTCCTGTTTTGTCCCTTCAAATTTGTTGGTGCTCTGTCGTTCCTAGTCACAGGTGATGTTGCACAGATAGGTGTCCTTGGTGGGGAAGACCCCTCTGAAGCCCAAGTTCATTAAGAGGTGAGTTTTGCATAAAACAGAGCAGCATACAAAAGTTTTTGCATTTTCAGGTGTTTTGTTTTCCTGTAGGATAAAAAGAGTATTCACAATATGGGCCGTATGCCAGATATTGGATAATAGGCAAATTTCTAGAACTTTCAAGACTCTCACTCAACATTATGAAAACATTCCCAGAAGAGTAAATAACCTCAAAATGGAATTTCTAGGGAAAATGGCTTTTTTAATGCATAGAGGATCACATCCTTTCTCAAGGGTAATGCAGATTAATAGGGCCTTTCGACCTGATGAAAGCATCATTTCCGCACCAGGATTTGTATATCATTGTTACTTGATGCTTTATGGGCAATTACCCCAAACTGGAAGTAATGCAAATGTCTGCCACCAAGTGAATGAATAAACCAAGGGTGTGCAGGGGACCAGCCCACGCACCAGAGTCCAAGGGTCTCTGAGTAGGGGGTTGGTGTTGGCGAAATATCTATAAGAAAGAACACAGACAACATGAATGGTGGAAGAGACCACACTTTACTGTGAAACTTGGTGTCTTATATACCATAGGTGATTACATCATTTTTCTAATGATTACATTGTTTGTTACTTCCAGAAAAAAAATTATTATTTCCATGGTAGCAAAAACAGAAAATCAAAATAGAAACGAGGTACAATACAGAAGATCAAGAAAACATAATTCATCACTCAAAATACATTAGTAGGGGTTTGTTTTATGTACATAGTGATATTATTAACCGAAGCTTATGACAAGGCTATTTTTTCTTAAAGGTTTAAACAATAGTCTGTAAGGTGCCCCTAACTAGGGAGGAAGTTTCAATCAGAAAATCTGCCCAGTTACTGAAACCATGATTACCAAGTGGCTTGATTAATAGGAGAACTAACCCCAGTCTCTGATCCACTTAGGTCAAGCAGTCATGCGCACACATTTTCAAGTAGGGGAAGCAGGGTCCCAAAGGCCACACAGCACTTCTGGCTGGATGGGCCCCAACAAGGGTGGTGTTTTCACACAGTGAACTAGTACTCTGCAATAAAAAAGGAATTAACTATCAATCAGCACAACATAAGGGCATCTCAAAATAATGGTTTCCTCAATCGACGATAAAATACTGCTCTCATCGTTCTTTAAGTACCATTCATCTGATGAGTGGTTATCCTTCTTTTCTCTGCCACCAAATTTACAGCATCATTCAGATAATATTTACCAGCTGTGAAGTTATTGCTTGGATACTAAATGGAGCTCCATTGTTTCTTGGTCTAGATGTCAGAGGTGTGTAGACTCAGTTCCAAAGCAGTCAGAAACACAGGTGCAAAGCTGAATGCTATACTTATGTCACAATAATAAGATATATGGTAGGTCCAGAATATGCTATCAGTTTTATTACAATAAAACTTAAAGCGAGCAGTTGAAACAATAACAGCACAGTCAGAATAATAATCAATAATATTTTAGAATCAGTATTTAATGGGAAAAAAACACACATACACTCAGAAGTGCATGGGTTTAAATTTCACAACAAAGGAGCTGAGTGACTTTGAACTAAGTGTTTACATTCCTTGAGAACTCTTCTTTATGTCTGTTAATAAAAGTGGTATTATCGATCTCATGACTTTTTAAATTTTTTTAATGTTTATTTGTTTATTTTTTAGAGACACACACACACACACAGAATCTGAAGCAGGCACCAGGCTCTGAGCTCTCAGCCCAATGTGGGGCAAGAACCCATGAACTTGGGAGATCATGACCTGAGCCGAAGTCCAACGCTTAACAACTGAGCCACCCAGGCATCCGGATCTCATGACTTTTTTTTGAATTATATTAAATAGCATAACCATTAATTATGTTAAATTGATTGTCATTTCTAGGTTCAACTGTGCTTTCTAATGTGTAAATTAACACTCTATTATAATTGCATTCCTAAAATTATATATCTATTTAAATAAAGGATTATAGATTGAATTTTAAATGGGGCACAATGGTCCATCTAATATCGGAGCAGGATTCTCTCAGAGTTCTGATGCTGTTTCTTTCCAGGAAGAGACTTTATTCCCACCGGCATCGCTCAGTTGGGTTCCGAGTGCCACGTGGTGTGGATTTTTATATATTTTTTACTTCTCTGCCTCCCGTATATAGTAACACACAAACATGCAGTCCGGTTAAAGTGGCCTCATGTTACAAGGTGGTGAGGGATGTGGTCACATACGTGAATAGCAAGGTTGACTTGAGATGTTCTTTTCTTTTCTTTCTTTAGGGAGGGGCTCTTCCACAATGTCATGGGTGTTTTTGGTGGTCCCTTCTTATTCTGTTTTATGTTTAATGAATAATAGAAAATTGAGTTGTAACCTCAAAATCAGAAATGAGAATTTGTCAAATCTCATAGCTTACCTCTTCTTGTTTGGGGCCATTAATGATATTCTTACATGTCAAATACATATACTTTATTCTTTCTAATTTAATTTATATACTCTCTGCTTCTAATATAGAAAATATGTACATTGTTATTAAATAGAATGCTGGAGTTGACATGAATAAAACCAAGTGAAGTGCTTTATGGAATCCAAAGAAAGTTTTTTTCCTTTTTTTTCTACACTACATAAAAAGTTATTGAAAACAGGGAAGGGCATTTTGCAGAGAAAAGCATCTTATTCACAGACCACTGCTTATTGCTGTTGTTTGTTCTGTGGAATAATGTTTTTAGGTGGATCAGTCTTCAAAGTGGATATTGAACACCAGAGAGAAGAGAGCATTAGCTTTGCACTTGCTGGTTAGACAGAAGGAGGCAATGTTGAATGAATCCGTATTTAAGCTGCCTTGTGGTTTGATAAAATTGTTCTTGGAAGTCTCAGATTTGTTTGCTTAATAATACTGACTTGTAAGAAATCATGAAAATATCTATTTGATAACTGCATCAGTGGGAAAACATTACGTTAATTGGTTGTGCATTGAAATAAAAAAGTATTTACGATAATAAATATATTTAAAGGGTTAACATTATTCAGTTCCTCATGAAATGATTCTAAACAATGAATGTTCAGGCCAGGTCTTCCCAGAGGCTACGCCAAGATAGAACTAACCTTCCAAGGCCATTTCTGGGGAGAGTATATGCCTGTGAGATGAAATGGGGAAGGAAGAAACTGGGGCTCTTAGGCTATGATTCTGGTCTGACCTGCGCTCGGGAGAGAGAGCTTACAGACTGGAGTGCAGTTCCAGAAACGTTTGCTAAGGCCGGTGGAGAGTCCTTATCCTAGTTCCCAGTCAGAGTGTCTTGTCTCCTAGAAGCGTCTGCCTCAATATCCCTGACATGCTCAGTGGTTGGCTGGGAGCCGTGCCCTGCAAACAGGGATGGATCTTAAGCCCAATACCTGTGCCGGTAAGGGTGCTCTTCACAGGAGAAAATGTCAGACGCACGTTTTCATTGTTGCCATAACTGCTTTGAGTCCCATGCAGTTAAAAAAAATTACAACCCAAATGTACTAATAAACATATAAAGAAATTGAATAAATGCAATATAGATATTGCTCTATATTCATTGTAACTAAGTCTTTAGTGACTTATAGACGATATGAAGCACTATTGTCCTTCTCTTTACACGAATGATCATTTAGGTGAAATGGTACATAAGCCTGTGTTAACTGCAAACGTGTAAAATTTTAAACCGTTGGATTCACACTTAGTAAGCACTGAGCAGCTGGACAAGGAAAGTTTATGATATGTGTTCACAGGTTATGAATTCCTCGTTAGGTGTTTGTACATTTTATTTTAAAATATGGGATCTTGGATATACCAAAGTTTCACCTCAATTATGCTCTTTGGTTGACTGCTAGCAAATCCTTGGAGGTTCTTCATTAGAACTGTTGTCACAGCTTACGTGAGTAAATACGGATGTTACATTGCCCAAACTAACTTGAATGATTTGGGTAAAAATGAGTTTAATTATGTAGATGGGATCTTAGGCTATGATTCTGGTCTGACCTGCATTATTATTATTGTTTAATAATAACTAGAACTTAATGCAGTGCCTTTTTCTGTTCATTTTGACAAGGTTTCTAAATGCCACTTCATTGGCTTGTAACTCCTGCTCCAACATCTTGGAAGACATTTTGTATCATTTTTCTCATTAAGTAGCTACCAAAAATGCGGTCTGACCTGGGTCACACACTAATTGGGACCGCTGTCTGTGTTTGGATAGCTCTGCCTTTGGAAGAGCCACGGCTATAATAAAATATAGGCTTACACCATCTTTTTCAAGAAAAATGATTGTTCTTTTGAATAATCTAACAATGATATATACCTACCAAATAATCTGTATAACATACGATTAATTTTATGTTTTGTTTTAGTGGATTTAAATGTGTAGGCAGATTGTAGTGCCATTAAGTGCTTTGTTTTTTTATATGTCATTGTATAGTGGGTGCATATGTATAGTTGTCCCTTAAACAATATGGGTTTGTACCACGTGGGTCCACTTAAATGCACATTTTTTAAAATAAATACGGTACAGTACAGCAAATGTATTTTCCCTTCCTTGCAATTTTCTTTTTTAAATTTTTTTAAATTTTTTTATTTTTTTTATTTTTGAGAGACAGAGAGAGACAGCACAAGCAGGGGAGGGTCCGAGAGAGAGGGAGACACAGAATCCAAAGCAGGCTCCAGGCTCTGAGCTGTCAGCACAGAGTCTGACACGGGGCTGGAACCCACAAACAGTGAGATCATGACCTGAGCCAAAGCCGGACACTTAACCGACTGAGTCACCCAGGTGCCCAATCCTTTTAATTTTCTTAATAATGTTTTCTCTTCTCTATCTTACTTTAAGAATATAGTATATAATGTATATATAACATACAAAATACATATTAATCTATTATGTTATCAGTAAGGCTTCTGGTCAACAGCAGGCTATTGGTAGTTAAGTCTTGGGGAGTCAGAAGCTATCTGCAGATTTTTTTAATGTTTATTTTGAAGCAAGAGAGAAGAGAGAGGAGAGAGAAAGAGGGAGACAGAGGATCCAAAGCAGCCTCTGAGCTATCAGCAGAGAGAGCCATGCAGGGCTCGAACTCATGAATGGTGAGATCATGACCTGAACTGAAGTCAGACACTCAACTGACTGAGACACCCAGGTGCCCCTCTGTGTGAATGTTTTTTCATTGCATGAGAGGTGGGCACCTTTAATCCTCACGCTGTTCAAAGGTTGACTAGATTATGGATGATGTAGCTGTTTTCATTTTTTCTTTTCTTTTGTTTTTTTCACAGAATTGCCTCTGTTGCTACCACACAAAAGAATAATTTACAAATTTTAAAAATGTATAACTAAACTATGATTTCAAATTTTTTTTTCCTATGGTGTCTAATGATGTGTTTGTTAACATTTAATCATTAGGATAACTTAGGTTTTTCAAGGCATTTTTATACATGCTGTAACCAAACTTGTCTGAAGTTTCCCCAAATCAGTCTATTTCTCCCCCACCTTTCACATATTTATTGACCCACTCAAACTGACCACCATCTCTCCAACAAACTGCTCCCACTAAGTTGAAAATCTACCTACGTACGTGTAAAGCCGATGGTCAGCATATTAGCCGGGGATCTCCAGAGACAAATAACTTATTTATTATGAGGATTTATTATAAAGAATTGGCTCCCATGATTATGGAGGTTGAGATGTCCCACTGTCCCACCGCTGGCCATCTACAAGTTGGGCGCCCAGATGAGCTGGTGGTATAGTCTAGTCTGAGTCTGAGAAGCAGGGTCACTGATGGTGTACATCTAAGATCAAGGTCAGGAGTCTAATGTCCTGGCTCCAGCAGGCATGCAGGAGGAGAATGAGGCCATCTCCTTGCTCCTCTGCCTTTTTGTGATATTCACTCACTGTATGAGTTAGACGAGACCCACCCACACCATAGAAGTCAATCTACTTTACTGAGTCCACTGATTCAAATGCTAATGTTTCCCAGAGATGCCCTTGCCGGCACATCCAGAAATAATGTCTTACCAGCTGTCTGGACAACCTTCAGTCCAGTCTGGTTGACATAAAAAAATCACCCACCATGGTCACTTTTTCATCTTCTAAATTAGCAGTGGGGTAGTATGTGCTCATGTTAACCATACCCTCTGTCTCTTTATTTAGGAGAAAAACAAAGAAACTTAGAGAAATGTTGTAAAAAATGAAACCATGAACAGATGTATACCTTTCACCCAGATTTGTCAATTGTTAATTTTTGACACATTTGCTTGATTTGCCTACTTTAGTTTTAATTAATTGATTTTGTTGTTGTTGCCATTGAATGAGGTGAAACACTATCAGGCTTTACTCCTAGGACACGTGTTGGGTCTCCTCCACTACTGCTTTGGGGTGCTTTCCAAGTTGGTCCCACGTGAGCTCACCAGGCACATAGGTGGGTGCTTTCACACATATATGTAGACGTGCACCTTTGTGTCTCCAGCCAAGACCTATGCAGCAGACTTCAAATTCATGTGCTATCCCACCAAGCCCTACACGTCCAGGATGGCATTTGTGCTTTGCCCCACAGCCTGGTCCATCCCAGTCCTCCCTTCCCCCTGCGGTCTCACACTTGTGCAACCCGTCACATCAGCTTTTTCTCCGTTCCTGTCAAATCCAATCTACTCTGAAGTCTTGCTGATTTTACTTCCTAAAATGTTTCCTTTTTCCTGTCTCTCAACTTTCCAAGAAAGTGGATTTGCCTTTAAGGGTGAAATGATGCTTCATTCCAGAGAGGAAGCCCCATGAGTCTGACGTCACCACAGCGACCACACCCTAGAGCAAGCCTGCTGGCCCACATGCTCTCATGGCCGCTGACCTGGCTGCATGGGGCGGTGGGGTCTGAGAAGTGTGTGAATGCAGAAACCGGAAGACGGTAGCTTCTGCTGCTTCCTTCCCTTCCTCTTCCCTGGTCAGGTTTTCCCCTGTGTGGATTTAACCCTGTGGGATCTTCAGATGCACTATGGGTCACCTTTTGAAGCTGCTCAGAAAGCCAGGTCTCAGGGACAGCGTTCAGTTCACATTGGGACGTAGCAGAGGGGGAGGGTGTGTTGGCCACTGGCCCCAAAGTTGCCCAGTCAGGGGTGGCCTGGCACCACGCAGCAGGTGACCAGGTAACCGGTAGCTATTTTCCACACTGCTGTCCCAAATGCTCTTTTCAAACTGCAGGTCTGATTAGGATACAAACTTTGCTCTAATACCCATTGTTCTTTGACTGAAAACTCAAATACCAGCGTAGCTCACACTGGCCTACAGGGGCCTACCCCCAAACGGTTTGCCAAGGCTCAGCCAGTGTGACCCATGTCCTGTTTCCTCATCCTTGAATTCCTAATTCCCTGTCTCTTTTCCCCAAACGGTTCCCTTCCTACTTGCCTGGTTACCTCCTGCTCCTCTTCCCACCCATTATCACTTTCTCAGAGAAACTTCCGTCCAGACTTTCTTGCCCTGAGTCCAAATTATCTCCTTATATGGTCTCCTGATATAGTATAACCTTCTGGGATATTATTTTCAGAGATTAAATTTTATATTTAGGGGTGCCTGGGTGGCTCAGTCAGTTAAGCGTCCCGCTTTGGCTCAGGTCAAGATCTTACAGTCGTGGGTTTGAGCCCCACGTGGTGCTGACAGCTCAGAGCCTGGAGCCTGCTTTGGATTCTGTGTCTCCCTCTCTCTTTGACCCTCCCTTGCTCATGCTGTCTCTCTCTGTGTCTCAAAAATAAATAAAAAACATAAAAAATTTAAGATTTTATATTTATTTGTCACATTTTCTAGTTGTTTTCTCCACTGATGTTTTATAACTAGGAAACCAAATACAACTATTCAACTCCTCTGTTTAATTCAAAATGGTTTCACCACGGCCCAGCATCACACTGGAATGCAGTTGGTGCTTTTGAAGGAATAACTAAAATTCTCAATTTCAAGATTAAAAACTGGGCTGAGACATTTGACATTTCCTGGGGGGGGAAAATCTTAAGAGCAAATAGGTTGCTCGTAACTATTCATTCAAACTACCAATTAAATAAGCAAAATCTATTCTATGTGGTTTTGTTATATTTTTCACACTCCATGAAAGGCAATAACATTGGCATCTATGTGGGCCAACAAATAAGCTGCTAAAATAAATTCAGTAATCACTGCTATTGGTTTAGAGCAGGATAAGTGATATATATAGTCTGACTTCCTCTCCTCAGAGTCAATATATCCAGCTAAGGATTTTAATTGAAGCTGGTAGTTGGGCAAAACACATAAACAGAGTAAGAATGTTCTTTTCCTTTGACTTCAGACAGAAAATACCAGACCACAGAGTGATTTTTAATGAAACTCTTGTGAAGAATTGCTTGCTGCCATTGATTTTTCCTAGCAAAATACCAATATATGAGTTGGTATCATTTGAAGCAATTGTGCTGTATTGTATTCCCCATAAGAGCTTTTTCTCTGCCTAAATAGAAATTGAGTTTCAACAAGAAAATAATCTTTGAACAAATCATATTTGGAAATATATTCAAAAGAATGAAATTGATAATATTCTGGACTTAATATAGTTCATCTTGCTTTTGAGTACTATTTTATATGCCTTTCCATATTTATAGTTATATTTTCTTCCTCCAAATTGGCATTTAACTCACTTGAAATAACACTATATTGAAAAATAAACCTTTTTTTAAAAAGTGTGTTTCCTTCAGACAACTCTAAACATTTGGAAAAATTCATGACTATCCTCTGAAACAAACAATAAAGAATAAAATGTGTTAACTGCATTTCATATGGCTAAAGATTATGTGCTTGGAATTCATATTTATCCATTGCTAGACTCAGAATCGGGTTTTCTCTAGTTAGGAGAGGCATTTCTTGATATCTTTTGTTCACTTTCTCACTGTTAAAACTTAGACCACCGAGGTACAAACATTTAAAAGTAATCAGTTCTATAGGAGATCTTTCATCTGCTCCAATGTTGATCAAACTTCAAAAATATAGTTTTTAATTAGTCATTTTGCAAAAAAAAACAACCCTCATTTTATGGAGTAGAGGGCAGTACTACAATGAATAGTACAGGATCATGGAACAATGTGATTTCTCTAATTTATTTTACTCTTTAATAATGATCTAGCTTCAAGAAAAGCAAGCAGTTAGTAGTGA
>NC_043713.1:5754349-5760257 GCF_006229205.1 Suricata suricatta
CTGTTAAGTGAAACTGCAATACAATCTAAGTTTATTTTGGGAGTGTTTGCTGTATAATTGGATTTAATGAAATGTTTAGAGGTGCAGTAGGCATGACTTTGAGTAGATAATGAAAGAAAATGCAAAATGCTAATTGATTCATGATGTGGTTTCATCTTAGCTTGGGCAAACCATGCAGTATTTAATACATAGTAGCAGAGTATTTACTATTGGTGCTTGAAAAGATGTGAGTTCTTTGTGTGCAACCTTTCATTTATGCATGTGAGAGGGTTATCGTTTTTTTTTTTAATATTTTTACATTGTAGTACTTGTTTTGCTTGTTGGTGGTGTTTGCTTATTTAATACATTCTGTCAAGGACAGAAAAAAAATAAAATAAAAATCACAGTGACTTGGGATATCCTTTCTCATTTCATCTATTGTACATCTTAGTAAATCAGAACTCTCGCTTTTTGTTAAACATGTTGTATTTAGAAATGAAAGGAAATCAGAATTCCACTTCTTCTGAGATATGGGAGTGACACGTGGCCACACAGAAACGGGTGCCAGTGGAGAGGACACCGCGAGTGCCTCTGTTAAAATGGTTTTCCATACCTCGGGCCCACAGCAGTCTTCACCATCCGTGATGTGCGTCGGAGGTCCTGTTAGGGTTTTTATTACATATTATCAAAATAGAGTCTTGCATTTCTCTAAAGATGTTGTAAATAATGAAAACCTAAACTATGTTTACCCAGCCATCTTTTCTATTTTTTTCCAAATGTAAATGTTTTTATATCATGGCAATCTATTAAGATCTAATTTTAGTATATTTTTATTAATTGAAATGTTTTTCAGAATACATTTTCATTAGTAGTTTTTTTTCCTGACTTTTTCTCCCTTTCCATACATGCACTGTCGCCTGTACCCTTGTTAGTTTTGCTAGGTTACAGGTGTGGAAGAGGCCTCAGAGCCCCTGTGCACTGTGACCTTAACCTTGCTAGGGGAACACGCTTCTGTTTTCCGAGTTGGACGATTTGATGGAATGGCCACTTGCGGCCATGTCTCTGCATTTCATTGCATTGGTAGAAACATGAGGAACATGAGATTTTGTGGAGTCAGACAGGTCCAGGTTCAAGTATCTGCTTATTTACTACACGGGGGATGAACAAGTCAAAACGTCTAAGAAAATCAGGTTCCTCATCTATAAATTTAAGATCATGCTTCCCTCACTGGACGCTGTGATCATATGAGGGCAAGAATATACATTAGAATACTGTTTACCACTGCAAAATTACTTGAACATGTCAGGAGTGCCACACACCTCCTGCACAGTCTAAATTTCATGTACAACTTTTGTTTTTGAGAGAGACAGAGAGAGAGAATGAGCAAGAGAGAGCGAGCTGGAGCAGGGCAGAGGAAGAAGGAGAGCGAGAATCCCAAGCAGGATCCATGCCTAGTATAGAGCTAGACATGGAATGGGGCTCAACCTCATGACTATGAGATCATGGCCTGAGCCGAGATCAAGAGTCTGACAGTCAACCAACTGAGCCACCCAGGTGCCCTTCCATTTCTCTTCTTAACTGAACTGATAGATTAAGCTGCCTTCCATTTACCAAGTTGTAGAGTAAGCCTGATACTTCCAAGGTCTTGAGGGATCCCATCCATCAACATCGTTTGGTTTGGCCTCTGATACGAATACTTGTAAGTGGAGCAGAGTGCTGAGAATTCTTCCTCCGAGCTCCCGTATTTTGGATGCTGGTCTTCAAACTTCTCAAGCTTTTCCAGTATGCTGGCTACGCTTAGATGTCTATCTCCATTTCTTACTCCGATCGCATTTCCCACGAATACCGCTGCTGCCATTCTGCTCAGGCAGTGCTGGCCTCCTCACATTTTATGGACACTCTGGCACCCTCACGCTGCAGGGCTTTCACCTTTGCTTCTCTATCAGCCCAGAATACTAATTGTGCCCAATCCAGCCTTACCCAGCTCACCTCCTGGGCTTCATGCATCTGCCTCAATGTTGGCCTTCCTCAGTGTCTTCCCATAGCTCCACACTTCAAATGGCCATGGACATCACAAAGCCTCATCCCCCTGTCCTTCTGAACAGCACTCCCTTCTCCTCCCTTCCTCCGTGGACATACCGTTGTCACATCTACTGTACGACGCATTCCATGTATTTACTGTTTAGTATGATGTGTTTCTTTCCAACCATAACAACGTGAGAGCAGAGAGGTTTGTTTATTTTGTTTGCTGCTGTCTCCCCCAGACTTGAGGCAGTGACTGATAGCTAGCAGATGATGAATAAATACCTGCTGGATAAATACGTTCCTTCGGCGGCACTAAAACTAATGACTTTGGCATCTAGTTAACAAGAAATACCTAGTTAAAACAGAAGGACCGATGGTGAGTGTTATTGATGGCTGACCTGTGCACCATGTATGAGATCCAAGGCTGTTGAGAGGGTGTGGAATCCAGTCAGTGTGTCCTGTAAACAAAGTTATGCATTTGTTTGGTTGAAGTCGCCTTTCAATTGGCATCAAAAGGAGGGCAGTCAGCCTCTCACGTGTGAACACAAGATTGTCCGTGTTTTCTTTCTGTCTCCCGTCCTTCTCCTAAGAATCATCAGAATTATTTAAATGTTAGAAATGTACCACTGGGGGCGCCTGGGTGGCTCAGTCAGTTAAGCCTCTGACTTCGGCTCAGGTCAGATCTCACGTTTGTGGGTTTGAGTCCCGTGTCAGGCTCTGTGCTGACAGCTAGCTCAGAGCCTGGAGCCTGGTTCCAGTTCTGTGTCTCCTTCTCTCTCTGCCCCTCCCTCTCTCATGCTCTGTCTCTCTCTGTATCAGAAATAAATAAAACATTAAATTTAAAAAAAGAAATGTACCACTGTTACAGAAAGCGCGCAGTGCACGTCTTCTCTGCCGTTTCCCTTCCCCAGCCAGCAGTTTCTATTGCTAACGCTCCTTTAATTCAGGTCTGTATCCTGTTTTGCCTGGATGATTGCAATAGTTTGCTTACATCTTACTATCAATAAGCAGACACGTTTCAAAATAGTATATAAATATATTTTTAAATATTTAATATATTTATATGGTTGTATCTATTTCCTAATAATTAAGCATGGTTATAGAATAACTCTATTTGGCCTTGTTTTTTTCTTATTTTAATATACTTCTCCATGGCTTATTAGATATAAAGTGACTAGACAACTGGCTAGTTCTTGATTAAAAATTATACAAGAATAAATGACTTCTTTCAAAATATTGAACATAACCAAATCTTTTTCAAATTTTTTAAATAAAGAGGAGTCAAACTGATATTTGCCAGAAATCGATATAAATGGAGATGTATATAGTCTTTTATTGGAGCATATTTAATAACCATGACCCACAATGACAAAGGCAAAATGACATAAAGGAATAACATCAACTCTGTATAATTGGGTATTTCTTTATATATATATATATACATATATATATATATACACATATATATACATATATTCTTTTTGAGAGAAAGAGAAAGAAAGACAGATGCAGAGGGAGAGAGAGAGAGAGAGAGTCTTAAGCAAGTCCCACACTCAGCACAGAGCCTGATGTGGGGCTCGATCCCACGACCTTCTGATCGATCATGACCTGAGCCAGAAACAGGAGGTGGATGCTCAACCACCCAGGCATCTCCACTTCCCATTTTTTTTTTAAGTAGACTCCATTCTGAGCATCGAGTCCAATGCAGGGCTTGAATTCACCACCCTGAGTTCAACACCTGAGCTGACATCAGGGATTGGATGTTTAACTGCCTGAGCCACCCAGGTGGCCCTATAATTAAGTACTTCCATAGGCCAAAGCACATCCTACGTTTTGAAAGAGAAGTTAAAAATCTGGGCAAGAGTGATTATAGCACAGTACCAATCAACACCCTCATGGCTTTTAAAATTGCACAGACATGTAGATAGATAGCGATGTAGCTTCACAATCACCCACAAAAAAATTGTGGACTTTAGTTGAAAAGCCGTAGAAGTGACAGTAATAAGGCGTGCAGATTTTAATAAGCATATGTAAAAAGTGTTGAACATTCTTATCAAATCAACACATGCAACTTAAAAGATTTTCCTTTTACGTTGATATCAGAAAGTAAATACGATTGCAAAGGAATGTGAAGGAACAGACAACGTTGGCATTTGCGGGGCTCGGAGTGCAAACCAGGATACAGATTCGGGATGCGTTTTCTCCTATGCTTTGTTTTGATATATGTCCTGGGCCATTTCTTTTCTGTAAATAGTCTCAGCCTGTCCCAAAAATAGCGGCAAACTCCATTAAACATTTTAAAATAAATATTTACTACTCGTCAATCTCAGTTCCACGAGCTTTACATTAGTAACTAATTTAATCCCCAGAACTTACTAAGACCTAGATTTTATTATCATGGTTTTGTCAAAAAGAAGCTGAGGCACAGAGAAAGTATTTTCCCATACTCCACAGCTAAGAGGCAAAATAGCGATCGAAATCTCACACGTCTGATCTCGCGATGGTTCTCCACCGACTGGATGACCTTGGACCTTCAACTTTGGGCAGCAGATGGAATCCGGGTAATAGGACAGTGTCTTAGACGTGCGTTTATCATGGAGGCGCCTTATAAATATCAGAGCCGTTTTATATAAGAATATTTAGTAATTCAATTTTTAAAACATTTTTTAATTCCTTTACACTTACTAAAATCATTTACATTTAACTGAATTTAACTAAAATTATGTGTGGTTTATGAGACCAATTGTTTTTATTATGTTTTGTTTTTTATCCATTTTGCACTACTTTCTTTTGTTTTTTGTTTAATTTTTTAATGTTTATTTATTCTTGAGAGAGAGAAAGAGACAGACAGACAGAGTGTGAATGGGGGAGGGGCAGAGAGATGGAGAGACAGAATCTGAAGCAGGCTCCGGGCTTTGAGCTGTCAGCAGAGAGCCCAATACAGGGCTGGAACTCATGAATCACGAGATCATGACCGGAGCCACAGTCAGACTGAGCTATCCAGGCACCGCTGCACTGCTTTCTAGTGTTCAATACCATAACTGGGGGGGGGGGGGGGACTCTTTTATAAAAGACCAAACTAACTGAATTTTTCCTGGATTGTGCGTTTATATCTTCCTTCATTTTAAAAATGTTTCATGGATTATTTTTTTTTTTTAATAACAAGGTTTCATGGGGCACCTGGGTGTCTCAGTCAGTTAAACATCCAACTTTTGACTGATTTCTGCTCAGGTCGTGATCTCACGGTTCGCCAGACGGAGCTCTGCGTGGGGCTCTGTGCTGACAGTGCAGAACATGCCTGAGAACCTTTCTCTCTCCCCCTCTCTCTCTGGCCCTCCCCTGCTCACTCACTCCCAAAATAAACAAATAAACTTAAAAAAAAGTAATTTTAAAAATGTTTCATAAGTCACAGGTTTATTTTGGAACTGTAACGGACACCTCTTTGTGTGGTCATGATTATTGCCAATAAAACTCATCCAAAGTCTGGATTCTTCATTGATCTTGCCTATAATGTTTATTTACATCTTTGAAAACATCTCATTTTGAACTGAAATACCTAGTAATTTGTTTTTTACATTAAGATGACGATGGTGGTGATGAGGATGATGCAAACATTTTTTTTTAATTTGATTACAGTTGACTCCCGAAGTCACATTAAGTTTCAGGTGGACAACTTAGCGATGGGACAAGTCTATAGACTGTGTTACGTTCACCGTGAGTGTCGCTGCCCTCTGCCCCATTACGGCACTATCACAACATCACACACCTACCTCCTGATTCTCTGCTTTTTCTTCCAATGATTCACTCATTCCATAACTGGATGTCTGTATCTCCCTTTTCTTTTAGCCCATTTTGCCCAACCCCACCTTCCTTTCCTCTGACAACCATCAGTTTGTTCTCTGTA